>NC_044032.1:204857051-205165550 GCF_901765095.1 Microcaecilia unicolor
CAAATGGCCCCTCGAGTCTGTCCATCCTTTATAACCACTAACTCTTCCTTTTCCTAAGGGATCCCACATGCCTGTCCCATGCTTTCTTAAATTCTGACACAGTCCTCATCTCCATGACTTCCACGGGGAGGCCATTCCACGCTTCCACCACCCTTTCTGTGAATGAATACTTTCTTAGGTTCCTCCCAAGCCTATTTCCTCTTAACTTCAATGTATGCCCCCTGGGTCCGCCTGCCTGAAGTGCACTGCACCCACTAAAACTGCTCCAGGGACCTGCATACTGCTGTCATGGAGCTGGGTATGACATTTGAGGCTGGCAAAAAAATGTTACATTTTTTTTTAGGGTGGGAGGGGGTTGGTGACCATTGGGGGAGTAAGGGGAGGTCATCCCCGATTCCCTCCAGTAGTCATCTGGTCAGTTTGGGCACCTTTTTGAAGCTTGGTCATGAAAAAAAATGGACCAAATCGACCAAATGCTCGTCAGGGACGCCCTTTTTTTCCATTATCGGCCGAGGACGCCCATCTCTTAAGCACGCCCCAGTCCCACCTTCGCTATGCCTCCAACATGCCCCTGTGAACTTTGGTCGTCCCCGCAACGGACTGCAGTTGAGGACGCCCAAAATCGGCTTTCGATTATGCCAATTTGGGTGACCCTGAAAGAAGGACGCCCATCTTTTGATTTGTGTCGGAAGATGGGCGCCCTTCTCTTTCGAAAATGCCCGAGAGTGACCTTTGTCAGAGGGGGCCATATGTGGTTTCAAAGCCACTCCACAGGCACAACCAAATGTAAACAGTTCTAAGCATTTGGACTGAACATTTCACAGTTTGAGAGAATCTCTTAATTCTCTTCTTTCATTGTTAGCTAACTTCTCAATCAAAAGCACAAGGATTTGTGCAGTCGTTTGCTTACTCCTGACTTACTTGAGAGTCTGGATCTGTCTCCTCTTCTTAACTCCAGGGCTTTTCCCCTTCAATTGTAAATTTAAAATGTAAAACTAGTGTCCTTAGGATTTGCTGCAGAAAGATCCTTTTTAATACTCTCTGCCACTCACTGATAGGAATTTTCTGTCATGTAGGATTGCATATTTATCCCCCCTCCCCCCCGCAACATCACACACCCCATAAGCTCTGAACTTCACTAGAAGCCAGGCATTTCCTCCCCTGCCTACACTTCCAGTAGTTTCCCTAGCTCATTTTGAACAACTGAACAGACCACATGTTGCCTCAGCTACACTCTGTCAGACTTCACTCGTTAAATCTGAACATATCCTGATATTTTTCCTCTAGAGCGTGATTACAGTAGTCCTTGAGTCCGTACCACTAGGGCCTTATAATAGGCATTCACAGTTCTCTGGCTATATCATCTGGCCCAGGGGTTCCATCTAAAAGTGTTAATAAACACCCAAAGGAGTAACTGGAATGTAACAGCAGTTATCTGACTGAGCCAGAGCACCTTCTGTCTGCTGTGGACTCCAGGAGCGGTATAAAAATTATGGGTTAATATTCAAAGACACAGCCGCCTATCTTTATGCCTGATATCGCATGGCCCTACCCATTTATGAAGGACTATTAACTATGTGGTGCTAAACTTAAATGGACAACTTAACCGTTCAAAGGTAGGCCTACGTTTTGAGTAGTCCAACTGAACAGATACATCTGGATAGCTGATATTGTCCCACACCAGCCACACCTTTTCGTAAACAGATATTGAGTTGTCCATCCAAAATACATCAGTTTTGTAGCCTGTAATATAAAAATAAAAAAAGCACCAGCTGCTGACCATAGAAAAGCTTTTGACATTGATTATCTAGTATATTTTTTGTGCCTCAGTCTTGGTTAGCAGGCTCATCATGGGTACATTGAAAGGCATTAATGGAGCGCCTGTGGTGGTCCCACCTCTCATTCACTATGAATATCATTTTTCAAGCCTTGATTAACTTTAGGATTCAGCCCAAAAACATTTCTTTATGAGCTGACAAAATCTGAATATAATCTGCTGTTTACCATCTGGAGATCAAAATGAATTTGTGTGACATGAGCCCTAGCTAGTGGAAAGCTAAATATTTTGTTTAATTTTGCTAGATTTTTTTTTTAGTAAACTGTCTGTAATTATCAGAAAAAATATGTGCACACATACTGGATACATGACAACATACACAGTAAGGGATTGAATTGGACCATGTTTGCAACGTGTATGCAGTAGCACCAATCATCAAGACGTTAGTTCTGGCTGTTGTCCACTTATACACCTTTCCTATACATTTGTAATTCAATCATATTAAACTCAAAGGGCCCAATATGCAAAGGATATATGCTCCCAATTTTGAAAATTATGCTCATAAATTGGCCTTTTTAAAATTTACAAGGATTGAGTGCATACATTTTTACTCAAAATTTCATTAAACACTGAAATTTAGGAGCATAAAAACTGGGTTTGTAACGGGCGGATATAGGGTGAGGAAAAGAAATTAGTTTAGCACTGATTTTCAGTACTAGCCTCATAAATTAGGCTCAGAAATCTAGGCAAATGAATGACAGACCTAAATTTATGAGCATAACTATTAAACTCCTAAATTAAGGTGAATTTTCAGCAGAAACGTTATGTGCCTAAGTTCGGCTGAAAATAGGGCACATATTTAGGAGCTCAGTGTTTTCTGAATATTGGGCCCAAAAAAATCTATCTAGAGTACATATCACATTTAGGGCCTCTTTTACAAAGCCGCGCTGCCAATTCTCGGTGCGGCAAATGAGAGGAAGCCCATTCAATTCCTATGGGCTTCCTTTCATTTGCCGCATGGGAATTGCTAGTATGGCTTTGTGAAAGAAGCCCTTATGTACTAGTGCTGTGATCAGAATGAGTTGAGCACTTTGGATGCAACTCTGAAGGAATTTTCTGGGAATGTGAAAATAATGGAAGAATGAGTTTAAGGGAATTACTAAGGTGGTAATGATAGAACACGGGTACTGAACAAGTGAGTAAGGGTTAGGAGTTAAAAGCAGCATCAAAATTTGTCCCATTTGTTTGTCCTAATTAGATTGTAAGATCTGTCAAGCATGGACTGTCTCTTTATGTCCAGTGTACAGTGCTGCATATGTCTAGTAGCACTATAGAAATGATAAGTAGTAGTAATAAGTTTGCAGACAGTATGGTGCCCCAGGAAGAAGAGGGCAGGGAAACTGGGGCTAGGAGATAAAGGACTTATTTTTAGAGTAGCTGGAACCTGACTTGGTATTGAGTCTAATATAAAACAAAAACAATACACTAATTTTAAAGTTTGACTGAGCAGGTCCACCCTAATTACTATTGCAATAAAACCTTCGCAAGTTGCTTAATGCAGCTTATTACATAGGCTTCTAAATAATTTCTTTGCTTTTGTCATTATTGAGGAGGATGTTGAGGCCATATCCATACCGATAACCACCTTTGATGGTGATGATTTCTGGAACATCTAAAGCATATCACTGTAAGTCTATAAGATTGTGAGACCCCAAGTGGGGGTTTGAGTGTGGCCGGAGGAAATAATACAGCCTGACAAAAAGGTAGAATGCAAAAATAAGTATTTATTCACAAAAAGGTAGAATGCAAAAATAAGTATTTATTCACAAAAACAGGAGTTCCCGGGCCTGTTTCTTCACAGAGCCGAGTAGTAGTAGCGCGGGTAAACCTCTGCGGTTCAAGAACACAATTATTAGTATTTATTGTCATGTATTTTCGGGCCTCTTGCTTCACAGAACCAAAGGCATAGAATGGGGAAAACCCTGGCGATTTCAGCAAACAGCAGTAAGCCAGCCTCTGGTGGTAGTCTCAAACACAGTCTGCAGCTGCAGGGTTGCTACACCCCAAACACAGCCTTTCAGTTCTACTCTATGTATCAGGTCTGGCTCTAGGCAGACCGCCAGCAAACTTGCACAGTTCAAACAGTTAGAAACAAGGGCTTACCTCAGCCCGCTCACAACCGATGTATTCAGTCAGGGCATACGCTGGGGCTTCTCCTCTTCCTGCCCTGGGCCTCCCTTAGCCTCTGTCTGGCCCTTCCCTTTAAACTCCCCAGTCTCAGCTCCGCCCAGCTCACTTCCCTCCAGTGGCAAGATCTGTGCTCTTAAGGTGGCCCTGGTTAGTTATAGAAGTATCTTTCTTAAGGTGGCCCTGGCTATCGGAGGGACTTTCCTGAAGGGAGAGGGGCAATGTTCTGTAGACCCCATCACAACAATGTAATAGATCAAATTGACAAACTCAAGAGGAACAAAAACAGAGTCCCGAAAGAGCTCAAACATGAAATTGCTATTCTTTTACTAGCAATCTGTAACTAGCATTCAAACCAGCCATGATGTCTGAGGATTGAAAGGTCGCCAATGTAACACCAATTGTTAAAAAGGCCTCCAGGGCAGACCTGGGAAATTGTAGATGTTGGTGCCAAGCAAAATGATTGAAGCTATACTAAAAAAACAAAACTACTGACCACATACATAGACACAGCTTAGTGGGAATGAGTCAGCATGGGTTTAGCAGAAGCAAGTCTTGCCTGATTTTTTAGATTTTTTTTTTAAGGTGCAAATAAATAAGTGGATAACTGTGAGCTGGTTGTTAAAACTGAACATGTCCAAGACCGAGCTCAACGTCTTTCCACCAAAACCCACTTCTCCTCTTCCTCCCCTTTCTATCTCAGTTGATAACACCCTCATCCTCCCCGTCTCATCTGCCCGCAACCTTGGAGTCATCTTTGACTCCTCCCTCTCCTTCTCTGCGCATATCCAGCAGATAGCCAAGACCTGTCGCTTCTTCCTCTTTAACATCAGCAAAATTCGCCCTTTCCTTTCTGAACACACCACCCGAACTCTCGTCCACGCTCTCATTACCTCTTGCCTTGACTACTGCAACTTACTCCTCACCGGCCTCCCACTTAGCCATCTATCCCCCCTTCAATCTGTTCAGAACTCTGCTGCACGTCTTATATTCTGCCAGAACCGATATACTCATATCACCCCTCTCCTCAGGTCACTTCACTGGCTTCCAATCAGATACCGCATTCAATTCAAGCTTCTCCTTCTTACCTACAAATGCACTCAGTCTGCCGCCCCTCACTACCTTTCTACCCTCATCTCCCCTTACGTTCCCACCCGAAACCTCCGTTCACAGGACAAATCCCTCCTCTCAGTACCCTTCTCCACCACCGCCAACTCCAGGCTCCGCTCATTCTGCCTTGCCTCACTCTATGCTTGGAACAACCTTCCTGAGCCCTTACACCAAGCCCCCTCTCTGCCCATCTTCAAGTCTTTGCTTAAAGCCCACCTCTTCAATGCGTTTTACTTCCATTGCTTTCAATGGAAGCAGCAGATTGAAAATAAATCATAGAAAGCTTTTTTTTCTCACGCAGCACATAATTAAGCTATTGCTGGAGGATGTGGTCAAAGTAACTAACAGTGGGATTCCATAAAAAAATAATTAGCCAGGTAGACTTGGGAGAGCCATGGAACATCACTAGAAATGAGCTATGAGGAATAGATCTATTGTTTGGGATCTGCTGGGGTACTTGTGATCCAGACTGACAACTGTCAGAGGCAGGCTCAATCCGTCCTCCTTTTTCTGGAGCCATATGGTAACCCTATGCGTTCGGCACCTAACTCTTACCGTTCAGTAAATCCAGACTGCCCAAATTTGACTGCCCCTTTCGGACTGACTGTTCACTTGTCTTTTAGATTGTAAGTTCCTTGAGCAGGGACTGTCCCCTCTATGTTAAATTGTACAGCACTGCGTAACCCTAGTAGCGCTTTAGAAATGTTAAGTAGTAGTATTTAAGATTTTCAGAAGGAGTTTGACAAATACCCTCAAGGAAGACTCCTTAGGAACATAAATAATCATAGGAGAGAAGACAATGCCCTTTTGCAAATTGCAAATTTGATAAAGACTGGAAGAAGAGATTAGGACTAAATAGTTATCCACATAGAAAAGGGTCAGTAGTGGTGTGTCCCAAGGGTCTGTCTGGGACCTGTACTGTTTAAGATATTCTAAATAATATGGGGATAGAAGCGACGAGTGAGGTAATTACATCTGTAGATGACATAAAATTATTCAAAGTTGCTAAAACAGCAGAGGATTATGAGAATTTTATGAGACTCAGGGACTGGGGTGCTTATTTTAGAAGCACTATTAGTTCTTTAGACATTCATAAACTATCACCTAGATTACCATTTTGCATGGATGTTTAAATCCCAATTTTACAAAACCAGGATATAAACATTTAAAACTGAAGAAAGTGTATCTGGTAAGGGGGCAAGTTTTGACCGGAACTTTGGTGGGCTTAAAAAAAGAGATGTTCATTTCCCATTTCAGAAAAGGAATGAATGCCTATGTCCCAAAAGGGAGAAATGGGGAGTTAGATCTGCTACATACAATAACCAGAGCACCCTTATTAGAAAAGCCAGCAAGTGTTTGCATTTACCCTGTGTTAACAGTAAAACATAAGACAGGGTAAGTGCAAAGCCTGTGTGTTAAATTCAGGAAGCATGCTAGGAGGCAGAGGCACCATCCCGGGCAGCAGTGGAGAGGGACTGCTGCTGCCCAGGAACATGGGGAACACACATCCTGGGTAGGTCCTAAGTGGGGATGTGGGGGTGGAGGAGAGTAGGACTCTAGATGGTGGTGGGGGGGGGGGGGGGGGGTCACAGTTGTTGTATCTGGGGCAGGCTTTTGTGTCAGGGGGAAATCAGAAGGGAACTGGACTCATGAGAGGGTCAGAGGAGGGATTTGGTCCTGGCAAGGGCATCAGGGGGAGGATTTGGAACTCTCGGGGGGGGGGGGGGGGTTTGGGAGAGGGAGCAGATCTGTGCAGCCACACTGAGACTGCTGATAGCATCACTGCCTTTTCTTGATGTGGCAGTAAGTGCAGTGGCACTATTGGCACTATAACAGCTAGCTCCTGGTATGGATCCTGGTATGTTCTGTGACTGCTTGAGATCATATGAACATCTATGTTGCTATTTCATAACATATACATTCAGATGCTGTCAAATGGATATTTATGTGTCTGCTTTTTCCCATTTTTTGGACATTTGTTCCCCCCCCCCCCCCCAAAATGGACATTCCTGCTGCACATACCCAGTACATAATTGTCCATTTAACCATGTATTGTAGAACAGGCTAAATGTCAGCAAATCCTCTTCTAATATATTAGCAGAACTTTGGACGTTTAATTTCTAGTTTGAATGTCCTATCTAAAAATGTCACTATAGGTGTCTAAATAGCAGGTGAAACTTATTGTAGACAAGTCCAGTCCCAATACAAAAATGCTGGATTCTGAATTAGGAATCACCCTCAAAAATAAGACCTTGGAATTATTGCAGACAATACACTGACATTTTCAGCTCAACATATAATGTTAGGGACTATTCACATAGGAATTGGGATATAGTGAAATCAGAAAACATTTCAGAGAAGAGTGACATAAATGATAAAGGGGGATAGAACATCTACCTTAGAAAGAAAGCCTAAACAGGTTAGGTCTCTTCAGCTTAGAGAAAAGAAAACTGAAAAGCAATATGATGTATGTTTATAAAATCATGAGTGCTGCAGAATGGTTAGATAAAGAATAGTTGTCTAACAACACAAAAACAAGCACACACTATGAAGCGAATGACCAGCAGATTGAAAATAAATCATAGAAAGCTTTTTTTTCTCACGCAGCACATAATTAAGCTATTGCTGGAGGATGTGGTCAAAGTAACTAACAGTGGGATTCCATAAAAAAATAATTAGCCAGGTAGACTTGGGAGAGCCATGGAACATCACTAGAAATGAGCTATGAGGAATAGATCTATTGTTTGGGATCTGCTGGGGTACTTGTGATCCAGACTGACAACTGTCAGAGGCAGGATGCTGGGCTCAATGGGCCTTGATCCGACTCAGAATGGCTTTTATGTTCTTATGTTTTAAAACATTCACCTTGAACCAGCTCTAATAGCATGAAAATTTGCACACACAAATTTACATCTGCTCTGAAGATGTGAATGATAACATTTACAGTGGGGGAAATAAGTATTTGATCCCTTGCTGATTTTGTAAGTTTGCCCACTGACAAAGACATGAGCAGCCCATAATTGAAGGGTAGGTTATTGGTAACAGTGAGAGATAGCACATCACAAATTAAATCCGGAAAATCACATTGTGGAAAGTATATGAATTTATTTGCATTCTGCAGAGGGAAATAAGTATTTGATCCCTCTGGCAAACAAGACCTAATACTTGGTGGCAAAACCCTTGTTGGCAAGCACAGCGGTCAGACGTCTTCTGTAGTTGATGATGAGGTTTGCACACATGTCAGGAGGAATTTTGGTCCACTCCTCTTTGCAGATCATCTCTAAATCATTAAGAGTTCTGGGCTGTCGCTTGGCAACTCGCAGCTTCAGCTCCCTCCATAAGTTTTCAATGGGATTAAGGTCTGGTGACTGGCTAGGCCACTCCATGACCCTAATGTGCTTCTTCCTGAGCCACTCCTTTGTTGCCTTGGCTGTATGTTTTGGGTCATTGTCGTGCTGGAAGACCCAGCCACGACCCATTTTTAAGGCCCTGGCGGAGGGAAGGAGGTTGTCACTCAGAATTGTACGGTACATGGCCCCATCCATTCTCCCATTGATGCGGTGAAGTAGTCCTGTGCCCTTAGCAGAGAAACACCCCCAAAACATAACATTTCCACCTCCATGCTTGACAGTGGGGACGGTGTTCTTTGGGTCATAGGCAGCATTTCTCTTCCTCCAAACACGGCGAGTTGAGTTCATGCCAAAGAGCTCAATTTTTGTCTCATCTGACCACAGCACCTTCTCCCAATCACTCTCGGCATCATCCAGGTGTTCACTGGCAAACTTCAGACGGGCCGTCACATGTGCCTTCCGGAGCAGGGGGACCTTGCGGGCACTGCAGGATTGCAATCCGTTATGTCGTAATGTGTTACCAATGGTTTTCGTGGTGACAGTGGTCCCAGCTGCCTTGAGATCATTGACAAGTTCCCCCCTTGTAGTTGTAGGCTGATTTCTAACCTTCCTCATGATCAAGGATACCCCACGAGGTGAGATTTTGCGTGGAGCCCCAGATCTTTGTCGATTGACAGTCATTTTGTACTTCTTTCATTTTCTTACTATGGCACCAACAGTTGTCTCCTTCTCGCCCAGCGTCTTACTGATGGTTTTGTAGCCCATTCCAGCCTTGTGCAGGTGTATGATCTTGTCCCTGACATCCTTAGACAGCTCCTTGCTCTTGGCCATTTTGTAGAGGTTAGAGTCTGACTGATTCACTGAGTCTGTGGACAGGTGTCTTTCATACAGGTGACCATTGCCGACAGCTGTCTGTCATGCAGGTAACGAGTTGATTTGGAGCATCTACCTGGTCTGTAGGGGCCAGATCTCTTACTGGTTGGTGGGGGATCAAATACTTATTTCCCTCTGCAGAATGCAAATAAATTCATATACTTTCCACAATGTGATTTTCCGGATTTAATTTGTGATGTGCTATCTCTCACTGTTACCAATAACCTACCCTTCAATTATGGGCTGCTCATGTCTTTGTCAGTGGGCAAACTTACAAAATCAGCAAGGGATCAAATACTTATTTCCCCCACTGTAGCTATTGGCCAGTAGCTAGACTTCAACCTGGCAAAACTGTTGGAGCAGTTGTAGTCTTCCATTTTCATCCCTGTTTGGATGATCATGACTTGAATACTCTGGGAATAACTACACCATTGGTTACTACATTACAAATTCTGCGTGCTACATTAGCCCTTACAATGGAAGTGCATGTTGGAGTGGAAGAATAGTGTAATGGTTAGTGCAGTGGGATTCTATAAAGGTTGCCCAAATTTGGGTGCCCAAAATTGAGCGTAGAACCCAGATCAGCACCTAAAATAATTAGTTAATGCGCACCAAAGATTTAATTATTGGAGCTAGCAAGCACTTAATTGGCACCAATTATGATTTGGCCGCTGATCTGGCCATACACTATTCTGTAATAATGGGTGCCTAAATTGGATTATGTGCAACTGAAAAGGGGGTGTGGCCATAGGAGGAACATGAGCTAGTCAGGGGTGTTCAAAAAAGATGCACGCCAATTTACACACCAGGATTTACACCAAGTTTCAGCTAGCATAAGTCCTCATTACCAAGTTGAGCACTGAATTCAGTGTCCAAAGTTGAGCACCCAATTCAGCATTCAATGCTATATTCTATAAATAGCGTTCATCCCAAAACACCCTTAATAGAATAGTGTTGAGTGCCAAATTTTCGGTGTCATTTATAGAACCTGGCCCAATATGTAAATTGCTTTGGTTGTATCACAGAATGGTGGTTGCCTATTATTATTATTTATTGCATTTGTATCCCACATTTTCCCACCTCTTTGCAGGACTAGGATTCATATCCCTAGCTGAAAGGAGGAGCAGAAGCAGGAAAAGAAGTAGATAAGGGCAGGCATCATGACAGCAATGAGGACAAGACATCTCAGAGAGAAAGGGGGGGGGAGAGGGGGCAAGGACTAGCTTAATCAACACTGCCTTAAGGGCGATGTACTGAACGTAATTTTGTTTTGGACATGCCCCACAGATAGAGCTCACACTTAGGACCAGGGTCAAATCCCTGTCTCTCTAGAAACACTGATTCTGTAAGTCTCAAGAAAAATCAGGACTCCAGGATGGTATACCAACACAAACTTTACTGATTTGCTTGTTAAATGGTAATTTTATATTACCATGCACATAAATGACTTCAATGATATTATAGTACCATGAATTTCTTCTCTGAGGTTTCCCACTGTTCCTCTCTGGACCATTAGGACTGATACAGGTCCTAGGATTCACTGTTTGATCTTACTTGGGTGAGGGGGATTCCTTGGTTCAGGGCAGGGCTGAACAGCCAAGAATAAAGACACGGAGGGGAGAGCAGACACAGAGGAAAGATGAATGATATATAGATATATATAGATATATAGATAGATAGAGAGAAGAGAAGAGAAGAGAAGAGAAGAGAAGAGAAGAGAAGAGAAGAGAAGAAAAGCCAAATAGACAAGGAGACCATGACAAGAGAGTTAAGAGAATACAGAGGAAAGGAAAGCAGAAATCAGAGACTGGGACCAACATGGTTAGAAAAGTAAGGAGACAGAGTGGGAAACGGATGGCTCTTCACAAACCAAAATAAAATGACTCAACAACAATTGTAGGAAAAGGAATTTTATTTTCTATTTATTGATTAGAATACATCAGTTTTTCGAATGTTCACATCTGCCAGCACTGGTGTTAGACATGGCTGGGGCCCAAGAGAAAAACCTCATTCATTGGCCTTCAATCTCAAATATAGTGGTCATAAATCTCCAGCTTTGGGATGGACCCCTCTTGGTCTCTCTGCACTGGGGGACACTTATACATACAGAATTCGGAGATTGGACCACTACAGTAACTTCCAAACAGGAGTGTTGTGGCAAGATGGTACGTTCTTCTAACTTGTACTACCCTGCTGTCTGGTAAGGTTTGTCTCTTTGCGGATAATACCAAACTCTGCAACAGGGTAGACACCTTAGAGAGCGTGAATGACATGAGGAAGGACCTAGCGAAGCTGGAGGAATGGATTGATATTTGGCAACTAAGGTTTAATCCCAAAAAATGCAGGGTCATGCACTTGGGTCGCAAGAATCCGAGGGGACGGTACAGTATAGGGTGAAGTGCTTCAGTGTACAAAGGAAGAGCGGGACTTGGGGATGATTGTGTCTGAGGACCTTAAAGCTTCCAAACAGGTAGAAAAAGCGACAGTCAAAGCCAGAAGGATGCTTGGGTACATAAAGAGAGGCATGACCAGCAAGAAAAAGGAGGTGATAGTGCCATTGTATAAGTCTCTAGTGAGGCCCCATTTAGAGCACTGCATGCACTTCTGGAGAACGCACCTATGGAAAGATATAAACAGGATGGAGTCAGTCCAGAGGGCAGTTACAAAATTACTAAGCGGTCTTGAACACAAAAAATATAGGGACAGGGTTATGAACCTCAAAATGTATATGCTGGAAGAGAGGAGGGAGAGAGGAGACATGATAGAGACGTTTACATTTCTCGAGGGCATTTATGTACAGGAAGAGAGCCTTTTTCAACTGAAGGAGAGCTCTGGAATGAGGAGGCATATGATGAAGTTAAGAGGGAATAGGCTTAGGAATAATCTAAGGAAGTACTATTTCACAGAAAGGGTGGTGGAGGCATGGAATGGCCTCTCGATGGAGGTTGTGCAGTCAAGGACTGTTTCAGAATTTAAAAAGACATGGGATAAAAATGTGGGATTGCTTAGGAAAAGGAAGAGTTAGGGCTTACAGAGGATGGGCAGACTGGATGGGTCATATGGCTTTTATCTGCCATCATGTTTCTATGAGTCTATGTTTCTAAAAGAGCCCTACATAAACACTGGAAAACCCCCTTAGTATATAGGACTTTATGGGGCTAATTTTCAAAGTGCTTAGACTTACAAAGTTGCATAGGTTACTATGGGGCTAAATTTTCAAAGCAATTAGACTTACAAAGTTGCATAGGTTACTATCCAGCTTATTTTCGAAAGAGATCGCTGGCCATCTCCTGAACCCAGCCAAATCGGTATAATCGAAAGCCGATTTTGGCCGGCACCAACTGCTTTCTATCGCGGAGCCAGCGAAACTTCAAGGGGGCATTTCGGCAGGGTACAGAAGGCAGGACGGGGGCGTGGTTACAAGATGGCCGGCTTCGTCTGATAATCAAAAAAATATGGCCAGCTCTGATAAGCATTTCGCCGGCTTCACTTGGTCCATTTATTTTTACGACCAAGCCTCAAAAAAGTGCTCCAATTGACCAGATGACCACCGGAGGGAATAGGGGATCACCTCCCCTTATTACCCCAGTGGTCACCAACCCCTTCCCACAAAAAAAAAAAAAAAATTTTTTACCAGCCTCTATGCCAGCCTCAAATGTCATACCCAGCTCCCTAACAGCAGTATGCAGGTCCCTGGAGCAGTTTTTTTGTGGGTGCAGTGCACTTCAGGCAGGTGGACCCAGGCCCATCCCCCCCCCCCCCCGTTATTTATTTATAGCATTTATATCCCACAATTTTCCCACCCACGGGCAGGCCCAATGTGGCTTACAACAGTTTACAGAAACATACAACAATTCAGCAAACAAACAATCAAATTCATAGGAGTGAAAGAGAGAAAGGGGTAATAGCAAAGGAGGAAAATGGACAAAAAGTAGTGGTGATCAAAATGCTGCTATGACAGTTACAGTTCAGAAGTAAGAGATGCCAGGAGGGTTTGGAGCGTAAGCGTTTCCAAATAAAAAGGTCTTGAGGCGCTTTTTGAAGGTCGGGTGATCAGGGGTAAGTTTGACCAATTTAGGTAGACCATTCCACAAATGAGTGCTAATATAGGAGAAGGTGGATGCACTTGTGGTGGTAAATGTGAGCCCTCCAACCCCCCCCCCCAAAATCCACTGTACCCACCCCCCTTCACCCCTTAGGGCTATGGTAGTGGTCTAGAGTTGTGGGGAGTGGGTTTTGGGGGGATTTGGGGGGCTCAGTACCCAAGGGAAGGGAGCTATGCACCTGGGAGCAATTTTTATTTTTTAATTTTTAGAAGTGCCTCCTAGGGTCCTCGGTTGGTGTCCTGGCATGTCAGGGGGACCAGTGCACTACAAATGCTGGCTCCTCCCACGACCAAATACCTTGCATTTTGCCGGGTTTGAGATGGCCGGGCCCGGTTTCTATTATGGCCGAAAACCGAAGCCGGCCATCTCTAAACCCAGCGATCTCAACATTTGACCTAAATGTTGAGATTTAGCCGGCCCCAACCGTATTATCGAAAGAAAAGATGGCCGGCCATCTTTTCCAAAAATACAGTTGGCTCCGTCCATTTACGGAGCCAGCCCCGGAGATGGCCGGCGCCGTTCGATTATGCCCCTCTATGTAAGTCTGATTGCTTTGAAAATATGCTTCCACGTAACTTTGTAAGTCTAAGTGCTTTGAAAATACACCTCAACGTATGTTTTGCAGTATTTCAAAAGTAAACAAGTTGTATTGTGCATCCTGCATAATTCAAAACTTTTTCTGTTACTTTCTTTAAGCACAGGGGCCCTCTGGTGCTAATAAGAAAGTAATTTGCTTTGGTAAAGAATTAATATATGCCAGGAATAGAAAATATTATAGTAAAGAAAGGAAGATGTACTTTTGGTGTTCAGCCAGTAGGCGTCAGTCCTCTACAGATATTCCATCAGCTTTCCACTGAGAGGAATCAAACAAAATAAAACATGGAAAAGAAAATAAGATGATACCTTTTTTATTGGACATAACTTAATACATTTCTTGATTAGCTTTCGAAGGTTGCCCTTCTTCGTCAGATTGGAAATAAGCCAATGTGCTAGCTGACAGTGTATATAAGTGAAAACATTCAAGCATTACTATGACAGTCTGACAGGGTGGGAGGATGGGGGTGGGTAGGAGGTATGCATGGGGACATCAAAGCATATCATTGATATTCTAACAGGATGGGTGTGGATAGGTGAGGGGTGGGGTGATCAATTTGGACGGAGGGTGAAGAAACTCTGAAACAATTTTATTCTGCCTTCAATACATACCATCCTACAATCAGATTCAAATTGACTACTCCCCAGAAAAAGTCAATTTTTTGGACACCACGGTCTCAATCAGTGATGGCTGTATACAAACATCTATATACAAGAAACCCACAGACAGATGCAGCTACCTCCACAACTCCAGCTTCCATCCTTCACATACAAAAAGATCCATCATTTACAGCCAAGCCACAAAATACCACCGTATCTGCTCTGACGCAGGGGACAGAGACAGACACCTTAAAAGCCTGACTGCATCCTTCAAACAGAAAGGCTACAACCCCAAAATAATCTCCAAGAATACTGCCTCCTCCTTCAAAACACCCAGGGAGAATCTGCTACAGTACAAGGAGAAAAAATCCACAGACAGAATCCCCCTTGTAGTGACATACAATCCAGAGCTGGAAAAACTGAGGAAAATCATGAGATCTACAACCTATACTCCAGGAGGATGAATTACTGAAAGAGATATTCCCATCCCCATCAGTACTGGCCTTCCGACAGCCAGCCAACTTAAAACACAAGCTAATCAGAAGTAAACTTCCATCACAGACTGAAAAGGAACAGAAGGGCACACTTCCCTGTAATTTTATCCAGTTGCAAACTATGCCAAAATATTTCACAGGACCCCACAGTCATCCACAAAGGAAAGACATTCAACATAAAGGGATCTTTCACTTGCTCATCTTCCAATGTGGTATATATCATTCAGTGTAAAAAATGTAATGAAGGATGCTATATTGGAGAAACAGGCCAGATGCTTAAGACAAGATTCAATTTACATAGACATCACATGAACAATATTGGTGCCAGTAGGGCTCCCACGCCTGTTGGTCAGCATTTTACAGGACCAGGACACTGTACCAGTGACTTCACAGTGAGAATCCTGAAAGGTAACTTTAAAACCATACAAGAACTTAAGACCTTTGAAGTCAGAATGATTGAATATTTTAACACCCAACAGAAAGGACTTAACAAGGATCTGGGGTTCCTAGCCCATTATAAACCATAAAGCTGTATGTCTCTGTTGATCACCCCACCCCTCACCTATCCACACCCATCCTGTTAGAATATCAATGATATGCTTTGATGTCCCCATGCATACCTCCTACCCACCCTGTCAGACTGTCATAGTAATGCTTGAATGTTTTCACTTATATACACTGTCAGCTAGCACATTTGCTTATTTCCGATCTGACGAAGAAGGGCAACCTTCGAAAGCTAATCAAGAAATGTACTAAGTTATGTCCAATAAAAAAGGTATCATATTTTCTTTTCCATGTTTTCTTTTGTTTGATTTCTATTGATAACCTTAAGAGTGGACTAACACGGCTACCACACTCCTCTACTTAACACTGAGAGGAAGGATTAGTAGGAACTCCCCCTACAGACAGTAGAAAGAGTTTGCAGCTGCTCAAATGGAGTAATCTTGTTGTTACAGCAGCAGGTTGAAAACCAGGGAAGCCAGTGTTCAAATCCTGTTTCGTCCATAGACATTCCTTGTGACCATCAGCAAGTCCTCACTTAACCCTCCACTACCTCAAAAACAAATCTTATATGGTTACTGCTCTAAAAATTGTGATCACTATTTTTTTTTTTACCAAGAAGCTCAAAGTTAATGCTAGACTAGGAGTAAAATATCCTAGATTCTATTATAAACTTTTGCAGAAAACCAACTACAATTTTCAGTTTTATTTATTTTTAGTTCTTAGCACGTCTTCATACTTGGTTGGGCCACCTTGAGTTTTGATGACTACATAAAGACAGTCAAGCATTGACAAGATCAGTCTAACAATTCATTGTCAATATTATGATGCCAGATAGATATTCAGGCCTTCAGATCAGTCTGTTCCCAAACCTATCTTTTCAGCAAAACCCACACGTTTTCAGTGGGGTTGAGGTCAGATGATTGAGGTGGACTTTCCTTGTGGGAGGTATTCCAAGCCGTTTATCATTTTGGCTGCTCTTCTTTGAACCTTTTCTAATTCTGCTATATCTTTTTTGAGATATGGAGACCAGAATTGAACATAATACTCAAGATTTGATTGCACCATGGAGCAGATACAGAGCCATTATAATATTCTTGGCCTTATTTTGCATCCTTTTTCTAATAATTCCTAGCATCCTGTTTGCTTTTTTGGCCACCGCCCCACACTGGGCAGAACATTTCACCGTATTGTCTACAATAACTAGATCTTTTTCTGGAGTGTTGACACGTAAGGTGGATCCCAGCATCAGGTGACTATGATTCGGATTATTCTTCCCAATGTGCATCAGCTCGCATTTGTCCACATTAAATTTAATCTGCCACTTGGATGCCCAGTCTTCCAGTTTCCTAAGGTTTTCCTGCAATTTTTCACAATCCGTATGTGTTTTGACAACTTTGAATAGTTTTATGCCATCTGCAAATTTAATCACCTCACTCATCGTTCTGATTTCTAGATCATTTATAAATGTTAAATAGCAGGTCCTGGTACAGATCCCTGCGACACTCCACTGTTCACCCTCCTCAATTGAGAAACATGTCTAATTAACCCTACCCTCTGTTTTCTGTCCAATAACCAATTCCTAATCCACAGAAGGACATTGCCTCCTATTCCATGACTTTTTAATTTTCTCAGTAGTCCCTCATGAGGAACTTGTCAAAAGCTTTCTGAAAATCTAGATACACTACATAAACTGGATTACCTTTATCCACATGTTTATTCATGTCTTCAAAGAAATGAGGCAAATTGGAGAGGCAATATTTCCCTTGGTTGAACCTATGCTGTCTCTGTTCCAGTAAACCATGTTTGTCTATGTGTTCCGTAATTTTATTCTTTATAATAGTTTCAACTATTTTGTCTGGCATTGAAATCAGGCTTACTGGTCTGTAATTTTACAGATCACCCTGGAACCCTTTTTAAAAATCAATGTTATATTGGCCACCCTCCAATCTTCAGGTACTACAGATGATTTTAATGCCAGGTTTCAGATCACTAACAACAGATCAACAATTTCATGTTTGAGTTCTTTCAGTACTCTGGGATGTATACCATCTGGACCAAGTGATTTATTATTCTTTACCTTGTCGATTTGGCTCAGTACATCTTCCAGGCCTTCTTCTCGCTGGCCTCCCGCTTAGCCATCTATCCCCCCTTCAATCTGTCCAAAATTCCGCCGCACGTCTTATCTACCGCGTGAACCGATACTCTCATATCACCCCTCTCCTCATCGCTTCACTGGCTCCCGATCCATTACCGTATACAGTTCAAGTTTCTCCTATTGACCTTCAAGTGCACTCAATCTGCAGCCCCCCCATTACCTCTCTACCCTCCTCTCCCCGTAAGTTCCCACCCGTAACCTCTGCTCTCAGGACAAATCACTCCTATCTGTACCCTTCTCCACCACCGCTAACTCCAGACTCCGCCCCTTCTGCCTCGCATCACCTTATGCCTGGAACAGATTTCCTGAGCCCATACACCATGCGCCCTCCCTGCCCACTTTCAAGTCCTTACTCAAAGCCCATCTCTTCTTCCCTTGCTTTTGGCGCCTAACCACCTTCCCCATTCATGATACCTACACGGACTACACAGTTTGTAACCTTTAGATTGTAAGCTCTCTTGAGCAGGGACTGTCCTTCCCCATGTTTAAACTTGTACAGCGCTGCGTGACCCTGGCAGCGCTATAGAAATGCTAAGTAGTAGTAGTAGAAGTCAATTTGTATTTTGTTTATTATTTTAATAAAAAATATAAATGAAGTCTTCATTTAAAATTTTTATTACAATAATAAACAAAATACAAATTATGTCAATACTTTTCTTCAGTCCAATCACCATACATCATGAAAATGAAACCAAAAGACAACAGATATTAAAGTATCCAAGAGGGCTCAAATTCAGTGAGTAAGCAGAGTTGTTTTAACCTTAATAATGTTTTTACAATTACTGGTAGCACAGAACAAAAGTGCAAAATCACCATATAGTCATGAAAGTAGCACTAAAGTTCCAGAATAATGATGCAGCATACTTATATGTATGTGAAAGTTATTTACAAAACAAGCTAAGTTATGATTTAAGGAACACACTGCACATGTAACTGATAATAGCATTTTCACTAAAAGGCAGTACATAGTGCTTACAATTTTCTGAGCAGTGCTATATTGTAAGTCCAATTAGGCAATTGTACTTCTAATTCACCTTCATCTCAAATTTGGAAAGATTAGCAATTACGTCAAATCCAAACATGTGACACTTATTCTCCTGTGAAGAAAAGCAGAGAGTAGGCCTGACCTATAAGAGGAAGGTTCCTAAATCATAGTTATGCTGTCAAAGAGGTAGGAGGTGGCTCAGAATTAAGAACATATCCTTGAGAGGAGAGAAGGCATAAACTTAGAAATCCTGAGACAGTAAGTAAGGAGTTTTAAAGATACCAAGAAAATACTTTATTAGACTGCTCCTAAGAAAGAAGCGTAACAAGGGAAGAAGTGAAACTTCTTTTGGAGTACTACAAAACAAAAGTCAATACGAAATACAAAGGACAAAAGGAGTCTCAGCATGATCATTCATCCAAGCTGGAAAATGTAAACTTTATGTAAAAAGCCTCATTTATAAAGGACGTCTATTAGATTAGAAAAAGGATGCCCAAGGTGGGATGTTCAAGATTTCCCACGTACTTTACAAAAGGCTCGTTGAATGCAAAGCTCTCTGTAAAATATGTATACAGACATGCAGGTGTGCATGTGATTTTTTAAACTGGCATGTACAGGGGAATAACCATTTTACAAAAAAAGCATGCAAAAATTAAAAAAAAAAAAAAAAAGAGCGGCTTCATCATTGTCACAGGTCATGCATTTGGGATATAGTGCTTTTCTGTAATACAACCAAAGCAGTTTACATATTATATGCAGATACTTTCTCTGTCCCTAGTGGGCTCACATTATAAGTTTTTGTACTGGAGTAAGGTAGACTTGCCCTGGGTCACAAGGAGCCACAGTTCCTCTGGTTCTTAGCTCACTTCACTAACAATTAGGCTACATTGGGGTGTTACACATGTATGTGCTGGCACTTACCTGCGTTAGTACCATTTTGTTTCCCAACTTACATTTGCACCAGATTTTGTAAAACTATGGTGCTCATTTTCAAAGCACACAGATGTCTCAAAAGACCAAAATGGACGTCCATGAGCTTGAAACATCCAAATCCCAATTTTTCAAAGGCAGAATAGAGATATCCAACAACGCAGTACATGCAAATAGCAAGGGGGCATGTTCTGGGTGGGACTAGGGAGGGCCTGAAATCTGGACATCCAACAGAGAATACCAAAGGGGAAGAAATACCATAACAGTATTTGTATACTGCTATAACCCAAAGCCCTAAGAAGTAACTAGTTATTAGAGAAAACAAACTTCTTGAAAAGATAAGTTTTAAGATTTATCTTAAGTAAAACACAGGAGTCAGATTGAGTAAAACATAGTGAGAATTCTTGCCAAAATTTCAAGTCTTGATAAGCCAACAATAGTTCATGAATTTTCAATCCCCTACAACCTTTGACTGAAGGATAGCTAAAAGGAGAATTACTGTTCTTCAGGATCTAGGTGAAGATGTGAACTGAGAGTTATCTAACATATAAGCTAGAATAGCTCCATCTAAAACCTAAATAAAAGACTAGCAAACTTGTTCAAAACCCTGGCCTCTATCGGCAACCAGTGTAATTTTACAAAATACCCAGAGATCTTGTCTGATTTTTTTAAAGAAAACATTAAATGCATCGCTGTGTTCTATATTGTCTGAAGCTTTCTTACTTTATACTTTGCACTCCCCAGAAAAATCAAATTACAGTGACCTAGCTTCAACAATATCTGAAGTCTGAATTTATCAATTAAAAAAAAAGCATCTCATCCGTCTCTGTTTTCCTAATAGGAAAAACGAGCCTTTAACTGCAGCAGTAATAGGAGAGTCAACAGACCCCTAAAATTTTGATTACTGAGGAAAAGGTGTATTTAGTTTGCTCTGAATGAGCAGATGAGGGATTAAGGAATGACACCTCCTTAATCCCCCTGTGGTTGCTGTTCCCTTCCCTCTCCCCTGAAAGTGAAGGCAGAAGGGGAAACCAGGCTCCATCATGGCTTCAGGTAAATGCAGATAGAGAAACATTTTGACATCCATGTATCTTAATTCTAAAATGAGAAGTATGGTGGAGCCCATCTGAAAGGATGGGCTCCACCTTAACCAGGGTGGGACCAGGCTGCTGGCATTGACATTTAGAAAGGAGATAGAGAAACTTTCAAAGTAGAAACTGGGGGAAGGCAGACAGTTGCTCAAAAGCACATGGTTTGGAATAAGGTATCTTTCAAAGATTATCACCAAAACAGGGAAGACAGGGCATTCTGATAGCGAGGTTGCAATAGACAGCATAGTGGACCAGGAGTCTTTAAATAAAAAGCAGACAGATTTTCAAGATTGCACATTATCACTGTCAACTGCCGAGCAAGATGTAAATAGGAACAACAAACATAGTCCGAAATGTGTATATGCGAATGCCAGAAGCCTAAGAAATAAAATGGAAGAGTAAGAATATATTGTACTAAATGAAAACAAATAGATATAATAGGCATTTCTGAGACCTAGTGGAAGGAGGATAACCTGTGGGACACTGTAATACCAGGATACAAATTATATTGCAGTGAAAGGGTTGACTGAATTGGTGGAGGGGTAGCATTGTATGTGAAGGAGGGCCTTGAATTGAACAGACTAAAAATTCTACAGGACACAAAACACATCTTGGAATCCCTATGGATTGAAATTACATGCGTAAAGGGGAAAAGGATAGTGATAGGAGTGTACTACTGTCCACCTGGCCAGGATGAACAGACAGATGTAGAAATGTTATCAGAAATTAGGGAGACTAACAAACTGGGGAACATGATAATAATGGGTGATTTCAATTACCCCGATATTGACTGGATAAATGTAACATCAGTGCATGCTAAAGTAGTGAAATTCCTTGATGGAATCAAGGACTATTTTATAGAGCAGCTGGTTCAGGAGCCAACAAGAGGAGGAACAATTCTAAACCTAGTCCATAGTGGAGCGAATCATCTGGTGTGGGAGGTAATGGTGCTGTGGCCTCTTGATAAAGGTGATCACAACATGATTAGATTTGATAAAAGCTCTGGAGTAAGTACACATAGGAAATCCAATACGATAGCATTTAACTTTCAAAAAGGGACTATGATAAAATGAGAAGAACAGTGAAAAAAAAAGCTTAGAGGAGCAGCTGCGAAGGTCAAAATTTACATCAGAATCAGATGCGGATGCTGTTCAAAGATACCATCCTGGAAGCCCAGGCCAAATATATTCCGTCTATTAAAAAAGGAGGAAGACCAAGCGACAGCCAGAATGGTTAAAAAGTGAGGTGAAAGAAGCTATTAGAGTTAAAAGAAAATCCTTCAGAACATGGAAGAAGGATACAACTGAAAATAATAGGAAACTACATAAAGAATGACAAATCAAATGCAAAGTGCTGATAAGGAAGGCAAAGAAAGACTTTGAAAAGAAGATTGTGTTGGAGGCAAAAACGCAAAGTAAAAACTTTTTTAGGTATATTAAAAGCAAGAAACTGGCAAAAGAATTGAGGGGTAAAAGGGGTACTCAAGGAAGACAAGGCCATAGTGGAGAGATTAAATGAATTCTTTGCTTCGGTCTTCATTGAGGAAGATGTGGGAGAGATACCGGTGCCAGAAATGGTAATCAATGCTGACGAGTCAGAGAAACTGAATCAAATTTCTGTAAACCTGGAAGATGTAATGGAGAAATTTGACAAATTGAAGAGTAGCAAATCGCCAGGACCGGATGGTATACATCCCAGAGTATTGACAGAATTGAAAAATGAACCTGCAGAACTATTGTTAGTAATATGCAATTTATCTTTCAAATCAAACATGGTACTGGAAGATTGGAGGGTGGCCAAAGTAACGCTGATTTTTAAAAAGGGTTACAGAGGTGATCCGAGAAATTACAGACCGGTGAGCTTGACTTCGGTGCCGGGCAAAATAGTACAGTCTATTATAAAGAACAAAATTACAGAGCATATTCAAAAGCATGGATTAATGAGACAAAGCCAACATGGATTTAGTGAAGGGAAATCTTGCCTCACCAATCGATATTGTGTATCTGGATTTTCAAAAGGCATTTGACAAAGTTCCTCATGAAAGACTCCAGAGGAAATTGGAAAAGTCATGGGATAGGAGGTAGTGTTCTATTGTGGATTAAAAACTAGTTAAAGGATAGAAAACAGAGAATAGGGTTAAATGGTCAGTATTCTCAATGGCGAGGGGTAGATAGTGGGGTTCCCCAGGGGTCTGTGCTGGGACTGCTGCTTTAACATATTTATAAATTATCTAGATATGGGAATAACTAGTGAGGTAATTAAATTTGCTGATGAGGAGTGGCCTAGTGGTTAGGGTGGTGGACTTTGGTCCTGGGGAACTGATTCCCACTTCAGGCACAGGCAGCTCCTTGTGACTCTGGGCAAGTCACTTAACTCTCCATTGCCCCATGTAAGCCGCATTGAGCCTGCCATGAGTGGGAAAGCGGGGGTACAAATGTAACAAAAAATAAATAAATTTGCAGAAGGTTGTGAAAAATTGGAAGACAACCTTACTAGACTAGGAGACTGGGCATCCAAATGGCAGATGATGTTTAATGTGAGCAAGTGCAAAGTGATGCATGTGGGAAAGAGGAACCTGAACTATAGCTATGTGATGCAAAGTTCCATGTTAGGAGTCACTGACCACGAAAAGGATCTAGGAAGTTGACGACACTTTGAAACCCTCTGCTCAGTGTGCTGCTGCAGCAGCAAAGAAAGCAAATAGAATGTTAGGCATTATTAAGAAAGGAATGGAAAATAAAAATGAGGATGTTATAGTGCCTTTATATTGCTTCATGGTGCGACTGCACCTTGAATACTGTGTGCAATTCTCAAAAAAGATATAGTGAAATTAAAAAACGTACAGAGAAGGGCGACAAAAATGATAAAGGGGATGGGATAACTTCTCTATGAGGAAAGGTTGAAATGGCTTGGGCTCTTCTGCTTGGAGAAAAGACGGCTGAGGAGAGATATGATAAAGGTATATAAAATCCTGAGTGAAGTGGAACAGGTAGAAGTGAATCACTTGTCTACTCTTTCCAAAAATACTAGGACTAGGGGGCACCCAATGAAGGTACAAAGTAGTAAATTTAAAACGAATCGGAGAAAATATTTCTTCACTCAACATGTAATTAAACTCTGGAATTCGTTGCCATAGAATGTTGTAAAAGCAGTTAGCTTAGCGGGGTTTAAAAAAGGTTTGGACAGCTTCCTAAAAGAAAAGTCTGTAAGCCATTATTAAAATGGACTTGGGAAAATCCACTGCTTATTTCTGGGATAAGCAGCATAAACGTATTGTACTGTTTTGGGATCTTGCCAGGTACTTGTGACCTGGATCGGCCACTGTTGGAAACAGGATACTGGGCTTGACGAACCTTCTGTCTGTCCCAGTATGACAATGCTTATGTACTTAAGTACGTATTTAAAATGTCTGCCTGCCCGCACCACACGGCAGATAGGAACTGGCTTTTCTAAATTAGCTACTTACACATGTATGCCCATTTACATTGGTAGGTGCCACTTAATCCTTCTAAAATGACTTCTGAAAACTTTTGCACTAAGGAGTTCAGACCTTGATAAGTTCAAGAAAGGAGGATAGCAATGATTTGTCTTCTAAAAGTTAAGAAATATAAAACAAAATAAAGAATATCTCTATTGGACTAACTCTGGGGTTCTTAACCCAGTCCTCAGAATACACCCAACCAGTCAGGTTTCCAACATATCCGCAATGAATATGCACAAAATAAATTTGCATGCACTATCTCCACTGTATGCACACTTGTCTCATGCCTGTTCATTGTGGGTATCCTAAAAATATATTGGCTAGAAATGCCATGAGGAATGGGTTGAGAACCACTGGACTAACAATATATTTTCTGACTAGCTTTTGGGAGTTAAAACACGGTTTCTCAGATCAAAACAAGTAGCTTTTCCTACAGCTTGAACTCTGTTCTGTAATCTCAAGAAACTGCAAGAGTATAACGCGGCTGTTTGTCTGTAAATATTTTCTCTTGTCATATTTCCACAAGAAACTTTTGAATTGGGAATCGAATACTTTGTGTCCCATATTGTGTTTGGCAAGTGAAAGAAAGTGTGTAAAGAGTATTGCCTTTCACTGGAGGATTCTGGGGGTTTTCTACCCAAAATAAACAAGAATCCCAGCATTTTAAATGTCTTTTTGTGTGTGACTGAGAAGCCAGGTGGCTATATAACTTTTTAAAGGAGCTCTTCTGCAACTATCCAGTTCTTTTGGGAGATTACACTTGCAAGAGAATCACTGATTGCTTCAGCCTGTTGTTGGCTCCAATTAGTTCATATTGTCCTTGGTATCATATACCACATAAAGTAATCACATTTCTATGCAAGATATATTTTTACACTATGTTGGACGTGAATATTCACAGGGAAAATACAAAAAATCCCTGACTACATTATGGGCCCTGTTTACTTATCAGTGTTATGGGCGCGTTAACGTTTTTAACGTGTGTTAACCATGTACAATATCCCTATAAGTGCCTACATGGTTAGTGCGCGTGCTAAGTGTAGGCGTGCTAAAAACACGAATGCACCTTAGTAAATAGGGCCTTTAATTGGTACTTGGGAATATTATTGCTTGCTTTGTGTACTTTTGAAATACTGCATAGAATACACTAAGCACACCACTCTGTTCAACCTGAAACTATGGTTCTTTTACTATCTTCAGATAGGCTGCCTACTAAAAGAAGAATGATCTAATAGTTTTCTGATCTTTCCCCTGGAGAACACAAATGCATATTTACTTTCAGACATGCAAGGAAGCAAAGAGGAGAGAAATTGTGATAAATCCTTCTGTACATAATTATTATGAATTGTACACAATCTACGGAACATTCAACCGGCAAAACCTTCATATTCAGAGTGCTGGGGGTGCTGGGGTGGTATAACAATTGGGTAATTCTAGGCATAATGTTACAGAAATGTTATGAAAGAACGAATAAAATTATAAAACCCAACACTGTATAACTTTTCATTCATGATCACTTGTCTTTATGAATTTTTGCTATTCACATTTACGCACAATTAAATGTCATGTGGTGGTGAAATCATCCTGTGTACTGAATTTTTGCCACAAAAAGTTTTCATTTTTCTTCCAAAGAGAATTGTCCCATTCCTCTTTCCTTCTGCTAGTTGAGACACTTGCTCTTTCACAAACCCTCTCTACTTCTGCAAGGTCAGTGAGCTTACTCAGACTCTCATCGTTTGGTTCACAAAGTATGTCCCAAATATCTTTTGGTTTCTTTTTCGCCTTTTCAGCACTTAGTACAAAATGGGATCTTCTTGGTAACTCTGTCTGATTTTTGCTGTTACTTTTGAAGAGGTCACTGAGAACAGAAGTGTCTCCAAGTAAATTAGCAATGGAGTTCTCTTCTGAAATTCTGCTTTTTATTTTTTGGTTTTCTACTTTGGACAATAAACTTGTATTTTCAAACTGTGATGCAGGGATGTCCTGCTGGCCTTCACTGATTGTACCCACAGCTGACTCAGTTATCATTTCTAATTTACTACTGCAGATGCTGGCAGACATACAAACTTCAGACACTTGATTACTCTTTCTAGTGCCACTTTCTAGAATAGTTCCACTAGAGAAGTTGTCTTTCTCCTTCAAACACACACCATCTGTGTATGAATCATTTTCAAACTGGTGTGCTTTTTGCTTATAACTGTTTGGGATACATCCTTCATCCACTCCATCAGCAACAGGTTTTATGGGTCTCTCTTTAACACTTGATTTTCTTCGTCTTTGCTTAGTCTTGCTCACCTCACCTTCTTCACACCCACCTGCGGCTTGAATCGGAAATATTTCTTCTAACTCTGGGTACTTTGCAGCATAAAAATCTTTCAGCATTTTCTGTCGATCTTCTGATGTACTTCTCAGAACATGAGCAGCAAGGTCCTGTACTGAAGCCTTGTTAAAGTATGATACCATTTCATCAAATTGTTTCCTGCAACAATTAGAAAAAAAGAGATTGATTATTCGACATCTGTTTCATGTTGATTGCTCTACATTTTGCCTGGAGCCGCACTTGAAAGATGTGAAATAATTTAAATAAATAGATAAATCAAGTAGAATATACAATCTGGACCATTGAATAAAAACCAGCTCTTTAATTTTTTTTTAAAAGGTTGTGTACCATCAATCCATTCTGAACACGTTGATTTTTAAAGTTGCAAAGAATTCTGAAGATGTTTACATTATGTGAGTGGCTCCTTGCTCAACATCATTGTTCTTATGTCACTGCAGAAGAAAGCAATGTTTAGGGTGACAGATATGTAAAGAAATACATAAAAGAGTAGAAATGTTATGGTTTTCAAAACTGTGAATTTCTGGAGAACTAATGATTGAGAGGTCTGTAGCTAACAAATTTATTACATGAATTACTTCATGCCAATGGCTCTCAGATACAGTCCTCAAGTATACCAAAAGAAGTAATTTTTCCAGGATATCCAAATCTACTTATTAGGGGCATAGTCATGGATGGCCAGGGCCCACCCAGCACCCTAGCTGGCAGGGATCCCTAAGTCCCGCCAAATGAAGACCTCCACGCATCTGAAGGCGCCTAGCAACCCAGAATGCCATGCCACCAAACTCTAGGTCTATGTTCCTGACCATAAGCCAACACCTAATCTGTCCATAAGCGAGTAGTGAACATGCTAACACTACATTAGTCCTGGTACAGATACATTCGAAGGCCCCCACTTCTTATTTTCTCAACCCCTTCCCCCCAGAGTCACATTGCATTTGCTCACCTCCACCACAAACTTTCTTTCATGATCTTCCCCCTAACTTTCACCTCTTCATCAGACATAGGGAAAATCAGACGACCTAGTCCTGGTTGTGGCAGCAGCAGCTGTAGGTTGAACTACTTCCAGACAATGGAGAGGCCCAGTGAGAAAAGCAGTGAGCTGAGAACCAGGGACACTGAGTTTGTGGAACAAACAAGATATGCCAAAGGTGGGCTGCCCCAAAGAGTGAGAGTTAAGGTCAAAGAGGGAGTAACAGATGGTGTGTCTGAGGTACAAATCTAGATAGGTTTGTGTCAAAAACTTCAGAACTGGAAAAAGTGACAGAACATATTTAGTTTCCTTTGCTGCCTCTGAAATGATGTAGGTGGAGCAGAAAAGGCAGGAAAATGCAGTTGATAAAAGACCACTCCAGTCAGGAGGATCCAGGTGACCAAGAACAGAGAAAGTGAATATCAGTATGCATCCACAGTACTTTATTATATAACAGAGATCCAATGTGGCCACGTTTTGGCAAATGCCTGTATTAGGGGTATAATAACATCTAAAAAAGACATACAGAAATGTATGACCATAATAATGCATGTGAAGTGATAACTCTAATAAAAATATTCAAAAAGATAATGTATACAAATAAATGATGAAACACAAATAAAGAAATATCGGGGTGGTATTTTTTCCTCTCCTCCCTCCATCCATGTCCAGCATTTCTTCTCTCTCCCTTCCCCTCCATCTTCCCTCCCTTCCATCCATGTGCAGAATTTCTTCTCTCTCCCCTCCATCCATGTGCATTTCCTTCCTGTCTTCCCTTCCCTCCCCTCCATCCATGTCCAACAATTCTCTCTCCCCTGCCCTCCCCTCCATCCACCCATGTGCTGTAACTCTCCTCTCCCCTCCATCCACCCATGTCCAGCAACTCTCCTCTCCCCTGCCCTCCATCCATCCATATCCAGCAATTCTCTTCTCTCCCCTGCCCCCTCCATCCATCCATACCCAGCAATTCTCTTCTCTCCCCTGCCTACCTCCATCCATCCATACCCAGCAATTCTCTTCTCTCCTCTGCCCCCTCCATACCCAGCAATTCTCTTCTCTCCTCTGCCCCCCTCCATCCATCCATACCCAGCGATTCTTCTCTCTCCCCTGCCCTCCCCTCCCGCTCCCAGCCATGTCCAGCAATTCTCCTTCGCCCCCATCTTCCCATCCCATTCATATCCACCTGCCCGCCCTCTTCTCCCCCCAACATCCCCCTTTTTCTTCCTGCCACACAGTGGCGTAGCCACAGGTGGGCCTGGGCCCACCTATTTAGGGCTCAGGCCCACCCAACAGTAGCACACATTTAGCGGTAGCTGGTGGGGATCCCAAGCTCTGCCAGCTGAAGACCTCCCCCTGATGGTAACGAAAATGCTACTCTCCATGATACTGGCATCTTCACATGCTCAGTTTTCAGTGCATGCCTGCTTTTCAAGGTGGAAAGAAGCATTTTCCCACCAACTGAGATATTTTTTGGTGGTGGTGATGGGGGTAGAACACTTGGTGCCCACCCATTTCTTACCTAGGCCCACCCAAAATCTGTTATCTAGCTACGCCCCTGCTGCCACAGTGCCACCCTGTGTGGTTTAAATCCTTTTTATTACCTCCGTCGAAGCAGCCGCGTAATTGAAAGCCCTGCCTGTCTCTAGCCTTCCCGTTGAGTACCGCCCTCGCAGAAAGAGGAAATGACATCAGAAGGCGGGACTCTGAGGGAAGGCTAGAGACGGGCAGGGCTTTCAATGACGCGGCCGCTTCGACGGAGGTAATAAAAAAGATTTAAACCCCCCCAGGGCAGTGCAGGGCGGGCGCAGGCAAACAAGGGCTGTGGGAGGTGAGGTAATCGGGGTAAGCATGGCTTGTGGCGCCCTCCTGCCATGCTTACCTCGTTTACCGGAGCCGGCTTGCCATGCAGAACAACAGGCTTGCAAGATCTTTAAAAATTTAACAACCGGCTCTTGCGAGCCGGCTCCAGCACACCACTGAGTGCATGTGTACTACAGATGAATAAACAAGCAAATAAAATAAAAAATTGTATCCAAATAACAAAATAAAATATCAATAACGAGAGAAGATACAAGCTGACTTTGTGACATACCCATGGGTATGTCGTGAGCTTTTTCATAAACAGCACAAATTACAATCTGTAAAATTGTGGATTACTATGAGTAAGATAGGTGGATGGATGACTCACTGGAAAAAAACATCTCTCTATATATCTATATACAGGATGAGGCAAAAAAAAAAGTAACCTCCTAGATTTTTTTTTTGCCTTTTTCTCAGCAACTGCTTAGAATTTCAACAAGAAATTTTGTGTACTTATTTAGTTATCATATCTAAGCATTATTATTATTGAACAATTATTTTAAGCTATGTTGATGTTACTGACATTACTACCTAGCTATTTTTGTGCATTAAAAATGTTTGAGTTAAAACACAGTAAAATAATATCATTCAAATGATACAAATGTCAGAATTTTGCAGTCATTGTGAATGCTCAAAATGTCCACCCCCAGTTTTAACATCGCTTCAGTTGCCTTGGGAAGTTCTTAACAGCCTTGTCTAAAATGGACACCAGATGCTACCATCTCAAGCCTGACCTGAGTTCTTGGCAGGAATGGTGGGATTCTGCTTAAGATAACAATATAAATGCATGACAGAGTACCTTCAATACTGTATCAAACACTGAGATTTGAACCACTGAATATGAGTGCCAAAGAGAGAAGAGTAAGGGCTAAGAGCAACAAAAACAGGCTTTCATAATTAGATAGCTGCAGTTTTTAAATATATAGCAATATAATAAAATTAATCTACTTACCATTCCACTAAGATTTGAACTTGGATTGCTGAATTCAAATTCCAGAATGCTAGTATACTATGGAACCAGCATCAAATAAAGGGCCCTGCTTACTAAGGTGCACTAGCATTTTTAGCGGGTGCGCTAATGCTAGACACACACATAGGAATATATAGGTGTAGTGTTAGTGCGCACTAATTTTTAGCGCACACTAAAAATGCTAGCGCGTCTACAGTGCGTCTTAGTAAACAGGGCCCAAAGTTAGTTGCTGAAACCTGGGACTCAACCATGGACATTTAGATCTTCAGCCCAACCAACTGAGCAATTTCTGCAACTCCATCTTTAGTCTATCTTGTGGTCTCACTCCCATGGAAAACAGTCTACTTTGCTCACTTTTTTTTCCTTTTTTTAACATTTTTCCTCCCCACCAATCACCTTGAGACTTGTCTCAGACCCTTCCCCATCTATCAACAGCCTAACACACACTCAGGCTTATTTTCGAAAGAGAAGGCCGCCCATCTTTCGACACAAATCGGAAGATGGGCGTCCTTCTCACAAGGTCGTCCAAATTGGTATAATCGAAAGCCGATTTTGGACGTCCCCAACTGCTTTCCGTCGCAGGGACGGCCAAAGTTCATGGGGTGTGTCGGAGATATGGCGAAGGCAGGACTTGGGTGTGCCTAACACATGGACATCCTCGACCCATAATGGAAAAAAAAAAGGGCGTCCCTGACGAGCACTTGGATGACTTTACCTGGTCCTGTTTTTCTTACGACTAAGGCACAAAAAGATGCCCAAAATGACCAAATGACCACCGGAGAGAATCGGGGATGACCTCTCCTTACTCCCCCAGTGGTCGCTAACCCCCTCCCACCCTCAAAAAACATCTTTAAAAATATTTCGTGACAGCCTCAAATGTCATACTCAGGCCCAGCACAGCAGTATACAGGTCCCTGATGCAGTTTTAGTGGGTGCAGTGCACTTCAGGCAGGCGGACCCAGGCCCATCCCTCCCCACATGTTACACTTGTGGTGGTAAATGTGAACCCTCCAAAACCCACCACAAACTCACTGTACCCACATCTAGGTGCCCCCCTTCACCTGTAAGGGCTATGGTAGTGGTGTACAGTTGTGGGTAGTGGGTTTTGCGGGACTCGGCACACAAGGTAAGGGAGCTATGTACCTGGGAGCAATTTATGAAGTCCACTGCACTGCCCCCTAGGGTGGCCGGTTGGTGTTCTGGCATGTGAGGGGGACCAGTGCACTACGAATGCTGGCTCCTCCCACGACCAAAGGGCTTGCATTTGGTCGTTTCTGAGATGGGCGTCCTTGGTTTCCATTATCGACAAAAATCAGAAATGACCAAGTCTAGGGATGACCATCTCTAAGCACGACCTAAATTTCAAGATTTGGGTGTCCCCGATCGTATTATCAAAACGAAAGATGGACATCCATCTTGTTTCAATAATACGGGTTTCCCCGCCCTTCCATCAGAACGTTTTGCGAGGATGTCCTCAGCAAAACTTGGGCGTCCCTTTCGATTATGCCCCTCCACGTCTTTCCCCTCTCACTACAATCTGTCTTCTGTTTCTGCCCCTGGGTGCCATTTCTTTCAGTCTTACCATCTTTCACTCATGATTTTGCTCTTTTTTATTTTTTTTTCTTTCCTGTATGGCTTTGTTTACCATCTTTGAGGCACACAGAAGCAGAAGATTAAATAGCATGGGGAGAACAGGACAGGTATAGCTAATGGCATGGGTTACATAGTAGGTTACATAATGGAATGAAATTATATAGTGGCACATTTAAAACAAATAGAAGAAAATATTTTTCTACTCAATGTACAGTTAAGCTCTGGAACTCTTTGCCAGAGCAAGTGATAAAAGCAGTTAATATAGCTGGGTTAGAAAAAAGTTTGGAAAAATTCATGGAGGAAGAGGAAAAGTCCGTAATGTACCCACCCATCTTGTCCCCATCTATATAGCTGCACTTGGCCCTTCAGCTATATGGTAAGCTGTATTGTAAAAAAGCATTAGTATCATAGCAATGTTATTTGAATGTTCTAATTGTGTACTTATTGGATATTTCATTAGTATTATGCTAACGTGGAGGGGCATTTTCGATATGACGTCTAAGTCTGATATTAGACGTTTTGCAAAAAAAAAAAAAACGTTCAAAATCTGAATAGGAAAGAAGTTCATTTTCAAAAAAGAAATACGTTTATCTTTTGTTTTCGAAAATACTGTTTCTAACAAGGTTTTGTGCTTTGGACGTTTTGTTTTTTTGGTCCATTTTCAAAATTTAAAAAAAATCTAAGTGAAAAACTTAGAAAATCAAGCCATTGGGATGTAGGAGGGGCCAGTATTTTTAGTAGACTGGTCTCCCAGACATCCCAGGAGATAAATGGGGCACCCTAGGGGGCACTGCAATGGACTTCTAAAACATACTCCCATGTACACATCTCACCGTTGCTCCCTTATTTTGTCTGCTGAGTACCCCCAAACCCACCCAAAACCCACACCTGTACACCACTACAATAGTCCTTATGGGTGAAGGGGGCAACTATATGTGGGTACAGTGGGTTTCTGGTGAGTTTTGGAGGGCTCACAGTTTCCCCCACAAATGTGACAGGTGGGGGGGGGGGGGGGGTAAGGATCAGAGTCCCCCACTCCATGGTGCACTGCATTGAACTGACCACTACACTATGTCAGCTATCGTTGTCTAGGGTGGTCCCGGTGTCCACTTCGCAGAGGCAGTGGGTTCCCAAAGAATACGCAATCCACACGGATTTGGATATATAAAGTATATTATATTTGCATATATGTATTAGCTCACAGCACTTAGTACAGGTAAAAGGGTACAAGCTGTCTCTGGGTGTTTGTTCAGAGGAAGAAAGAAACCTTAGAATAGGGCTGTCTGAGAATGGGGGGAGCAGAGCCAGGTGCTCTGGTGGCTAAAGATGGAGGTGTGCAGAGAAAGAAGAAGAAGAAACAAAGACAGCCCAGCAGAGTCCCGTACCCTGCTGGCTCAGAGACCAAGAGAGAGAGAGAGAGAGAGAGAGAGAGAGAGAGAGAGGTAGTGCCCTGGACACAGAGAAGTGCCCTGGACAGAAAGAGAAACAGTAGACCCCACGCAGGGCTCTGTGCTCTGCTGCACAGAGAAAAGACAGCCCAGCAGAGTCCCGTGCCCTCTGCTGCAGGGAGAAAGAAAGAGGGAGACGTAGTGCCCTGGACACAGAGAAGTCCAAAGGGAAATCATGCCAAACGAATCTCATTGAATTCTTTGATTGGGTGACAGGAGAATTGAATCAGGGACGAGCTATGGACGTAATCTACTTAGATTTCAGCAAAGCTTTTGACACGGTTCCCCACAGGAGGCTCTTAAATAAACTGGATGGGCTGAAGATAGGACCCGAAGTGGTGAACTGGATTAGGAACTGGTTGACGGACAGACGCCAGAGGGTGGTGGTGAATGGAATTCGCTCGGAGGAGGGAAAGGTGAGCAGTGGAGTGCCTCAAGGATCGGTGCTGGGGCCAATTCTGTTCAATATATTTGTGAGTGACATTGCCGAAGGGTTAGAAGGTAAAGTTTGCCTATTTGCGGATGATACTAAGATCTGTAACAGAGTGGACACCCCGGAGGGAGTGGAAAACATGAAAAAGGACCTACGGAAGCTAGAAGAATGGTCTAAGGTTTGGCAATTAAAATTCAATGCGAAGAAATGCAAAGTGATGCACATAGGGAATAGAAATCCACGGGAGACGTATGAGTTAGGCAGGGAGAGTCTGATAAGTACGGACGGGGAGAGGGATCTTTGGGTGATAGCATCTGAGGACTTGAAGGCGACGAAACAGTGTGACAAGGCGGTGGCCATAGCTAGAAGGTTGTTAGGCTGTATAGAGAGAGGTGTGACCAGCAGAAGAAAGGGGGTGTTGATGCCCCTGTATAAATCGTTGGTGAGGCCCCACCTGGAGTATTGTGTTCAGTTTTGGAGGCCATATCTTGCTAAGAATGTAAAAAGAATTGAAGCGGTGCAAAGAAAAGCTACGAGAATGGTATGGGATTTGCGTTACAAGACGTATGAGGAGAGACTTGCTGAGCTGAACATGTATACTCTGGAGAAAAGGAGAAACAGGGGTGATATGATACAGACGTTCAAATATTTGAAAGGTATTAATCCGCAAACGAACCTTTTCCGGAGATGCGAAGGCGGTAGAACGAGAAGACATGAAATGAGATTGAAGGGGGGCAGACTCAAGAAAAATGTCAGGAAGTATTTTTTCACAGAGAGGGTAGTGGATGCTTGGAATGCTCTCCCGCGGGAGGTGGTGGAAATGAAAACGGTAACGGAATTCAGACATGCATGGGATAAACATAAAGGAATCCTGTTCAGAAGGAATGGATCCTAAGGAGCTTAGCCGAGATTGGGTGGCAGAGCCAGTGGCGGGAGGCGGGGATGGTGCTGGGCAGACTTATACGGTCTGTGCCAGAACCGGTGGTGGGAGGCGGGGCTGGTGGTTGGGAGGCAGGGATAGTGCTGGGCAGACTTATACTGTCTGTGCCCTGAAAAGGACAGGTACAAATCAAGGTAAGGTATACACAAAAAGTAGCACATATGAGTTTATCTTGTTGGGCAGACTGGATGGACCGTGCAGGTCTTTTTCTGCCATCATCTACTATGTTACTATGTATGTTACACTACTCCAGGGACCTTGCATGCTGCTCTAACAGACCTCGCTCTAACATCTAAGGCTGTCACAGAGGCTGCTAAATCATATTTGTATTCACATTTGTGGGGGGTGGGAGGGGGGTCAGTGACAACTGGGGGGATATTGGGGGGACACCCCTGATTCCCTCCAGTGTTCATCTGGTCATTTAGGGCACCTTTTTGTGCCTTATTCGTTATAAAAACAGGTCTAGCTCAAAGCATCTTAGTTTTAGACCTGGACACTTTTGTTTTGTTCCATTATGACTGACAAACGTCCAAGTGTTAGGAATGCCCAGATCCTACCCTTAACACGCCCGACACACCTCCTTGTGATTTGAATGTACTTCTGACAGACTTCATAGAAAAACATCTAAAATTTGGTTTTGAACTACCAATTTGGACGTTTTTGAGAGAAAAACATCCAAATTCAGATTTATGCCACTTTTTGGACGTTTTTCTCTTTTGAAAATGAGCCCCATAGTATTGTATCTCTGTTATTTTAATTTCAGTGCTGTTAAATGTGTATATTTTGATCCTGTTTCATGGTAGTCCTATTATTAGGTTTCAGTTTGCTGTTTTCAAGTTTACCTCATTCATGGTATTTATGTTCATACTTGGTCATTTTCCTATTGTTATGCTGTTAACAAAATTGAAAGTTTTATGTTAAACTGTACCTGCTGTACACCGCCTTGGTTGAATCTCTTCATAAACGCGGTTAATAAATCCCAATAAATAAATACATTATTAAGGCAGACCTGAGGAAAGCCACCACTTACCTTTGGAATCTTGTCACTTTTTGGGACTCTGCTAGGTACTTGTGACCTGGCTTGGCCACTGTTGGAAATAGGTTACTGGGCTAGATGGACCTTGGTCTGACCCAGTAGGGCAACTCTTATATTTTTATGGGACTCAAAGTTGACAAATTGGGTTATGTGGGATTTGAAAAGCAAGAATTGCCCATTAGCTCTATTTTCTAGATGTCATGGATGGGCCACATGAGTGCAATTCAGTTTCTGTGATCGTTATAGTACACAAACCTCTTTGATACATTTGGTGAGAATGGCTTTATGCTCATTGGGTAGTGAGACCAATGCTTCTTGACCTTTCTGCCATGTTCATAGCCCACTATCCCATCCTGGGGGAGAATCAGAAACACTGGGTTTTCGTGTAAAGGTGATCCAATGGGAGGTGTCATTCCTTTCAGACAGCTGGCAGAGTGTACAAATGGGTGGTCTGAATTCTGCATTGTCATTCTTATTATTTATTTACTTGGTTCCACTGCCTAGGAATATATGTAAATTTAACATTTGTTTTTAAGCGGTATATAGATGATATTCAACTTTCTTTTTCAGTTAGACAAGATACCTCCAGTTTTTAAGAGGAGGTTTATAGTTGTTTGGGAGAATTCCTTCCTAGTTAATCACTAGCAAACTGAAATAACCATGGATAAAGTGGAGGTTCTGGAGGTAGGGGCTGTAAATATTATCTCTGTTTATTAATGATATGGTGTGCTGAGAGGCAGTTAAGGTAAGAGTTCTTGAGATAGTTTAGTATGGTTCCTTTAATCTAGAATCTCATATTTCAGATGTGATGAAACTGTTCATTAGGCTATGCATGATGTGACAGATGTGTAGTTTTGGAGCAGGATCCTTTGAAATGGGGTGGCCCTATCCATCGTAATGTCCTTTCTGTGGGCATACCTACGTGGTTTAAAAAAAAAGAGTGGTTTATTAAAAATGCCATTACTTGGCTACTGTTCAGGAGGTTAGAGAAGGATAGGGCTACCCTCCTCCTACAAGAGATTCACTGGTTACCTGTTACAGCAAGGGTGAAATATAAATTATCTACCTTAATTTTAAAGTGTTGAGAGGATTGTGTCTTTCCTATTGCCATCCTAGGCAGCAGAGAAGGACTGCTGCTGCCTGGGAACACTGCTGCAGCCCATCTACACCTGGGTAGGTCCTGGTGGGTAGAGGGTGAGGCTGGAGCCTGGGAGATGGTAGGGCTCTGGAGGGCCATCACGGTTGTGTCCAGGGCTGAATGGGAGGGGGCTGGAGGGGGGCTGGACTTGGAGGAGGATCAGGAAAGGTATCAGACATAATTGGGGGGTTGGGAGAGGAATTGGACATAATGGAGGAAGGGGTCGGATGACAGCAATATGAACGTCTATGTTGCTATTGCACAACAGCGACATTGGTATGTTGTAAAATGGACGTCTCCATGCCTGTTGTTTTCCCATCCATATTTTGGATGTGTTTGTTTCTAAAATCTGCTGCAAGTAGCAGCACACAGATGTCCGTTTTTACCATACATTTTAGAAACAGTTTAGACAACAGCAGATTCTATTTTAAAATAATAGGGGAACTTCAGACATCCCAACTTGGACGTCTGAGTTCTCATTTTAATGTTCTTTCTAAAATGCCATTCCACATTGTTAAGTGCAAAGCCTGTGAGGTAACTTGTTGGGGGCATTCTCAGCATCTTCATACACTGTTACCACACATAAAAACCTATACCACATAACACATGTATTGACAGATAACAAAGATGCATTTACCATCTTCTATTTAGGAACACGTGCTAATGGCAATGCAAAGTCCATGTCCATTCCTCACCCATAACCGCTATGCAGTTAATAAATGCTTATAATGCATTTTCATGCAGGATGGTAACTGTTACTGCAGCTATACGACAACAGTTACCAAGCACTGATTCATGCAGTAACTGCTTATTGCATGTTAGTAAAAGCATGCTAGTATATGATCACTCTTATCCCTCTGTTCAATAAGTTCATAATATTCATATGCACATTTATTGCTGTTTCTTTGTTTAGTTATCTATGATACTGTTTCTGTATTATCCACTGTTTATATGGTGCCCTGCTTATTTTTCTGTTCTCTCTGAATTAAATGAAGCCAGTTGGCAACTTTAGGAAAAACAGAGAGAGAGAGAGAGAGAGAGAGAGAGAGAGAGAGAGAGAGAGAGAGAGAGAGAAGAGACACTGGTATTTAGTCTACTGAGGGCCCATTTTAAACTGTTTCTCATGTGATGGTCCTGAACACAAAAAAAAATCAATTTTTTTTGCATTATGTTCTCCAGCCTGAGATGTCTGCATCTATGTTTTATCAATTGCCAGAGAACACACACGTCTTCCCTAAAATGTGGGCAGTAAGCCTCTTCAGAGAGGGTGGGCAGATGCCCCTGACATATGTAGGGAGTACTGTACACGGGACAATGGAAAGGAGACAGCAAGAAATATCACTATAGCCAAAATATTATTTATGACATTTATGCCCCACATTAGCCCGAAATAGACTCAAGTTCAATGTGGCTTACAAACTAACAATAAAGTGAATAAAACATAATAATGTACAGAATATAACACAAATTACAAGTACATCGTTCTAAGGGCTCAGAAGCCACAGAGACAGCCAAGACTAAATAGATCTGTTAAGACAGAAAAGTCCTTTGGGAAAGCTTGAAAGAAGCTGACAGATGGAGAACTGGAATTTTCAGAGTAGGGTAGAGCCACAAGCAGGGGCGTAGCCAAACAGCCAGTTTTGGGTGGGCCTGAGTCCAAGGTGTGTGGGCATGGAATTCATGGCCCCTCTCCCATCCCTAGCCCCCCCTCTGCTCTGCTTTGCTCTGCGCTTCATCCCTCCCTCCACCTGCAAGCCCACAATATTAAATACCTGAGCAGGAGGGGGATCTACAAACCCCGCCAGCTGAAGATTTCCTCCTGCTCGAGCAGTCAGCGCTCTTCCAAACATGCCAGCAGCACTTTCCTCGAGCTGATGCCACGGCCAGCAGGCTGTGCATGCACGAAAACTAAGCATGTGCAGAGGGGCTGGTGTTGGTGTCAGCTCGAGGCACGTGCTGCCAGCTGCCGTTTGGAAGAGCACTGGCTGCCTAAGGAGGAGGAAATCTTCAGCTGGCGGGGTTTGAGGATTTCTGTCAGCCATATCAAGAGTGCCACAATTTTGGGTGGGCCGAGTCCAAATAGGGTGGGCCCTGGCCCACCCATGGCTACACCACTGGCCACAAGACTACCAGGAAGACCAAAGGGTGTAAGAAGAAGAGGTCTGACAGAGAATAAGATAGGGTTAATGCTTTCCTTCCAGCTAAAGTGGTAAAAGCAGAAGTCATCTGCCAGGACCAATCAGCATGCTAATACATACAGAACAGAGGGAAAGGTTTGATTTGTCACACAGAGTTTACGCCAGCCCAGACTCTGTGGTACCTGACTAGATTGCTTGGTGGATTGGACTAATGGTATGTGCTTAACAGGTTTGAACAAGGAATAGAGTTTTACTGCAAATGCCTGTTGGTAGGATTTCTGGTGATCCACAGTGGGGGCAGGACAGGTCACAAGACTTACCCTGTGACACAATATTAAAAAGTCTAGCACACTGGGAGTCAACATTAATGAACATTAATGGGAGTGGAGGATTGGCCTAGGGGTTAGGGTGGTGGACTTTGGTCCTGGGGAACTGAGGAACTGAGTTCGATTCCCACTTCAGGCACAGGCAGCTCCTTGTGACTCTGGGCAAATCACTTAACCCTCCATTGCTCCAAGTAAGCCGCATTGAGCCTGCCATGAGTGGGAAAGCGTGGGGTACAAATGTAACAAAAAAAAATATGTTGCATACAGTACATCTAATTAATTATAATGGCCTGAACAAGATTGTCACTGCATGCTGACTTGTATTTTTTCAAGGGTACTCAGGGCAGACTAGTTTTGTTAAGATTTAGCAGCAAGTGTGTTAAAATCCCTGCCCCCAAATATCACACCAAAAAAGTTTCCAAATGCTTCTGTCAAGATATTGGCACTCACCAATATGGACCCTCCTAAGTGATTCCTTGGTTTAGCTCTCTAACCTTCTCTGATTTCACATGAAGTAATACGATTTTGTTTGTTTATTAATTACATCCAAATTCATGCTGAAAGGCATTTTGAATAAATATTTGTGCTGTTGAAGATTAAGGGACTGTCAATTCAGGACACTAGAGTCTTTTATTTACCCATGCACGGACTTGGTATTTTGTAAGCAATTGCCAAGTAAATGTAACTTTGACTGTTCCAAGAAAAATTGAACTCAATCTTAAGATGACAAGATGACCCTCTATGGGATGAGAGATTACTCACATTTTGTCAGAAGAGACATACAACTTTGCAAAACTGAGCAATAACTTTGTATCTAAAACTAATGTCCACCACCGAATAAAAGTGAATGATTTTATTAATGCTTTGGGTGCTGATGCATAACTGTGATGCTTAATATCTGGGGATCTAAATGCTAAGTAGCATTACATTGTCCATATACCCATGTAAAATGGCCACTTTTAATATGAGCATTAGCCATGCTTTTAATGTCTGATTTACCAAAGGATATGTGAAACCCAATTTTGTGTAGGATCAATTTTGTGTAGGATGTTTAGTTAAGAAATATGACATCTGAATGGTGGGGTATATTTTATATAAAGCTGATGCAAAGTAGGCCTTTTGTAAAATATGTGCAACTGTAACTCTTCCCCCAGAAAAACACATCCAAAACAGAGCAGTAAGGATACAGATGTGTACATGGTGGAAATCAGTGCCACCATGTGGTGTTTAGTGACATTTACACATGTATATGGCACTGACTACCACTTACACTAAACACTTTGTGTATTTACGCACCACTGCTTTCCACTACTAACCTGTACGTTTCAGTTTAGCGGTTGTAGGTAACCTAGACTGCCATGAGGACTGGTAAGATGTGCCCCATGGTTTATTGTACCAACATGGCCACCAGGACAGAGAGAAACTTCTCCAAGGGGGAGCATGAAGTTCTTGCAAGAATAGTCTTTCTCCAAGGACGCCATCCGCTATGGTGGTGATAACTGTCTTGTCTGTCTGTATTATTTAGATTGCAAGCTCTTTTGAGCAGGGACTGTCTCTTTGTATCAGGTGTTCAGCGCTGTGTGCGTCTGGTAGCACTATACAAATGCTAATAATAATAATAATTGGGGAGGGCTAAAGGGTGGGAGCAGAGGGAAGAGCGACATTCCCCTTACATATCCCAAAGGACAATAGAAAATAAAGCAAATTGTCCAGTTTGGCCTATCGGTGACATTTATTTGTTTATTTAATGCCTTTTTGAAGAAATTCACTCTTGATGATAAAAGCCAGGAATACATCAAGCACATCTCGTTCATGCTTTAATCTCCATTATCCTACCTGCAACGGCCTCAAATATAAATCCACCTACGCTTCCTCCTTTTCCTTTATCAGCATCCAATTATGGAATGCACTGCCTAAAGCTGTCAAAACTACTCGAAACCATCTCAACTTCAGGAAATTACTTAAGACCAGGCTATTCGGGAAGGCCTACCACCAGGATCCAACATAAATCCTAAAGTCCTTCAAAACAGCATATATATGGGCTATTTTGGACTCTCTTACCTTTCCCCTTTTTACCTTGTTCTTTCTATCCTCTCTGACTTCTACAATATATTGTAATTGTATAACCACTGGATAGCCTTTTTGGTTTATTGTAAGCCACATTGCGCCTGCAAACATGTGGGAAAATGTGGGGTTTAAATATGATAAATAAATAAAACAATTTTTAGACAGCTGGACTACCCAGCCATTATACAACACACCAATGATTCTATGATTATTTGGGTGGGAAGGGAAGCAAATTTGTACCAATATTAGGATGAGTTGGTCTGCCAGCCTCTGACTTATTTTGGATGGTTTGGCTATCTTCAAACACCTGTCAGAGAAGGGCCATAGCACCTCTTATCACCTTATTGTGTAGACTGGGGACACTGAGAATTGGCATTTTCAATCCCAACGGATGGCTCATCCCCCAACACAGGCCATCTAAGAACTTGTGTTGAGGCAAAGCGAATGCTACATACCTGTAGAAGGTATTCTCCGAGGACAGCAGGCTGATTGTTCTCACTGATGGGGGTGACGTCCACGGCAGCCCCTCCAATCGGAAACTTCACTAGCAAAGTCCTTTGCTAGCCCTCGCGCGCCCGCGCGCACCGCGCATGCGCGGCCGTCTTCCCGCCCGAAACCGGCTCGAGCCGGCCAGTCCAGTATGTAGCAAGACAATACACTTCAAGGGAAGACACAACTCCAAAGGGGAGGCGGGCGGGTTTGTGAGAACAATCAGCCTGCTGTCCTCGGAGAATACCTTCTACAGGTATGTAGCATTCGCTTTCTCCGAGGACAAGCAGGCTGCTTGTTCTCACTGATGGGGTATCCCTAGCCCCCAGGCTCACTCAAAACAACAACATTGGTCAATTGGGCCTCGCAACGGCGAGGACATAACCGAGATTGACCTAAAAATTTACCAACTAACTGAGAGTGTAGCCTGGAACAGAACAAACAGGGCCCTCGGGGGGTGGAGTTGGATCCTAAAGCCCAAACAGGTTCTGAAGAACTGACTGCCCGAACCGACTGTCACGTCGGGTATCCTGCTGCAGGCAGTAATGAGATGTGAATGTGTGGACAGATGACCACGTCGCAGCTTTGCAAATTTCCTCCATGGTGGCTGACTTCAAGTGGGCTACCGACGCTGCCATGGCTCTAACATTATGAGCCGTGACATGACCCTCAAGAGCCAGCCCAGCCTGGGCGTAAGTGAAGGAAATGCAAACTGCTAGCCAATTGGATATGGTGCGTTTCCCTACAGCCACTCCCCTCTTGTTGGGATCAAAAGAAACAAACAATTGGGCGGACTGTCTGTGGGGCTGTGTCCGCTCCAGATAGAAGGCCAATGCTCTCTTGCAGTCCAATGTGTGCAGCTGACGTTCAGCAGGGCAGGAATGAGGACGGGGAAAGAATGTTGGCAAGACAATTGACTGGTTCAGATGGAACTCCGACACAACCTTTGGCAGAAACTTAGGGTGAGTGCGGAGGACTACTCTGTTGTGATGAAATTTGGTGTAAGGGGCCTGGGCTACCAGGGCCTGAAGCTCACTGACTCTACGAGCCGAGGTAACTGCCACCAAGAAAATGACCTTCCAGGTCAAGTACTTCGGATGGCAGGAATTCAGTGGCTCGAAAGGAGGTTTCATCAGCTGGGTGAGAACGACATTGAGATCCCATGACACTGTAGGAGGCTTGACAGGGGGCTTTGACAAAAGCAAACCTCTCATGAAGCGAACAACTAAAGGCTGTCCTGAGATCGGCTTACCTTCCACTTGGTAATGGTATGCACTGATTGCACTAAGGTGAACCCTTACGGAGTTGGTCTTCAGACCAGACTCAGACAAGTGGAGAAGGTATTCAAGCAGGGTCTGTGTAGGACAAGAGCGAGGATCTAGGGCCTTGCTGTCACACCAGACGGCAAACCTCCTCCAATGAAAGAAGTAACTTCTCTTAGTGGAGTCTTTCCTGGAAGCAAGCAAGATGCGGGAGACACCCTCTGGCAGACCCAAAGAGGCAAAGTCTACGCCCTCAACATCCAGGCCGTGAGAGCCAGGGACTGGAGGTTGGGATGCAGAAGAGCCCCTTCGTCCTGCGTGATGAGGGTCGGAAAACACTCCAATCTCCACGGTTCTTCGGAGGATAACTCCAGAAGAAGAGGGAACCAGATCTGACGCGGCCAAAAGGGAGCAATCAGAATCATGGTGCCTCGGTCTTGCTTGAGTTTCAACAAAGTCTTCCCCACCAGAGGAATGGGAGGATAAGCATACAGCAGACCTTCCCCCCAATCCAGGAGGAAGGCATCCGACGCCAGTCTGCCGTGGGCCTGAAGCCTGGAACAGAACTGAGGGACCTTGTGGTTCACTTGAGATGCGAAGAGATCCACCAGGGGGGTGCCCCACGCCTGGAAGATCTGTCGCACCACACGGGAATTGAGCGACCACTCGTGAGGTTGCATAATCCTGCTCAACCTGTCGGCCAGACTGTTGTTTACGCCTGCCAGATATGTGGCTTGGAGCACCATGCCTTGACGGCGAGCCCAGAGCCACATGCTGACGGCTTCCTGACACAGGGGGCGAGATCCGGTGCCCCCCTGCTTGTTGACATAGTACATGGCAACCTGATTGTCTGTCTGAATTTGGATAATTTGGTGGGACAGCCGATCTCTGAAAGCCTTCAGAGCGTTCCAGATCGCTCGCAACTCCAGAAGATTGATCTGTAGATCGCTTTCTTGGAGGGACCACCTTCCTTGGGTGTGAAGCCCATCGACATGAGCTCCCCATCCCAGGAGAGACGCATCCGTGGTCAGCACTTTTTGAGGCTGAGGAATTTGGAAGGGACGTCCCAGAGTCAAATTGGAGCAAATCGTCCACCAATACAGGGATTCGAGAAAACTCGTGGACAGGTGGATCACGTCCTCTAGACCCCCGGCGGCCTGATACCACTGGGAGGCTAGGGTCCATTGAGCAGATCTCATGTGAAGGCGGGCCATGGGAGTCACATGAACTGTGGAAGCCATGTGGCCCAGCAATCTCAACATCTGCCGAGCTGTGATCTGCTGGGACGCTCGCACCCGCGAGACGAGGGACAACAAGTTGTTGGCCCTCGCCTCTGGGAGATAGGCGCGAGCCGTCCGAGAATCCATCAGGGCTCCGATGAATTCGAGTTTCTGCACTGGGAGAAGATGGGACTTTGGGTAATTTATCACAAACCCCAGTAGCTCCAGGAGGCGAATAGTCATCTGCATGGACTGCAGGGCTCCTGCCTCGGATGTGTTCTTCACCAGCCAATCGTCGAGATATGGGAACACGTGCACCCCCAGCCTGCGAAGCGCCGCTGCTACCACAGCTAGGCACTTTGTGAACACCCTGGGCGCAGAGGCGAGCCCAAAGGGTAGCACACAGTACTGGAAGTGGCGTGCGCCCAGCTGAAATCGCAGATACTGTCTGTGAGCTGGCAGTATCGGGATGTGTGTGTAGGCATCCTTCAAGTCCAGAGAGCATAGCCAATCGTTTTGCTGAATCATGGGGAGAAGGGTGCCCAGGGAAAGCATCCTGAACTTTTCTTTTACGAGATATTTGTTCAGGGCCCTTAGGTCTAGGATGGGACGCATCCCCCCTGTTTTCTTTTCCACAAGGAAGTACCTGGAATAGAACCCCAGCCCTTCTTGCCCGGATGGCACGGGCTCGACCGCATTGGCGCTGAGAAGGGCGGAGAGTTCCTCTGCAAGTACCTGCTTGTGCTGGAAGCTGTAGGACTGAGCTCCCGGTGGACAATTTGGAGGTTGTGAGGCCAAATTGAGGGTGTATCCTTGCCGGACTATTTGGAGAACCCACTGATCGGAGGTTATGAGAGGCCACCTTTGGTGAAAAGCTTTCAACCTCCCTCCGACAGGCAGGTCGCCCGGCACTGACACTTGGATGTCGGCTATGCTCTGCTGGAGCCAGTCAAAAGCTCGCCCCTTGCTTTTGCTGGGGAGCCGCGGGGCCTTGCTGATTCGCACGCTGCTGACGAGAGCGAGCGCGCTGGGGCTTAGCCTGGGCCGCAGGCTGTCGGGAAGGAGGATTGTACCTACGCTTGCCAGAAGTATAGGGAACAGTCTTCCTTCCCCCGAAAAATCGTCTACCTGTAGAGGTAGAAGCTGAAGGCTGCCGGCGGGCGAACTTGTCGAATGCGGTGTCCCGCTGGTGGAGAGACTCTACCACCTGCTCGACTTTTTCGCCAAAAATGTTATCCGCACGGCAAGGCGAGTCCGCAATCCGCTGCTGGATTCTATTCTCCAGGTCGGCGGCACGCAGCCATGAGAGCCTGCGCATCACCACACCTTGAGCAGCGGCCCTGGACGCAACATCAAAAGTGTCATAAACTCCTCTGGCCAGGAATTTTCTGCACGCCTTCAGCTGCCTGACCACCTCCTGAAAAGGCTTGGCTTGCTCAGGGGGAAGAGCATCAACCAAGCCCGCCAACTGCCGCACATTATTCCGCATGTGTATGCTCGTGTAGAGCTGGTAAGACTGGATCTTGGACACGAGCATAGAGGAATGGTAGGCCTTCCTCCCAAAGGAGTCTAAGGTTCTAGCGTCCTTGCCCGGGGGCGCCGAAGCATGTTCCCTAGAACTCTTAGCCTTCTTTAGGGCCAAATCCACAACTCCAGAGTCATGAGGCAACTGAGTGCGCATCAGCTCTGGGTCCCCATGGATCCGGTACTGGGACTCGATCTTCTTGGGAATGTGGGGATTAGTTAATGGCTTGGTCCAGTTCGCAAGCAATGTCTTCTTCAGGACATGGTGCAAGGGAACAGTGGACGCTTCCTTAGGTGGAGAAGGATAGTCCAGGAGCTCAAACATTTCAGCCCTGGGCTCGTCCTCCACAACCACCGGGAAGGGGATGGCCGTAGACATCTCCCGGACAAAGGAGGCAAAAGACAGACTCTCGGGAGGAGAAAGCTGTCTCTCAGGAGAGGGAGTGGGATCAGACGGAAGACCCTCAGACTCCTCGTCAGAGAAATATCTGGGATCTTCCTCTTCCTCCCACGAGGCCTCACCCTCGGTGTCAGACACAAGTTCACGGACCTGTGTCTGCAACCTCGCCCTGCTCGACTCCGTGGAACCCCGTCCACGATGGGGGCGTCGAGAGGTAGACTCCCTCGCCCGCATCGGCGAAGCTCCCTCCGCCGACGTAGTCGGGGAGCCTTCCTGGGAGGTGGCCGCGGTCGGTACCGCACGCGGTACCGACGTCGGGGACCTCAACCTGGGCGATGGGCCAGCCTGCGCCACGCTCGACGGTACCGGTGGCGCAAGCACCGCCGGTACCGGAGGGGTAGGGCGCAACAGCTCTCCCAGAATCTCTGGGAGAACGGCCCGGAGGCTCTCGTTTAGAGCGGCTGCAGAGAAAGGCTGAGAGGTCGATGCAGGCGTCGACGTCAGTACCTGTTCCGGGCGTGGAGGCTGTTCCGGGCTGTCCAGAGCGGAGCGCATCGACACCTCCTGAACAGAGGGTGAGCGGTCCTCTCGGTGCCGATGCCTGCTGGGTGCCGAATCCCTCGGCGACCCAGAGCTCTCGGTGCCGACACGGGGAGGAGACCGGTGTCGATGCTTCTTCGATTTCTTCCGAAGCATGTCACCGGAGCTCCCCGGCACCGACGAGGAGGACGTCGAATCCATCCGTCGCTTCCTCGGGGCCGAGACTGAAGAAGGTCGATCTCGGGGGGGCTGTACCGCAGGAGCCCTCAGGGTAGGCGGAGACCCACCCGAGGGCTCACCGCCACCAGCAGGGGAATGGACAGCCCTCACCTGCACTCCACCCGATGCACCACCGTCCGACGACATCAGCAGAGGAGGTCCTGGTACCACCGACGTCGATGCAGCTATCCGATGTCTCGGCGCCGATGCAGAGGCCCGATGCCTCGATGCACTCGATGCAGGGGCGGCCGAGGAAGAAGGTCTGGACGCTGACGACGTCGATGCACTCGAAGATCCCGGTGCCGATGCCGACGAAGAGCCCGAGAACAACACGTTCCACTGGGCTAGTCTCGCTACCTGAGTCCGCCTTTGAAGCAGGGAACACAGACTGCAGTTCTGAGGGCGGTGCTCGGCCCCCAGACACTGAAGACACGACGAGTGTCGATCAGTGAGCGAGATAACTCGGGCGCACTGGGTGCACTTCTTGAAGCCGCTGGAAGGCTTCGATGTCATGGGCGGAAAAATCACGCCGGCGAAAACAAAAGCCGAAATGGCGAAATTTGAAGCACCAAATTTAGAGGGAGAAAAAATCTCGACCGAGGCCGAAAAGAGGCCTACCCCGACGACGAAAGAAAACTTACCGGGGCAAAAAAGCTGGAAGTACGGGGAGGATTTACACGAAACCCGGCGGGGGGTTTCCGGAGCACTTCCCGACTAGGACAAAGCTTTCCCGAAGGAAAAAAACACGTTCAAAACAAATTGGACGCGCGAGGTCGACTTTCCGGGGCTCGACACGGCGAAAACACGACCGTACCGAGTGCGGACAAAAGAAGACTGGCCGGCTCGAGCCGGTTTCGGGCGGGAAGACGGCCGCGCATGCGCGGTGCGCGCGGGCGCGCGAGGGCTAGCAAAGGACTTTGCTAGTGAAGTTTCCGATTGGAGGGGCTGCCGTGGACGTCACCCCCATCAGTGAGAACAAGCAGCCTGCTTGTCCTCGGAGAAGGCATGTCACTAAGTAAGCAGAAGAATGATAACAGCTGAGGCAACTTTGACATCTGTATCTTTATACAAAGGTTCAGCTCACAAAAAAGAGGAAGAGAAGGTCAGGAAAGAATGGTCTGGATGGTGAAGCAGACTCAAAAGAATGACTATAGGGAAATATCTTGTGGCAGTGGTGGTCTGTTAGTGAAATTCTTATTCTCACATTCATAAATCTGCGGTATCTTACACACGCTTCCAGATCAGGTGGAACTGCAAAGTCCTGAAAGCCAAATTTTGTGCACTGTGCTGCATGCAACTACAGATGCTGTAGCACATCTGGGAGGAGCTTGCAGTAGGAATATGTTGAGGGTCAATCACTGACCATGTGTTTACTTCCTTGGCTCCCAGTTTCACTAAGGAATAAGGTCAAAGTGCTTGTTCTAACCTGTAAAACTCTGAATACTGGGCATACAGATGCTTTATGTACTTATTCCACATGCTCCTTTTCTCATATTCTCCATTCCCCCAGTAATAATCTTTTATTCATTCTGTCTCCTTCAAGAGTCCACCACGAATTCATAAGCAATTTTGCATTTTACATTCTAGCTCCGTTGCTTTGGAACTCATCACCTAACTACCTCTGCATTGAACAATGCTTGCCTCATTTTAAAACTGCACTTAAGGCTTATTATTTTTCTCTAGCATTTGGAGAATTTTAGTAAAGTTCTGACCTCTCTCAAGATTGACTGAATATATATATATATATATATTTTTTTTTTAAGTGTGGTATAGCAAGCACTGCACTAACTAAATTAATAAATGCATTCTGGTGTACCTCAGGGATCTGTCCTGGGACCTTTTCTTTTCTCCATCTATACTTCTTCCCTTGGTACTCTGATCTCATCCCATGGTTTTCAGTATCATCTTTACGCTGATGACTCCCAGATCTACTTCTCCACACCAGAAATCTCTGCAGGAATCCAGGCCAAAATATTAGCCTGCCTGTCTGACATTGCTGCCTGGATGTCTCACCGCCATTGGAAACTAAATATGACCAAGAGTAAGACTGAGCTTCTTATCTTTCCCCCTAAACCAACCTCTCCTCTTCCCCCATTCTGTGATTCTGTGGATAACACTCTCATCCTCTCTGTCTCATCAGCTCGTAACCTTGGGGTCATCTTTGACTCCTCTCTCTCCTTCTCTGCACATATTCAGCAGACTGCTAAAACTTGTTGTTTCTTTCTCTATAATATCACCAAAACTCGCTCTTTCCTTTCTGAGCACACTACCAGAACCCTTATCCACACTCTTAGCACCTCTCGCTTAGACTATTGCAACTTGCTTCTCACAGGTCTCCCATTTAGCCACCTCTCTCCTCTCCAATCTGTTCAAAATTCTGATGCACGACTTATATTCCTCCCATGTCGCTATGCTCATATTAGCCCTCTCTTCAAGTCACTTCACTGGCTCCCTATCCGTTTCCGCATACAGTTCAAACTCCTCTTACTGACTTACAAGTGCATTCACTCTGCAGCTCCTCAGTACCTCTCTACTCTTATCTCTCCCTACAGTCCTCCCCGGGAAGTCCGTTCACTGGGTAAATCTCTCTTATCTGCACCCTTCTCCTCCACCACTACCTCCAGACTCTGTTCCTTTTATCTTGCTGACCCATATGCCTGGAATAGACTCCCTGAGCTGGTATGTCAGGCTCCATCTCTGGCAATCTTCAAATCTAGGCTAAAAGCCCACCTTTTTAATGCTGCTTTTAACTCCTAACCCTTACTCACGTGTTCAGTAACCGTATTTTATCATTCCCACCTTAGTAATTCCTTTAGATTGTAAGCTCCTTGGAGCAGGGACTGTCCTTCTTTGTTAAATTGTACAGCGCTGCGTAACCTGGGCAGCGCTTTAGAAATGTTAAGTAGTAGTAGTAGTAGTAATTCCCTTATCTCTTACTTGTCCTGTTTGTTTGTCCTAATTAGATTGTAAGCAGGGACTGTCTCTTCATGTTCAAGTGTACAGCGCTGCAAGTCTTGTAGCGCTATAGTAGTAGTAGTGGTGTGTTGGCAAAGACTATTTATGCAACCTTCTGCTAATGGACTGACAAAAGGCCTAGGCTAGCAATGCAAAGTAAATAAGAAGATAAGAATAGCCATACTGGGTCAGACCAATGGTCCATCTAGCCCAGTATCCTGCTTCCAACAGTGGCCAATCCACATCACAAGTACCTGGCAAAAATTCAATTAGTAGCAACATTTCATGCTACCAATTCCTGGGCAAGCAGCGGCTTCCCCATTTCCATCTCAATAACAGACTATGGACTTTTCCTCCAGGAATCTGTCCAAACCTTTTTTAAACCCAGATATGCTAAATGATGTTACCACATCCTCCGGCTTAAATATTTTTTGAGTGAAAATATATTTTTTCCTATTTGTTTAAAAATATTTCCATGTAAATTTCATTGAGTATCCTTGTACTTTTTGAAACAGTGAAAAAAAATCAATTAACTTTTACCCGTCTACTTCACTCGGGATTTTGTAGACCTCAATCTTATCTGCCCTCATCCATCTCTTTTCCAAGCTGAAGAGCCCTAACCTCTTTAGTCTTCACTCATAAGGGAGGAGTTCCATCCCCTTTATCATTTTGGTCACTTCTTTGAACCTTTTCTAATTCCACATATCTTTTTTGAGATACGGAAACCAGAACTGAACACAATACTCAAGGTGAGGTCACACCACAGAGTGATACAGAGGCATTATAATATTCTTGGTGGAAAACAGCATGCCCATTGCATCAAGTCTGATAATTGCAATTAGAAACTTTCCCCACTACCTCTGGGAATGGGGGGGGGGGGGGGGGGGGGGGGGGGGAGTTCTTCACATCCTTTTGTCTCTCAGTAGCTACAATATAGGTAGTACTTTGAAACATATTATATTACATTTCATTAACTAGCTATGTGACAGATGTGTAGCTATTCTCAGGAGCATAGAATAGGCAAGATTGACACTTATGCATTAAAAATCTATGCATATGCACTAATGTTTTTGTCAAAGCAAGTAACTGTGCAGCAACGTTTTGGGAGCTGGTTTTATAAAAACATATAGGTGCATCTGTTGTTTTTTTTAAACACAGATGCAACATATCTGCCTTTCCTGCTTCTGCACCCTGCTTAGAAAATTACCCTCCAGATGACTACACTCAAATTAAAAATCAAGGGTCTTGAGTTCCAAGGTAGAAGAGATTAAAGTTAAGAAAGATTACAAACTAAATAAAGAGACTGGTGTAAATGAAACAGTTGTGCAAGAGCAAGGATGGTCTTTTTAGCATAATGCTATCAATTCAGTCTCACCTGAGAATCCCTTTGGGTGTCCTTCCAATCAAGAAAGTGGTCTGGCCTGCTTGAAGCACCTTCTTTTCTCTCTGGATAATGGGATGCTCAATGTAAACATGAAACTGTTGGCAGTCAGCATAGCCTTCTTTTCCTTTTACCATTGTGTCCTCTTCTAAGCTGTCTTCAGATTTCTACACAATGAACAATGAGGACACAGTATCGAATTGAAACTCTGTGATTTGTCAAAATGTGCACAGAAACAGTATGTGAATGAACAGGCTATACTGAAGCATTTAAATTAGCGGAACACAGCAAGAAACAGAAAGACAGCAACCCTTACAGATACACAGGCCAAACGAGCATAGCAAGGGTGACAACAGAAAGAGCAGACGATGGTCAAATCAATCTTCTTTATTATAAAATCCAAGATTCAAATCCAAGACTCAACATGAATCGTGTTTCGGCCTGAAAGGCTTTCCTCAGGAGTCTTCTGTGGAGTCTGAGCTACACTAAGAAAAAAATGCAATCGATGTCAAATATCTGGGTTTTTTTTTAAAGCAGAAGTACATGCTCTTCTGCTTTGTCTGATTACAAGGAGTTGTTTGGAAGTAGACAGAGAAGCATGAAGGCAAACACTGCCAGATTTTAAAAGTGAAACATGCGTGTACGATTCGTGTTGAGTCTTGGATTTGAATCTTGGATTTTATAATAAAGAAGACTGATTTGACCATCGTCTGCTCTTTCTATTGTTACCCTTGCTGTGCTCGTTTGGCACTTAAATTAGCACCATTTAAACAAGCATTCACCACAATTAGTTTGTTCTCAGTCAATGTATGGTATACATTTCTGACAAACTGTGACACAGGGTGGATTAATCAGCACATACAATCTTCCAGGAAGTATCAAGCATGAACTATTTAAACCTGCATGCTTACAAAGTAACATAGTAAATGATAGTAGAGAAAGACCTGTATGGTCTATCCAGTCTTCCTAACAAGGTAGCCAGAGATATAGCTGCCGCTCCATTTCAGGTTATGCCCCTCTAGGCCTTGTTTTAAGTGTGCAGGTCATTTAAGCAGAAGTCGACTGAATTTCAGTTTTGCTGTGGAAACCAACCCCAAATCCTAATTCGGACCTTTTTCTGTTTTGGCCAAATACACGAGTGTATTTTCAGTTGAAACTGGAACTCTGATGAAGCCCCTGCTCCCTTCCTCCTCCACCCCTGAGCAGATCTGAGGCCACCCCCTCTTGGACCCGAACACTCCTAGGCTTATCTTAAAAACCATTGGTGATCTGCACTTGCTCCTGCCTCCTCCAGTTCTCTTGTTAACATGGCTGCCAGGACTTCAAGCAGCAGTTTCGTGAGACCAGAAGTCGCAACAGCCATGTTGAGATTGGAGCCTACATGGGTAGGACTGATTGCCTATTCATGCTGGCTCCAATCTCAACATGGCTACCATGACTTCTGGTGGCAGTCTTGCAAGACTGCCGCCTGAAGTCCTGACAGCTATGATGACAACAGAGCTGGCGAGGGCACGTGCGGATCGCTCCTGTCCCCACTAAACCACAAATGCTTTTAAGGCAATTCTAGGGGTGGGGGTCCAGGGAGGGTGCCTCATTCTGCCTTTGTTCTGGGGAGGCGGGGGACTTGGAGGTGAACTGCTCCTGTTCGGGGGGGGGGGGGGGGGGGGGGGGGGAAGGAGGTGCAGCACAGTTTCATTTATGGTTTCTGTTTTGGCAAAACTGAGTGACAAAATTCGGATGCAGGTTCAGTTTTGGGCGAAACAGAAAAAAAATGGTTTCTGTCAGCCTCTACATTTAAGGTTTAGTTTGATTTTCAGCTTTTTCTATATAGGGACCCTCTGTGTTTATCCCACACACTTTTTAATTCCATCATTTCCCCCAGGAGGGTGTTCCAGACATCCATCACCCTCTCCATGAAAAAGTATTTTGTGATGTTACTCCTAAGTAGATTCCCCTCTGCAACCTCAATTCATGGCTTCTAGTTCTCCATCTCTGAAAAAGATTTGTTTATATACTAATACCTTTAAAATACTTAAACATCTGTATCATATCAGGTCTTCAAGTTTCTTCTCATACATCTTTTGCTACACAACCCATCCATTTTTTTCACCTTCACAACTGTTTCAAGCCTTTTTATGCTCTTAGGGGATCTTTTACAAAGGTACACTAGTGTTTTTAGCACACTAAATGCTAGAGATGCCCATAGGAATATATGGGCCTCTTTCTACCGTTTAGTGCATGCTTATTTTTAGCCTGTGCTAAAAACACTAGCAAGCTTTTGCAAAAGGGGCCCTTAGTGAGATCCAGCACTGTTGTGGGGAATTTTCCTTTGTGAGACACAGCGTTCAAACTTTTAAGATAGAGAAATATTATTTTTAATGCACTCCAAACAACCTCTTTATTATCTGCAGAGATAAAGACTCTCTAAGGAGCATTTAAAGAATAATGCTGTGCCTTTCCTTCTTATGGGATGGTTATGTCATGTATAACTTTTATGTACATATAGTTTGCTTACTTGTACATATAAAAAGTACTTCTAGCTCAACAAAACTGGATTGGTAATCCGATTGGATACCGTATATTTTAAAAAAGCATCGTATGTAATAGTGTGTTTATTTGCAGGTTAAGTTCACTCCTGAATAGACCTATATATATATATATATTGGAACTCTGTGATGTATTTGTTGCATATGATCTCCAGAACTTGATAGACCGCTGTATGGGTACACTGACACAGCAGTTTACATAATTATTATAGGTTACCCTCAAGTCTACCTACTTTCATCTATCCTCTTTGCTAGATGTGTTCACCACCATGTTACTACAGGTTTGCACTCTGATGTGCACAGGGCATATTTGGAAAGCTATACTCAGTTCTGCATCTAGACATGTTGTGCCAAAGGCTAACCACAGAAAAGCAGTATATCAAGTCCCATCTCTTTCCCCTTTCCCTTGTAAGAAGTGAATGTTCTAGCAGTTCCAGGGTAATTACTGTGTTTAAGCTGTGAGTAGCCCTCTGAACAAGCCCTCAGCTGATGACTGCATCTTTACTGTGAAATATAAAGGACAGATCATAGAGACATTTGTAAAATTTTATAAGAGACTGGCTTGTGAAATCTCCATTGTGGAGGTCACCGGACATTTGCAATATGGATCAAGTTATTGGTGTGCTTCCACCATTGAGGGATTAGAATGGACTGATGTAAAAACAGCCTAAGTTATTACAGATAGAGTCAATACTACTTGTGGAGGAGTAGCCTAGTGGTTAGTGCAGTGGACTTTGATTCTGGGGAACTGAGTTTGATTCCCACTGCAGCTCCTTGTGATTGTGGGCAAGTCGCTTAACCCTCCATTGCCCCTGGTACAAAATAAGTAGCTGAATATATGTAAACCGCTTTGAATGTAGTTGCAAAAAACCTCAGAAAGGCGGTATATCAAGTCCCATTTCCCTTTTGTTACATATTGTATATAATATGCCCATAGGCGTTCGGTGGCCCAACTGTTTGGGGAGGATAAAGGGGGCGGGGTTAGGGGTGGGGCCAGGGGCAGAGCTTACCTCCATAATTGTCTGACAACACAGAAAAAAAATAAGTAAAAATAAAATAGTCACAGTTAATACCTTTTATTAAATTTAGATATTAGATGTCAAAGAATAAAGTGGTTGCTCAAAGCATATACTAACCACAATTGCTCAACTGCAAAACACTATGCACAACTTTGTGCAAAAACACACTCAGAACCTTACTGTACCATAAATATTACACTGGGCAGACCCTAATACACCAATATACCACCCATAGGGAAAATGCAGACCGTCAACAATATGATACAAGGGATCATATCACAATTCTCATTTAGAGCCACAAAACACCCTTTTAGGGTGGATAGTGTTCACAATGAGCTCCTTTTATTAACGACCATATGTAGATCCTTCAAGAGGTAGTGTGTCATGATTTACGCTGTACACCCTTTCTGATGTTTTGGTGCCACCTCAGTAAGCCCAACACACAATCTCTCCACTGCAAAACACTATACAAACACTTGTGCAAAAACACACTCATAGCCTTACCAAAACATAACAGCACTAATTCCAAGGACAGGACGAGCTACAGCCTTTATGTGTGGAAAGGCAGGACTATAATTACATGGGCTCTAAAACACCAGTACACAACCTAGTGAAACAAAAACAAAACAAAACAAAAAGGGCTGCAAATACTACACACTAGCAGAATACTGCATCTTGATCACACATGAAAAACACATGACACAACAGATATGAAGGCAAAATACTGAACTGGAAAGTTACCTCAAGAAGTCAGACTCAGCATGCAGCAATACTAGAAAAATTGAAACTTACATGCAAAATATCACAGATGTACATTTCCAAAAGCTGACATATTCCAATTAATAAATTCTGAATAAAAAATGTTTTCTACCTTTGCTGTCTGAGCATTTAGTTTTTCTATTAGCTTTGGTCCCAGTGTCTTCTTTCCATCTGATATTTTTTTCTGTCACCATGTCCACCATCCTTCTGTGTCCTTATGCGTCCTGTCTACCATCTGTAGCCCTGACCCTATCCTTTCTCCAGTTTCAACATCTGCCCTCAAAGTGTTCCAATCCAGCCCTTAAATTCAGCAATTTCCCCTCCATCCATATAAAGCATTTCTCCTCACTCCCCTCCATCCATGTGCATCTACTTCTTCTGTCTTCTCTCCCCTCCATCCATGTCTAGCATTTCTCCTCTCTTCCTTCCACTCCATCCGTGTGCATCTCCTTCCTTTATCTATCTTTCCTTCCCTCCATCTTTGTCCAAGATTTCTCCTCTCTTCCCTGCCCTCCATCCATGTCCAGCATTTCTCCTCTCTTCCCTCCCCTCCATCCATGTGCATCTCCTTCCTGACTTCCCTCCCCTCCATCCATCCATCCATGTCCAACAAATTTCCTCTCACCCCTGCCTCCTCCATCCACATCCATGTTGTCCAGCAATTCTCCTCTCTCCCCTGCCCTCCCCTTCATCCATGTCAAGGACCTCTCCATTCTCCCCTGCCATCTCCTCCATCCACCCATATCCTGCAAATTTCCTCTCTCCCCTGTCCCCATTCATCCATCCATGTCCAGCAATTCTCCTCTCTCCCTTGCCCTCCGCTCCATCCATCCATCCATGTCCAGGAACTCTCCATTCTCCCCTGCCCTCTCCTCCATCCATCTCCAGAAAATTTGCTCTCTCCCCTGTCACCTCCATCTATGCCCAGCAATTCTCATTTCTCCCCTGCCATCCCCTCCATCCATGTCCAACAATTCTCCTCTTCCCTGCCCTCCTGTCCAGCGATTTCTTCTCTCCCCATGCCCTCCTCTCCAACCATCCAAGTCCAGTAATTCTCCTCTACCCTGCCCTCCCCTCCTCTACAGCAGTCTGTTCTCTCCCCTTGAACTCTCCTTCTCTCCACATCCAGCGATTCTCCCTGCCTCCCTCAGCTCCCCAACAGCCCTCCTTCTCTGTTCCTTTCTGACCCCCCCCCCCCCCGCGCAACCCTTTTCCTTTCCGTGGCAGCGGTTTTGCGAGGCAGCTCTGGCTCACCCTCCTTCCTTCCTTGGTTCCCGCTCTGACTGGCTCCCCGAATTGATCGGCAGCCCCCCCCCCGCGCGTTTTAACCTTTACTTTCCGACGTGGCAGCGACGTCAATCAAAGAAGAAGACGGGCACAACAGGCTCCCTCCCTTCCAGCTTCTCTCTTCACACAGTGTCCCGCCTTCACCATCAGTGATGATGCATTTCCTGTTTCCGCGAAGGCGGGGCACTGTGTGAAGAGAGAAGCTGGAAGGGAGGGAGCCTGTTGTGCCCTTCTTCTTTGATTGACGTCGCTGCCACGTCGGAAAGTAAAGGTTAAAACGCGCGGGGGGGGGGGGGGGGGGGCTGCCGATCGATTCGGGGAGCCAGTCAGAGCGGGAACCAAGGAAGGAAGGAGGGTGAGCCAGAGCTGCCTCGTAAAACCGCTGCGCTTGTGAGGGCAGCAGGGAAATTGGAAGTCCACGATTGGGCTGGGGAGGCTTAGCCTCCCCAAGCCTCCTATATGGGGTGCCTATGAATATGCCTGTTATGATTCTGCCGGTTTGGCTGAGGGGGAGGGGGGACGTCTCTTCTGATTGGCTGCCAGGGGTTGTGCTGACGTCAGGGGATAGTACTTTAGCCTGCAGCTGAAGAGTTTCTCTGCTTTTGCGTTACTTATTTGGTGGTAACAGGAAAGCCTGATAGGTTTCTCTCAGAACGTGCTCTAGGTTCTGACAGGGATCTGTGTTGATTTAGAGTATTCTTTTCCTTCCCTCTGGGTTAGCTGCTGCTCTCTGTGTGTGTGTGTGTGTAGCTCTGTAATCAGGGTCAGCTGCTCGTTTGTTTAGTGGGGGCTGGGCATTGCTCAGCCTCCAGGGCTCTGGGCTGAGTGAGAGCGTTCTCCTTTGTTTGTTTGTTTTAAGGATTTCTCTTCCCAGTGTCCCCGCCTGCTGGCTCAGTGAGTTTACCCTTTGTGTACTGTGTGTATTGTATTCCTGCCTCTGCCAGTGTGTTTGTTTGGATGGGCCCCACTCCCTCTCGGGAGGGGAAGCGTTCTCTCTGATTGTTTGTTGATTTACGGCACTCTCTCTCTGCTGGCTCTACAAGCTTAACCCTTTGTGTTCTGGGTGCCTCTGTCTACAGTGGGGTTGAGGCAAAGGCTTTCTGCTTTCCTTTTGTGTTTGGTTCCTCTGGCTTCTGCCTGGGGCTCCTACCCTGGTGGGGGGGGGGGGGGGTTGCTGTGTTAGTTTCCCTGTCCTGCGCTAGTCCCCTGCGTGGGCGTGGCCCGCTCTGGTCCTTTGTTTCCCCCTCTGCCTTATTGCTGGTGTTCAGCGCGTGTCTGGCCTCTTGGGGCCCTCTGGGTTCTTTCACCCCTCCCTGTGTGTGATTGGGTTCCAGTTCAGCCGTGAGGCTCGCACGAGTGGCTTTGTCTGCGTGGGTTCCGGTTCGGCCGCGAGGCCCGCCTGTATGCCTATTTCCCTTCTTCCTGAGGGACTGTGGGGAGGGGTAGCTTAGGGGGTATTGTGTAGCTGGGGTGTGCGGTGGTGGGTCGGTCTCCCCTTGGCCTGGGTCGGCGCCCTGCTGGCCTCGGCCAGGGCCCAAGGGCTCACGACCAACCCAACGGATTACAGAACGCAAAAGCCATGAGCTCGACCGATCCATCCCCCATGCAACTGCTCCAGCAATTGCATGCTCAGCTACAACAGGTATCGGGAGTCGTGAACGCACTGTCTCAATGGGTAGACACGCTGACTGTCATGGGGGCTGCGGAGGTCCCGCCAGCAGCTACTCCGTCAGGTTCCCACGCATGCGGCCGAGGGATTCGGGTGGCTACGCCCCCGAGGTACGAGGGCGACAGTAAGACCTGCCGGGGGTTCCTCAATCAATGCCAAATTGTCTTCGAGTTGCAGGCCCGGGATTTTCCTTCGGATCGGGCGAAGGTGGCTTATATTATCTCTCTACTGGCAGGCCCCGCTCTGGCCTGGGCCTCGCCCTTATGGGAGAAGAAGGATCCCCTCCTGGATAATTTGGCAGAGTTCTTGAAACAATTTTGGCTCATCTTTGAGGAACCCGGGAAGCCCTCCTCGGCGGCGACTCAGCTGTTAAACCTACATCAGGGGCGACTCTCTCTGGGTGAGTACGCCATCCAGTTTTGGACCTTGGCCGCGGAGCTAGGTTGGGATAACCCAAGCCTGACTGCGGTATTTTGGCATGGGGTCTCGGCCAACATTAAGGACGAACTCACAGGCCGGGAGCTGCCCTCAGATCTGAATGACCTCATCCGTCTCTGCACCCAGGTGGACATCCGGTTCAGGGAGCGGGCCTGTGAACGTCGCGCTGGTCAGCAAGTTGCAGGGGCTAACTCGAGGAGCTCGCACAAGAGCCCTGCTTCCCCGTCGCTGGGTGTGCCCGATGGGTCTGAACCTATGCAGGTTGACCGGGCAGCCCAGGAGAGACAGCGGAGACGCTCTAAGGGGCTGTGCCTGCATTGTGGAGTGAAGGGGCACTTTGTCCGTGAGTGCCCGAAGAGAAAGAAGTCGGGAAACCAGCAGCCCTGAAACCAGCAGTCCTTCTCCCCTTGGATGCAGGTTTTGGTGCCAGTTCTACTGGCGATTAAGGATACCCCTTGTTTTGAGGCGCTAGTTGACTCGGGGGCGGGAGGCAACTTTATCAGCGCGGACCTGGTGCGGGTTCATCAAATTCCTACGATGGAGTTACCTCAGTCCATCACTGTCTCAGCGGCTTGGGGACTGGTTCGGGGAGTTCTCCGCTCCAGAACCGTGCCTATGACCATACGGGTAGGAGTCTTACACAAAGAAGTTATCTCCTTCTACGTCCTTCCGTCGGCCACTGAGGCCATAATCCTGGGATTAACCTGGCTTCGCCTGCATAACCCTTGCATTGATTGGGCCCGGGGTGAATTGACAGCGTGGGGCTCGGGCTGCCAGAAGGTCTGTTTGGATAAGGTCTCGCCAGCCCCAGTGACGCTTCCTTTGGATCGAGCCAATGTTATGTTACCGGGGCCCTACAGATCCTTTGGAGATGTTTTTTCCAAACAGCAAGCAGAGATTCTGCCTCCTCATCGCTCCTATGACTGTGCCATAGAGCTACTACCTGGCACTGAACCTCCCCGTGGCCGTGTATACCCCCTATCCCGGCCAGAGACGGAAGCCATGTCCCAGTATATTCGACAGAACCTAGCTCGAGGCTTCATCCGGCCCTCTAAATCGCCCGCGGGGGCTGGATTCTTCTTCGTGGAGAAGAAGGATGGGGGGTTGCGCCCCTGTATTGACTACAGGGGACTCAATGCCATCACGCGGAAGGACGAATACCCCCTTCCCTTGATTTCTGAGATGTTTGACCGCCTCCAGGGGGCCCAGATCTTCTCCAAGCTCGATCTCAGGGGGGCCTACAACCTTGTGCGGATCAAGGAGGGGGATGAGTGGAAGACGGCGTTTAACACCCGCGATGGGCATTACGAATATCTGGTAATGCCCTTTGGACTTGCTAATGCTCCAGCCGTCTTCCAAGCCTTCATGAATGATATCTTCAGGGATCTCCTGTATAAGTTTGTGATGGTCTACTTGGACGATATTTTGATTTTTTCAAGGGCTGAGGAAGAGCACCAGGAGCACCTGAAGACCGTATTGCAGCGGTTGAGGGAGAACCACCTCTATGTGAAATTGGAAAAATGTGAATTCCATCGCTCCGAACTGCTCTTCCTGGGGTACATCATTTCTAACCACGGGCTGCGTATGGACCCCAGTAAGCTGACAGCCATCCTGCACTGGCAGCAACCTACGGGGCGTAAGGCTCTACAGCGCTTCTTAGGTTTTGCAAACTACTATAGGCAGTTTATTTGGAATTACTCGTCCCTGACTGCCCCTCTTACTGCCTTGACTAAGAAGAACGCTGACGCTCGCAACTGGTCGCCTGAGGCGTGTCAGGCCTTTGAGAATCTGAAACAGGCATTTGTTGGAGCTCCAGTGTTGCGCCATCCCAACCCGACAAATAAATTTTTCGTGGAAGTGGATGCATCATCGGTTGGCGTAGGAGCAGTGCTGTCCCAGGCCCACCCCAGTGGGAAACTTCTCCCATGTGCATTCTTCTCTAAAAAGTATACCCCTGCCGAGAAGAATTATGCCATCGGGGATCAGGAGCTATTAGCCATTAAATTGGCCCTGGAAGAATGGCGTCATTTGCTGGAAGGGGTGCAGGGGCCCTTCACGGTGTTCACGGACCATAAAAACCTGACTTATTTACGAGAAGCGAGAAGGCTGAATCCTCGCCAGGCCCGGTGGGCACTATTCTTCTCCTGCTTTGATTTCATTCTGACCTATTGTTCAGCGGAGAAGAACATCAAAGCAGATTCCCTCTCCAGGTCCATGGAGGCTGACCTGGAGGAAGAACCCCTGCAGTATGTAATTAAACCCGATGTCATTGTGCCCGCGATGACGCTAGCAGTACCTGCAGGTATGACCTTTGTGCCACCCCGGCTGAGAGAAAAGACACTCCAATGGGGGCATGCCTCTCGAATGGCAGGACATCCCGGGATCCTGGGAACCAAGCGGTTCATCTCCCAGCAGTATTGGTGGCCTTCACTTGATCGGGATGTGCAGAAGTTTGTGGCTGCGTGTCCTGAGTGCGCCCAGCATAAAGCTGACCGTCGGAGACCCCAGGGGTTGCTGATGTCTTTACCGGTACCTGAGAGACCGTGGACCCACATTGCCATGGACTTTGTTACGGATCTGCCTAACTCTGAAGGGCACACAGTTGTCTTGGTAGTGGTGGACCGGTTTTCTAAAATGGCCCACTTCATACCCATGCCTACCCTTCCTTCGGCGGTGAAGCTGGCACAGTATTTCATCAGCGCTATTTTTTGTCTCCATGGTCTGCCAGAATCTATTACCTCTGATCGAGGAGTACAGTTTGTCTCAAAGTTCTGGAGAGCCCTGAATCGGGCCCTTGAAGTAAAGCTGAACTTTTCGTCGGGATATCACCCACAATCCAATGGCCAAACAGAACGAGTGAACCAATGCTTGAAGCAGTTCCTACGGATGTATGTCAATGAGCACCACAACAACTGGAGTCAGCTGCTGCCTTGGGCAGAATTCGCTCATAACAACCGAGTGAGCTCGGCCATGGGCGCTTCGCCCTTTTACATCGTATATGGACGACATCCGCGGATACCAGCCCCCTTGAAGACCAGCTTGGATGTCCCGGCAGCGGCCGATGCGGTGACCTCGCTCCAAGCAATTTGGTCATCAGTTCAGAAAGCGCTGCGAGTGACCTCCGCTCGTATGAAACGCCAAGCGGATCGGTCTCGCAGAGTGGAACCGCACTTCCAGCCTGGCGACTTGGTGTGGTTGTCCACGCGTAATCTTCGTCTGAAGATTCCCTCCTCCCGCTTTGCACCTCGATTTGTGGGCCCGTATCCCATTGTGAGGCAAGTGAATCGGGTCTGTTATCAGCTAAAGTTACCACCTACATTACGGGTACATAACACCTTTCATGTGTCCTTGCTGAAGCCTGTGATTCTGAGAAAAGGGGCTTTGCCTGCTAGTCCAGCCATCTCAGCCTCCCAGGGGGAATACGAAGTCCGGGATGTCTTGGATGCAAGGCTCTTCCGAGGACATCTCCAGTATCTCATTGCGTGGAAGGGATATGGACCGGCAGACAACTCCTGGGAGGACGCTACTCATGTCCACGCGCCAGTCCTAGTCAGACGGTTCCATCGCCTTTTCCCTCACAAACCTAAACCTCGTGGACGGGGTAGGGGGGGCCCTTGAAGGGGGGGTGATGTTATGATTCTGCCGGTTTGGCTGAGGGGGAGGGGGGACGTCTCTTCTGATTGGCTGCCAGGGGTTGTGCTGACGTCAGGGGATAGTACTTTAGCCTGCAGCTGAAGAGTTTCTCTGCTTTTGCGTTACTTATTTGGTGGTAACAGGAAAGCCTGATAGGTTTCTCTCAGAACGTGCTCTAGGTTCTGACAGGGATCTGTGTTGATTTAGAGTATTCTTTTCCTTCCCTCTGGGTTAGCTGCTGCTCTCTGTGTGTGTGTGTGTAGCTCTGTAATCAGGGTCAGCTGCTCGTTTGTTTAGTGGGGGCTGGGCATTGCTCAGCCTCCAGGGCTCTGGGCTGAGTGAGAGTGTTCTCCTTTGTTTGTTTGTTTTAAGGATTTCTCTTCCCAGTGTCCCCGCCTGCTGGCTCAGTGAGTTTACCCTTTGTGTACTGTGTGTATTGTATTCCTGCCTCTGCCAGTGTGTTTGTTTGGATGGGCCCCACTCCCTCTCGGGAGGGGAAGCGTTCTCTCTGATTGTTTGTTGATTTATGGCACTCTCTCTCTGCTGGCTCTACAAGCTTAACCCTTTGTGTTCTGGGTGCCTCTGTCTACAGTGGGGTTGAGGCAAAGGCTTTCTGCCTTCCTTTTGTGTTTGGTTCCTCTGGCTTCTGCCTGGGGCTCCTACCCTGGTGGGGGGGGGGGGGTTGCTGTGTTAGTTTCCCTGTCCTGCGCTAGTCCCCTGCGTGGGCGTGGCCCGCTCTGGTCCTTTGTTTCCCCCTCTGCCTTATTGCTGGTGTTCAGCGCGTGTCTGGCCTCTTGGGGCCCTCTGGGTTCTTTCACCCCTCCCTGTGTGTGATTGGGTTCCAGTTCAGCCGTGAGGCTCGCACGAGTGGCTTTGTCTGCGTGGGTTCTGGTTCGGCCGCGAGGCCCGCCTGTATGCCTATTTCCCTTCTTCCTGAGGGACTGTGGGGAGGGGTAGCTTAGGGGGTATTGTGTAGCTGGGGTGTGCGGTGGTGGGTCGGTCTCCCCTTGGCCTGGGTCGGCGCCCTGCTGGCCTTGGCCAGGGCCCAAGGGCTCACAACCAACCCAACGGATTACAATGCGCTTGTGATTTAGTGTATATTGGCCGCACTAAAAGGATGGTCAAAACAAGATTGAATGAATATAAATCAAGGATAAACTGTGGGATAACGTAAGCACCTCTGGTTCAAAACTGGATCAACAAGAAACATGAGATTGTGGATATTCATTGGCAAATTCTAGATAAGACTGAGATAGGGAGGGAGGGAGGGAGGGGAAGGTGGAAATCTGGTGTCTTCATTAAATTATAAGGAGATGCAATGGATTTTTCTTCTGAACACTACTGAGCCTTATGGCTTAAACCTTGAGACTGAATGGATGACAGCGATTTGAATGTTCTTCTGTGATTGGGCTTTTCTGATTGGCCCTTCTTGGGTTACCTGATTGAGCCATATTTTTATATGACATCACATGCAGCTGCCATTTTTTATTTTGGCTGGTCTGTGGAAGCACACTGCTTTGAATTAGAGGTCTGAGTAAATTATTATGATTTCTTGTTACTCTGTATTGTTTGTATTTTTTGACACTAACAATGTTTTTGTTCTCTAGGAGACCGTGCTGCCCTGAAGCAGGATGTGAAACTTGTCGGCATAAGGTTCTCTACAGTGTCAGAGTTAACTGTACTTCAGAACTATCTAGACGTTTTTCCCGTTAATTATTAAGTTCAAGAATAATTTTTGTCTAAAATATGAAATTAAGAAAGATGTGTTTACAAAAAATTGAACTGATGAAGAAGCGGCTTGTGGTATCTGTTAGGCATTAAATGAATATACCAGTCCGTTCTCAAACCTCCCCCCCCCCCCCCTCCCAAAAAAAAAATATATTAGAAAACTCTCTAACCAACTTTTTCTAATATTTGTGGGTTTTTTTTTGGACCATCAGAATGGGCTGGTATATTCATTTAGTGCCTAACAGATACCACAAGCCGCTAAGCTTCATCAGTCCAATTTTTTGTAAACATATGAATATACCATGATATGGGGTCTTCATTACTTGATATATATCCCTCCACCATAACAACCTTTTGAGCTTCTGTTAAAGGGTATGATACATACCTGTAGCAGTTGTTCTCCGAGGACAGCAGGCTGATTGTTCTCACGACTGGGTTGACGTCCGCGGCAGCCCCCACCAACCGGAAGAAGCTTCGCGGGACGGTCGGCACGCAGGGCACGCCCACCGCGCATGCGCGGCCGTCTTCCCGCCCGTGCGCGACCGCTCCCGCCAGTTGAATGACTAGCAAAAGATGAAACACACAACTCCAAAGGGGAGGAGGGAGGGTAGGTGAGAACAATCAGCCTGCTGTCCTCGGAGAACAACTGCTACAGGTATGTATCATACCCTTTCTCCGAGGACAAGCAGGCTGCTTGTTCTCACGACTGGGGTATCCCTAGCTCTCAGGCTCACTCAAAACAAGAACCCAGGTCAATTGAACCTCGCAACGGCGAGGGAACAACAGAAATTGACCTACGAAGAACAACTAACTGAGAGTGCAGCCTGACCAGAATAAATTCGGGTCCTGGAGGGTGGAGTTGGATTTACACCCCAAACAGATTCTGCAGCACCGACTGCCCGAACCGACTGTCGCGTCGGGTATCCTGCTGGAGGCAGTAATGAGATGTGAATGTGTGGACAGATGACCACGTCGCAGCCTTGCAGATCTCTTCAATAGTGGCTGACTTCAAGTGGGCCACCGACGCTGCCATGGCTCTGACACTATGAGCCGTGACATGACCCTCAAGAGTCAGCCCAGCCTGGGCGTAAGTGAAGGAAATGCAGTCTGCTAGCCAATTGGAGATGGTGCGTTTCCCGACAGCGACCCCTAGCCTGTTAGGGTCGAAAGAAATAAACAATTGGGCGGACTGTCTGTTGGGCTGTGTCCGCTCCAAGTAGAAGGCCAATGCTCTCTTGCAGTCCAATGTGTGCAACTGACGTTCAGCAGGGCGGGTATGCGGCCTGGGGAAGAATGTTGGCAAGACAATTGACTGGTTAAGATGGAACTCCGACACCACCTTCGGCAGGAACTTTGGGTGGGTGCGGAGCACTACTCTGTTGTGATGAAATTTGGTATATGGAGCATGAGCTACCAGGGCTTGAAGCTCACTGACCCTACGAGCTGAAGTAACTGCCACCAAGAAAATGACCTTCCAGGTCAAGTACTTCAGATGGCAGGTATTCAGTGGCTCAAAAGGAGGTTTCATCAGCTGGGTGAGGACGACGTTGAGATCCCATGACACAGTAGGAGGCTTGATAGGGGGCTTTGACAAAAGCAAACCTCTCATGAATCGAACGACTAAAGGCTCTCCAGAGATGGCTTTACCTTCCACACGATAATGGTAAGCACTAATCGCACTAAGGTGATTCCTTACTGAGTTGGTCTTGAGGCCAGACTCTGATAAGTGCAGAAGGTATTCAAGCAGGTTCTGTGCAGGGCAAGAACGAGGTTCTAGGGCCTTGCTCTCACACCAAACGACAAACCTCCTCCACTTGAAAAAGTAACTCTTTTTAGTGGAATCCTTCCTAGAGGCAAGCAAGACCCGGGAGACACCCTCAGACAGACCCAACGCAGCGAAGTCTACGCCCTCAACATCCAGGCCGTGAGAGCCAGGGATTGAAGGTTGGGGTGCAGCAACGCTCCGTCGTTCTGCGAAATGAGAGTCGGAAAACACTCCAATCTCCACGGTTCTTCGGAGGACAACTCCAGAAGAAGAGGGAACCAGATCTGACGGGGCCAAAAGGGCGCTATCAGAATCATGGTGCCGCGGTCTTGCTTGAGCTTCAGTAAGGTCTTCCCCACCAAAGGTATGGGAGGATAAGCATACAGGAGGCCGGTCCCCCAATGAAGGAGAAAGGCATCTGACGCTAGCCTGCCGTGTGTCTGAAGCCTGGAACAGAACAGAGGCAGCTTGTGGTTGGTCTGAGAGGCGAAAAGATCCACCGAGGGGGTGCCCCACTCTCGGAAGATCTTGCGTACCACTCTGGAATGGAGCGACCACTCGTGCGGTTGCATGACTCTGCTCAGTCTGTCGGCCAGACTGTTGTTTACGCCTGCCAGGTACGTGGCTTGGAGAAGCATGCCGAAGCGACACGCCCAACGCCACATACCGACGGCTTCCTGACACAGGGGGCGAGATCCGGTGCCCCCCTGCTTGTTGACGTAATACATTGCAACCTGATTGTCTGTCCGAATTTGGATAATTTGGCAGGACAGCCGATCTCTGAAAGCCTTCAGTGCGTTCCAGATCGCTCGGAGCTCCAGGAGGTTGATCTGCAGATCCTTTTCCTGGAGGGACCACAGACCCTGGGTGTGAAGCCCATCGACATGGGCTCCCCACCCCAGGCGGGATGCATCCGTCGTCAGCACTTTCGTGGGCTGCGGAATTTGGAATGGACGTCCCAGGGTCAAATTGGTCCGTATGGTCCACCAGAGCAGTGAAGTGCGGCAACTGGTGGAGAGGCGGATGACATCCTCTAGATTCCCGGTGGCTTGGAACCACTGGGAAGCTAGGGTCCATTGAGCAGATCTCATGTGAAGACGAGCCATGGGAGTCACATGAACTGTGGAGGCCATATGACCCAGAAGTCTCAACATCTGCCGAGCTGTGATCTGCTGAGACGCTCTGGTCTGCGAAGCCAGGGCCAAGAGATAGGTGGCCCTCGCTTCGGGAAGGTAGGCCTGAACCGTCTGGGAATTCAGCAGCGCTCCTATGAATTCCAGAGACTGAGTTGGCTGGAGATGGGACTTTGGGTAATTTATCACAAACCCCAGCAGCTCCAGAAGTTGAATAGTGCACTGCATGGACCGGAGGGCTCCTGCCTTCGAGGTGTTCTTGACCAGCCAATCGTCGAGATATGGGAACACGTGCACTCCCAGCTTGCGTAGGTAGGCCGCTACCACCACGAGGCACTTTGTAAACACTCGTGGGGCAGAGGCGAGCCCAAAGGGCAGCACACAATACTGAAAGTGCCGTGCGCCCAGGCGGAATCTGAGATACTGTCTGTGAGCTGGCAGTATCGGGATGTGAGTGTATGCGTCCTTTAAATCCAGGGAACATAGCCAATCGTTTTTCTGAATCATTGGCAGAAGGGTGCCCAAGGAAAGCATCCTGAACTTTTCTTTGACCAGGAATTTGTTCAGGCCTCTCAGGTCTAGGATGGGACGCATCCCCCCTGTTTTCTTTTCCACAAGGAAGTACCTGGAATAGAATCCCTGCCCTTCCTGCCCGGGTGGTACGGGCTCGACCGCATTGGCGCTGAGAAGGGCGGAGAGTTCCTCTGCAAGTACCAGCTTGTGATGGGAGCTGAAAGACTGAGCTCCCGGAGGACAATTTGGAGGCAGGGAGGTCAAATTCAGGGCGTATCCGCACCGCACTATTTGGAGAACCCACTGGTCGGAGGTTATGAGAGGCCACCTTTGGTGAAAGAATTTTAACCTCCCTCCGACCGGCAGGTCGTCCGGTACGGACACTTGTAGGGCGGCTATGTTCCCGTGGATCCAGTCCAAAGCCCGTCCCCGGCTTTTGCTGTGGAGGCGCAGGGGGCTGCTTAGGCGCACGCTGTTGACGGGAACGAGCGCGCTGGGGCTGTCCCTGTGCCTGACAAGGCCTTCGGGCCGGCTGGTTGTACCTACGCTTCGCAAAAGAATAGGGTGCAGCCTGCCGAGCCCGGGAAAAACGCCCGCCCGCGGGGGCGGGTGCTGAAGGCGCCCGGTGGGAGAGCTTGTCGAGAGCGGTTTCCCGCTGATGCAGTTGGTCAACCATCTGCTCGACCTTCTCGCCAAAAATATTATCCCCCCGGCAAGGGACGTCAGCCAGTCTCTGCTGGGTGCGGGTGTCCAGGTCAGAGGCACGCAGCCATGAGAGCCTGCGCATCACTATACCTTGGGCCGCAGCACGAGATGCCACGTCACAGGTGTCAAAAATCCCCCCTGGACAGGAACTTTCTGCACGCCTTCAGCTGCCTGACCACCTCCTGATATGGCCTGGACTGCTCCGGCGGGAGCTTATCGACCAGGTCCGCCAGCTGTTGCACATTGGTCCGCATGTGGATGCTCATATAGAGCAGGTAAGATTGGATGCGGGTCACGAGCATGGAGGATTGGTAGGCCTTCCTCCCAAATGAGTCCAGAGTGCGAGACTCCCGCCCCGGGGGCGCCGAGGCGGTATCCCTCGAACTCCGTGCCCTCTTGAGAGCAGAATCCACGACCGCTGAGTCATGGGGCAACTGGGGCCGCATGAGCTCTGGGTCAGAGTGGATCCTGTACTGGGACTCTGCTTTCTTGGGAATGGTGGGGTTAGTTAGTGGTCGCACCCAGTTCCGAAGCAGCGTCTCCTTCAGGACATTGTGCAGCGGTACCGTGGAGGACTCTCTAGGTGGTGATGGATAGTCGAGGACCTCGAGCATCTCGGCCCTCGGCTCTTCCACAGAGACCACGGGAAAGGGAATGCTTATAGACATATCCCGCACAAAGGAGGCAAAGGAGAGACTCTCAGGAGGTGAGAGCTTCCTCTCCGGTGACGGCGTGGGGTCCGAGGGAAGGCCCGTAGACTCCTCTGAGGAGAAATATCTCGGGTCTTCCTCTTCCCCCCACGAGTCCTCATCCTCGGTATCGGACATTAGCTCATGTAGCTGAGTCCGGTACCGGGCCCGGCTCGACGTCGAGGCACCGAGGTCTCGGTGTCGTCGAGCGGTGGACTCCCGCGCCGGCGGGGACGGAGCTCCCTCCATCGACGTCGACGGGGACTCCACCTGCGTGGCGGTCGAGACCGGCACCGCAAGCGGCGGCGGTGTCGACAGCCCCGGCGCCGGGCTAGAGCTCGCCGGCGCCACAGTCATCGGTGCCGGGGGCGCAAGCACCCCCGACGCCGGCAAAGCCTGGCGCATCAGCCCTTCCAGGATCCCCGGAAGGATGGCTCTGAGGCACTCGTCCAGGCCCGCTGCCGGGAAAGGCGGTGGGGCCGGTAAGGGTGTCGGTGCCAGAAGCTGCTGGGGGCCAGGAGACGGCACCGAGGTGCCGGAACCCCGACGCGTCGGTACCTCCACCACCGACGGAGATCTCTCCTCTCTGCGATGACGCTTCGGCGTCGACTCCCCTTCAGGGTGCACCGAGGGCTCCCGGTGACGGCGCTTCTTATCTTTTTTCCGGTGCACGTCACCGGCGCCGGAGGGCATGGAGGAGGAGGAGGTCGATCCCCCTCGGTCTCGAGGTACCGGGTCCGACAGGGTTCGGTCCCGTGGCTCACGAGCTGAGGGAGTGACCGGGGCCGACAGCCCACGCGGCCTCTCAACCCCACTCTCACCGGCGGACCGGCGGGCCGACGGGACCTGTTCTCCTGGGGTCGCTGCCATCGGTGCCGATGTCTCGGGCATCGATACCGGTACCGAAGATCCGGCCTTCGATACCGATGCCATCGAGGTCGACGTCGAGGGGCCGGCGCAAGTTCCAAAAAGACGGTCCCGCAGAACTTGCCTCGCAACCTGAGTCCGTTTCCGGAGACCGAGACACAGCGCGCATGACTTGAGATTGTGCTCCGGCCCGAGGCACTGGAGGCACCAAGCGTGGGTGTCGGTCTGCGAGATCGGCCGGCCGCAGCGACCACACTTTTTAAATCCACTCGGGACCTTCGAGGACATCGACGGAAAAATCGCGTCGGCGAAGTCAAAGTCGGCAATGGTGGCTAAAATCACACCACGAAAAAACTAGCCGACCGAGCGGCCACTAGGCCGCAACGAGGCGTCCCCGCTGGAAGCGAGGGAAAAGGGGAGCGCGTGCTCCACACGCGCGAAAATCTTTTTTTTTTTTTAACAATACGAAGAAAGAAAGAAAGAAGGACCGAACGGGTCAAAGCAACGATCCGCGTAAACGCGGTCGAAAAATCCGGCGGCTGAACGGAGAGAGAGGCAATTGCACAACTCTCTCCAGTCGCGGAAAAAAAGTAACTGGCGGGAGCGGTCGCGCACGGGCGGGAAGACGGCCGCGCATGCGCGGTGGGCGTGCCCTGCGTGCCGACCGTCCCGCGAAGCTTCTTCCGGTTGGTGGGGGCTGCCGCGGACGTCAACCCAGTCGTGAGAACAAGCAGCCTGCTTGTCCTCGGAGAAAATTTAGATCAAACAAATAGCATTAGGATTTGTGTTTGGTAATACTGTTTTGAACTGCATAGCTTCTGTATAGTTTTTATAATTTTCATTGAAAATTATTTTGGCTTTTATTACTGTTTAGCATTTGGAAGACTGTTCACTCAGGTATGCTATGCTGTACATTATTTAAGTAGATGAAAACATATAATAGAAAAGGCAAACATTAACCAGATATTGACAAGCACGTAGTTTTCTAAATATTAGCAAATGTATGAGATTACACAAACAAAGGACTGTATACATTCTGATACTTAGAATAAAAGCAGAGGTGTAATGTAGGGGGCACTTCACATTAGGGTTTCTCTTCCTCTCCCCTCCTTACTTGTAAAAATAAACATTCAACATATGGAGAATTTCCATTATACAGAGTGCAGGGTGTCCTATGCTATAAAATGGTAGGAATGGATTCAGCATGTGATTGATCAGATGGGAACCTTCGACTACACAGGAAGACACTTAGGCTCAGATGCACAAAACATAATGAGCCAGCAACATGGTTTTTACACTAGTTCTAGCCGGTTTAGTGAGCAATGAGTACAGCGAGACATGCACAAAAGGGTACTCTGAACTCTTTTCCTGTCACGGTAGCAGCTAACGAAAATTGTACGCAAAGTTCTTATACTGAGCTAATTACTATACAAATGTGCATGCAAAGTGATGCACAGCCATTTTCCAAACAATGCACAGAAGCAGCACCTACCTTTACCATGGAAAATTTAATGGGAGGTCTGGAGCTGTCGGTATGCCTGGCTGGGCTGTTGAGAGCTACGGACCATCTGTTGCTAGTCTGGTGCTGGTGAAAGGAAGTTGATCTGCCAGTTCTCGCTCCTCCGATGGACAGGACTTTTCAGTGGCTGGCAGCAGCTTGCAGGTCTGCAAGCAATTTGCACTGGGAACTCTGGATCTTCGCTTTAATTTCCAGGGCACGGGCAAAAGATGTGGGGAGGACGAACGAGAATGAAGGAACATTCAAGCCAGCCCCGTTCTCTGGAGATTCCTGCTCCGAGCCTCTCTTTCCCACCTCTCTCTCCCCTCCTTCCTGTAACTTCTCAAGCAGGGACGCTGAAGTGCGATTCAGCTCCCCAGGAACTAATTTTAGTTTTAGAGATGGGGGCACTGGGAGGCTCTGCCTAGAGGAGCGAGAAGGTGAAAGAAGTCAGGGATCCAAGAGAGACCAGCACTGGGGCACTGGGAGAAAAGAGCGGAAAACAAAAAAAAAAGGCTACCTGCTTGTCTGCATGTATGAATGCAGTCTGTGGCATGTGCAGAGCTGCCACTCTTAGCAATTGGCTTCTCTGTGCATGCTCAGCTGACCAATTGGCTTCTTCCCTATAGCATGCAAATGAGCTTGTAAGCAAAAGCAGCGAGCAGCTCATTTGCATGTGATTTGCTTTGGGAATCCCTCTGTATTTCCAAACTGGTAATTTTTACTGAGGTGGAAATACAGACAGATTCTTTAAGGGGACCTCTCTGTATCTGGGTGCAAGTACGAACAATCTACCTCAAGGCTTGCATACACTTAGGTATACAACTCCATGTAAGAAACCTAATAGATCCCATTTCATTTAATGCCTATATAAAGAAACTTAAAAAATAATAATGGGGATTGCAACATTAAGGAACTGAGCACATCAACCAGTTGATTTCTTAGTTTTTGCTTGACGTTGACGTGTGATCAGCATGTAACACATCTGGAATTAGTAGATTTCCTTGAGTTTTTATGTGATCTGGAATCATAGACTTGGAAGATCTAAATGTTCTGTAATTCACACAGGTATTTTTGAATAACCCAGTTAGAACATATTGTTTGGAAGTCAATATAGCAGTGCTCCGGGAAGCCATAGTCATTTTAAAGGGTCAAAATCTAAATTGTTAAGATGCAATTAACACAATTGCCAATCAGTTTAAACAACATTCTACGTGGTATAATTAAGTGGTACAAACTGGTTCCTCCCATTTTAGCCACATGTAATATGGCTAAAATGTTTATATTAAAAATGTCCTCTGTAGGTGACTTATTCTATATCACCACAACAGCGGGATGCACAAGGTTTTTTTTTCCCTCCTGTCTTTTAAACGTCATCTTATTTCATTTGATCTTTTTAAGCATAGCATTTGTTTGTAGTACCTGAACCATTTACAGTGTTAATAGGTTCGACTGAAAGACTAAGTTGGGATATTGTACAATTTTAGAATAAGTTTGTTGTGACATTTTACAGAAACAGAGAACCATATTTAAAGTTTATTTGTTCATGAATTCCAGCTAGAGGGATGCTTGTGGGAAAAGCACTGTGGAAAAGCCTATGAATGTTGTTACATACTTAGCCTGCTATCAATTATAAAGTAATGGATGGCAAACATGTAGCAAGATCAATAAACACTATGGTGAAAGAAGACCAACAAGATCAGAACTTTAGGAGGTCGATATTCAAAAACACTTTGAGGTATGGGGACCATTTTAGATAGAACATAGAAACTTGAACTGAGATGTCCAGGTCAGGATGTGAACTATTCTGGCAGTATTTTAGAAGATCTGCTGACATAGGGCCTCTTTAAAAACACATGCAGGAATGCATGTTTATTTGCTAGTATATGCAGTGGGACCAGCCATTCTACAAAGACACATGCTGAAATACTGAATGGAGGAAATTTGACAACTTACATATGTTAAGTGGCAGCACTTACACATGTATGCTGGCCATTTTACAAGCCTACTCATATACATGCTGCTAATTAACATCAGAGGTCACAATCCCTATTCATTTTCCATTTGGAGGGTGTGATAGGCAACAGGGAATCAATGAGGAGAATTCCCTTAATCCCTCCTGTAAAGTGATAGAACAAATAAGCACTTTATAGAAACCTACATATGGAAGGGAGCAACTGAACTCTTGGCATTGAATTATTGGATCATACACATGCATTTTCTTTATAAAATGGAGAATACACGTATAGATTTATGACCCACCCAAACCATGCCCTCGACACATCCCCTTGATATTTTTGTATATTGAGGATTTACATGTATAAATACTTGCTATCTGAAATCGGATTTAACACGTGTATGCGATATACATATGTAAAAGCAGTATTTACACATGTAAATCTCAAATAGGTCCTTACTTTAGACATCCTAAGTGTTTATTTTTTTTAATATGAGGTACTTGAATGGATAATTTTGAACACTATTATTTTTATATACCCAAAGATTCAGAAAGGTAGTGACATCATCTAGCCCAGGGCTTCTCAACCCTCTCCTGGAGGTACTCCTAGCCAGTTGGGTTTTCAGAATTACAACAATGAATATGCATGAGATACATTTACATATAGCAGGAACCTGTTGTATGCAAATCAGACTCATATATATTCATTGTGGTAATCCTGAAAACCTGACTGGCCAGGTGTGCCTCCAGGAGAGAGTTAAGAAGCACTGACCTAGCCTATAACTTTTATGTTTAAGAAGTTATATTCAGCCACTAAGGGTGTAATTTTACAACAGGGTGTCTAGGTTATCAGTGTAGGAAGGCACCTATTTTATACTCATAAGTGCCTCTCGTCTTTATAAATCAAAGCACAAATCCTGCAGAAACTGCACCTAACTTGAAGGCACAGGTAATATACCTGCTCAAGGGCCAGTGTAAATGTCTTTGGGTAAATGGTGACTGTCAATTCTCTGCCTAAAGTACGCCCCAAAGCATGCTTACTCTGGCTTGCATCACACACACTTGTAGATGTGAAAAAATGTTACAAGAGCCCTCTATATGTGTAAAACAGCATTCTATGTGCAAAAATGGCTTACAAAATTACTCAATATGTATAAAATAAGCCAAGACTTATAAATAATTTTATATTAGGAGAAAAGGACCTCATATAGCCAGGCGCATAGACTTCAACAGCCAAACAGCTTCCAACAAGTCAGCTTTTAGACCCCTTTCTAATCATCGGTCTCGAAAAACTCCTATCATATGTACAACCAATATTTCAGACACTTGTAATATGTGTTATATCCAGTGGTGTGCTGGTAAATTTTTAACAACAGGCTCTCTCCCCGGTCCACCTCAGCGCCCCCCCCCCCCCCCACTGCGCCCACCCCCGTCCACCTCTGCGCCCCCCCAAAATTGCAGAGCTGGCTATAGCCAGGGGGGGGGGGGGGGGGGCAATGCATTACTCTCTCCAGGAAAAAAAATTAAATGATCCCAGGTTCCAATCTAATTCATCTTTAATGTGGGATAAAATGCCATAAATAAATATAAACTTTTAATGTTGAGCACTTGATTCTCAAAGTGAACATATTCCAAACACTATAATGAAAATAAAATGATTTTTTTTCTACCTTTGTTGTCTGTGACTGTTTTTCTGATCATGCTGGCCCAGTATCCGATTCTGCTGCTATCTGTCCTCTTAACTCTGTTTCCAGGGCTTCCTTTCTATTTATTTCTTTCCATTCTTCTTCATTTCTGGTCCTCAACTTCTGCTTATTTTCTTCATCCATATGCAGTTTTTCTCCTCTCTTCCTTTTCTCTCATCTCATCTCCTTCCTCACTCTTCCCTCCCCTCCATCCATGTCCAGCATTTCTTCTCTCTCCACTCCTCTCCCCTGCCCTCCATCCACCCATGTCCAGTGACCCTCCTCTCCCCTGCCCTCCATCCACCCATACCCAGCGACCCTTCTCTGCCCTGCCCTGCATGCACCCATGTCCAGCAGTGACCCTCCTCTCCCCTGCCCTGCATGCACCCATATCCAGTGACCCTCCTCTGCCCTGCCGTGCATGCACCCAGATGTCCAGCAGTGACCCTCCTCTCCCCTGCATGCACCCATGTCCAGCAGTGACCCTCCTTTCCCCTGCCCTGCATGCACCCATGTCCAGCAGTGTACCCTCCTCTTCCCTGCCCTGCATGCACCTATACCCAGCGACCCCCTCCAACCACCCATGCCCAGTAGCGACTCCCTTTTCCCCCCCTGCCACCCCCTCCCGAGTTGTTTCGTGAATTCTTCTTCTCCTCCCTCCCTCCTGATCCGGTCCCTCACCGCCCGCCTGTTTTTTGAATTCTTCGGGGCAGGCAGTCTTGCCTGCCCGCTTCCAGCGCCGACTGTCCTCCCTTGCCGATTCGCGCTTCAAAATGGCCGCCGAGACTTCAGCCGAAGTCTCGTGAGGCCGCCTCTGGAAGTCTCGGCAGCCATTTTTAAAGCGCAAATCGGCAAAGGAGGACAGTCAGCGCTGGAAGCGGGCAGGCAAGACTGCCTGCTCCGAAGAATTCAAAAAAAGCGGGCGGTGAGGCGGATCCGGAGGGAGGGAGGAGGGAGGGAGGAGAGCCAGAGCCGGCTCGCTATTTTCAACAACCGGCTCGCAAGCCGGAAGAAAATTTAACAACCGGCTCTTGCGAGCCAGTGCGAGCCGGCTCCAGCACACCACTGGTTATATCACTTAATTAAATTGTATGTGAAAGAGAATCATATAACATTTAAATACTCTTTTACTCAATATAAATATAGACACTTCATAGTGGACTAAAAATCCAATTGTCCAATCAAAATAAGTGGTTCAATCACCACAGGGTGAGGGTGCTATGCAACTCAAGGAAGGGGGAAGACATTTTAATGTTGAAATTAGCAAGTTTGAGACTGTTAGCAATACTTTTTTTAAATTATTATTTATTTATATTTTGCAATACATTCACAAGAATTTCTTGCAATAGAAACATGAGGATAACACACATAATACAAAGCAAACACATTTACTAGAAATGAATCCTCTCTTCTTAGACCACTAAAAGAAGGAGGGGAATTCTTAAAGTTGAGAAGAACACTAGAATAATATTTTAAATAAGCAAACAGGCCTGAACGCTAATCCACGGTTAAACTATATTTCTCAAAACTTTCCCTAGGAGTCACTTGACAATTTTCTTTAATTCAACAAAACTTTTCAGCTGGTCCGGATCATAAAATATATATTTGTTACCCTTATATTTAACCAAACATTTACACGGATACGATAATAGGAAACTAGCTCCCAGCAATTTAGTCTCTTCTCTCAATGCAAGAAACTTTTTACGTTTTTCTTGAGCAGCTCTTGTCACGTCCGGGTATATCCACACTCGCGCTCCAAGGAATTCTTTAAGAGCATTTTTAAAGTATAATTTCATAATTGAGTTAACATCCTGCTCAAAAACAAAAGATACTAACAAAGTAGTGCGAGACTGAACGTCACTCATAGACTGTTCCAAAAAAGCTGTCAAGTCTTGTAATCCAAGAGGTTGTATAGGTTGATTTTCTGATTTTCTCTTCTGCTCCTCTTTTTGTGGAATTGGGAGATAATATATTTTGTTAATCGGAGGCATCAAATCAGAGGAGTAATTGAGAACTTCAGAAAGGTATTTTTTAAATAGTTCAAGTGCACACACCTCTGGGACTTTTGGAAAATTTATTATTCTCAAATTAAGACGCCTGTTAAAATTTTCAAGCTGGTCTAATTTATTATGTAGAATAATTTTATCCTTAATCAGGCTGTCTGTAGAGTTTTTTAACAAGTCAATTTCTTGCTGAAAAGTAGTTCTCTGAGAACTCACTTCCTGCCGTATCTTTTCTACAGAGTCATTCAGGAAATCAACTTTTGTTACCAAAGAAGTTGTATCCGAAGCAGCTTTCACAGTAATTGTAGTTAAATGTTGTAACATTGCCCAGATACTTCCCAGGGTTACCTCCGCTGGAGCCAAAAGCTCCTGTTGTAGATCTTCTGCAGTCTTTCTGGGTGAGGCACCATCCACTGAGACTTCTTCGGCGCCATCTTCGGACGCCGCCAAAAGCTCCACCTTCCCCCTGAGGTCTGCAGGACACGGAGGAGGATTGAGATCCGGGGAGGAAAGTGTGGTGTCATGCTCCAGGGGAATCGTCGCTCCTCCGAACGTTCCCTCAGCAGAGCTCCCTTTCGCCCTCTCCCGTGGAGTACTCGTGGCGAAACCATCGAGGGTCGTCTGGACTGTTTGGGCAGCCGCAGATGGTAGGCTTTTCTAATCGCGGCATTTCTAATCGCGGAAACTTTCAAATAAAGGGTAAGTCCAGGGAGCCTCGGTGATCGCTACCGAGTTGCGTCCGCCATCTTGGAACGCCCCTGTGTTAGCAATACTTTTGGTTATAACATATATTGTCCCAAGACTGTATTATATTTAATTGCTTATATGTGGTTGGCATGATGGCAAATTGCTAGCCAGTTTTTAATCATGAATGACTATAACCTGCATGGAGTGGTGGATAAGGCTCTTTCTTTCTTGTTGGACAGACTGGATGGACCGTGCAGGTCTTTATGTGTTGCCATTTACTGTGTTACTGTGTCTAGGTGGCCTGCAAAACTAGCAGGTATTCTGTGAAATGTCCAACTAACACATTTAAAAGTCTAAGTGGATATTCAGTGGCTACTACATGGTAACATATAGTAAATGACGGCAGATAAAGACCTGTACAGTCCATCCAGTCTGCCCAACAAGATAAACTCATTTTATGATGACAGTGTCCTTAGCTCCTTCATGTTCACCTCTTTCAACACTCTGTGAAATGTTTGACTGAAGATTCTTTTTTTTTTTTTTGTGGGGGGGGGGGGGGGGGGGGGGAGTTGTTTGGCCTACCAGCTTTCTTTTTTTTTTTTTTAAGTTTCTCAAATTTTATTGAAGACAAACATCATACAGCATATTAGCCAATAATAATACAGATACAAAAAGTATAACACAGAACTCCTCAATCCCATCCTCTCCAACACCCCCCTAACCCCAGACTGTCACTTGTTATGAAAAACAAAACAATCTCTTCCCTTCTCCTCAGGTTGAAAGAACCAGACCACCTCTCAGGCTACAATAGAGGCAAAGAAAAGGGGGGACCAAGAAATCAGCAATATTGTCCATCTCTGACCGATATCTGTGAAAAGCATCCCTTACCCTCTCTCTGTCCACGATATACATCCCAAACTTAATGAAAAGATTGAATATGTCCATTCTTTAATACAGTCAGCTTAGTCATGAGACAAAATCTAGATTCTTTAATACTTGTTCTGTGGTTGGCATGTGCTTTTGTTTCCAGTGTGTATCAAAAGTTTGCTTGTTGTAAACAGATGGCAAGCCACTTTATGTATATCCAATTTGATGCCAATGGGTTTAACATGGAGTAAGCAATGTCAGCCTGGGATAATGCACTGTGATAGTGGCAATAAGATTTACCACTGATTGCCAAAAGAGTTGAACCTTTGGGCACTGCCACAAGTTATGATAAAAGTCTCCAATCATACCACAGTCTTGCCAACACTGTGCTGAGCCCATCTTGAAAATTTTGTAATGACGAGCGTGTATAGTACCACCTATTGAGAATCTTATAGCCATTTTCAACCATTGGGGTGGCTATAGACACTTTTATTAATTTTTTAAAGATTTTTTTCCCAGGCAAAATATTCAAATGATTGGTGGATGTCAGTTTCAATATAGGAGTACTGTAAGACAGAAGAGCATGATAAAAACGAGATATCGCTCCTCTATGCGGACCGCATCTCAGTGCTCGCTCAAGCAAAGTTTCATGCAAACAAGTTCATTCCTAGTCTACCTGGATATCAGATCTCTGATTTGTCTATATGCAAAATAGTCATGAGGTCTCAATCCAAATTCCTCTTGGAGATCCTCCCAGGATACAAATTCCTCCTCCTCCCATATTTGTCCCAAGATCCAAAGGGAGTTATTTACCCATCTATTGTAAATGCCCCAAGGTATCCCTTCTAAGTCTGTAAATGCATAAAGACTAGGAGTAGAGAGAGAGTACCACTTCTCTGAGAATCATTTTGAGTGACAGGTAAGCCAAGTCACGAAAGGGTGTTTCATTAAGGAAGGCAAGCACTGGGCCAAGTTCAAGATGTGTTGTTTGGAGATCCACGGTATGGTCCAGAAGGGGATCCGCCCCATATATGCCTGTTCCATATGGAGCCATGGCTTAGACTCACCTTGCAGCCTAGCTGTTATTAGCTGGAGTTGAGCTGCCATATGATACAACTCAAATTTGGAGACTCCCATGCCACAGCAGTGCCCACAGATTAACCCTAATGGGCTTTTTAGACCATATATAATGAAACATCTTCCATTTAAGTTTAAAAAAACAAAACTTTTTAGGGACTGGAATGGGAAGGGCCATAAAAAGATACAAAAGTTTAAGCAGCAGTATCATTTTAACAGAATAAATCCGTCCTAGCCAAGATAATCTAAGGACTTCCCAACAATCCAATTCCCCCAATAACTCCTGGAGGTACATTGGGAAGTTAACAGCAAATAGGTCAGAGATAGAATGAGACAAATGCACTCCTAGGTACTTAATTGAAAGGGATGCTTGCTCTGAAGTTCCTGTTGCAATATAGGGCGGATAGTTAGACTAAGAGGGGCATTTTCAAAAGAAATGTCTAAGTTGGAATTTGGACGTCTTTGTAAAACGTCCAAATTCGGAGGCAGGGAAAAGGTCATTTGCGAAAAAAGATGGTCATCCATCTCTGTGTTTGAAAATACCATGGACGTTCTTGGATTTGGACGTCTTTGATTTTCGGCCATTTTCGAAACCAAACACATCCAAGTCTAAAACGTCCAAATTCAAGCCTTTTGGGCATGGGAGGAGCCAGTATTTTTAGTACACTGGTCCCCCTGACATGCCAGAACAGCAATCGGGCACCCTAGGGGGCACTGCAGTGGACTTCATAAAATGCTCCCAGGTACACAGTTCCCTTACCTAGTGTGTTGAGCCCCCAAAACCCACTACCCCCAACTGTAGACCACTACCGTAGCCCTTACAGGTGAAGGGGGGCACCTATATGTGGGTACAGAGGCTTTCTGGTGGGTTTTGGAGGGCTTGTTGTTTCCTCCACAAATGTAACAGGTAGGGGGGTATGGGCCTGGGTCCACCTGTCTGAAGTGCACTACACCTGCTACTAAACTACTCCAGGGACCTGCATGCGCTGTCATGGACCTAATTATGACATCTGAGGCTGGCAAGTAATATTTTTAATCATGTTTTTTGAGGGTGGGAGGGGGTTAGTGACCACTGGGGGAGTAACGGGAGGTCATCCCTGATTCCCTCAGTGGTCATCTGGTCATTTCGGGCACCTTTTTGTGTCTTATTTGTAATAAAAACAGGTCTAGGTGAAAACGTCCAAGTTTTAGTCCTGGACGTCTTTGTTTTGTTACTTTATGGCTCAAAGACATCCAAGTCTTAGGAACGCTCAAGTCCAGCCTCAAACACGCCTCCGATACGCCCCCTTGAGATTTGGACGTCCTTGCGATGGACTTCTGACAAAGATGTCCACAATGCAGTTTCAATTATACCGATTTGGACGTCTCTGTGAGAAGGACATCCAAGTGCCTATTTATGTCACTTTTTGGACATCCATCTCTTTCGAAAATGAGCCTGTAAGACTCTCTGATTTGGTCATGTTTGTACAAAACCCAGATACCGTTCCATAAGCATTTAATGAGTCAATCACCTTTGGTAAAGACACAGTGGGGTCTGCAAAGGAAATCAAGATGTCATCAGCAAACATCATTTTATATTGCTCCTCCTGCAATTAATCCCATGATAGCCTCATTAACAAATTGACTGCACAAAAGGCTCAATAGAGAGTGCAAGTAACATGGGGCATAGTGCACAACTCTGTCTGGTGCCCCTATACAATTCAAATTCTACTGAGTAGGTACCATTGATAGACAGGGAAGCCAGAGGCTAGTTGTACAATATCCATCCCAAATAGGTACCAGATATATCCAATTTACTCAGGACCCCAAAAAGGATCGGCTTCAATTGAGAGTAGCAAAGCACGTTTCTGAGACTTAGAAGTAGCCTTGATCAGGTGCAGGGCTCTGCTGACATTATCAAAAGTCTGTCTCCCAGTAATGAAACCAACCTGCTCTGCAGCAACCAGCTGGGGCATGTATTTCTGGAGATGCTTAGACAAGATCTTAGTGAAGATTTTATAATCGGTACCAAGATAGATATAGGCCTATAAGAGGCACAATGTTGAGGATCCTTACCCGGTTTGGGTATGACAGTGACAGCAGCTAATCGCCAGGAGTGAGGCAGTACAGTATCACTTGTGATGGAATTAAATACTTTGGTCAATAAAGGGGCTATATATTTTTTTATAACATTTATAGAACTTATTTGTGTAGCCATCTTTACCTGGGGATTTTCCATGGGGTAAATTCTTAATAACTCAAAGAGTTTCCTCTACCTCAATAGGCTTAAATAGGGAAGCTGCCTCAGTGTCTATACGGCTGGGTAATGGGACATCAAGCAAATAAGAATTGATGTCCTCCAAAGGCAGCATGGCCTCAGGTGTATAAAGATGCGAACAGAACTGAAACAATTCAGATTGGATACCAGCCTTGGAGAAGCATACTTCTCTATCTGTTCTTAATTTGTGGGACATAGTTTTGAAGGCACTGCTTGTGCAACTGAGCCAGCAGATGACTGGCCCAATTCCCAAACTCAAAGTACACTTGCCTGGTACACTGCAGTCCTTCATTAATGTCTGTTAACTTCAAATCCTGAAACCGCACTCTCGCCTCATGGAGACGCAGATCTACGTTAGGGATTCCCTGACCTTGTTTTTTTCCACTTTTCTAAGGTCTGTACTAGAGAATGACGTGGGGACAAAGTTTGCCCCATCCTCGCCCCATCCCCACGAACTCTGTCCCCATCCCTGCAACTCATGCCCCCTCTCCAGCTCTCACCCAGATTCTCTCATGCTCCCCTCCCCAGCCTCTTCCCCAGTTTCTCTCATGCCCCCTCCATCCCCAGCCTTCAACCAGATTCTCTCATGCCCCCTCCCTCCCCAGACCCTAGCCTTCATCCAGCTTCTCTCATGCCCCCTGCCCCCTTCCTAGCCTCTCTCCGGGTTCTCTCATGCCTCCTACGTCCTACAGCTACCCATCGTGTCAGTAACAGAAATATTGAATAAGTATTAGATGGAAGGCGCATTACATATTTTTACAAAGTAATCTTCCGTCCTTAAAGAAACATGAAACCTAAAATCAAGAGAATGGAGCTATAGATATATTTAGATTTGTAAATGTTACAATATTACTAAAGACTCAAGATTCTAAGCAAGCTTCTCTTGCAACATTTATGATAACTTTTGATCAAATTCTAGCAGACTGGTTATTTAAATTGTTCTTCAAGAATTACGATAAATTGCTTTTAAATCTTAAGATCTGTATGTTTCCAGGCACAGCAAGGTAAACCCAGGAATCACAAGAGTAGTTTCTTTCAATGAGTCTGGGAGTGCTTTAGCTAGGAGAAGCCTTTTCCTTAAGTTTCCTGTCTCTAAAATATATATTTGAAGTTTTCTGGCATTTTAAAAGATTGGTAGATGCATTCTGTCCTCCCCCCCCCCCCCCCCCCCCCCCCCCCCCAGGTTTTAAATTCAGGTGAAACTTAGGTATAAGACTCTATTTGAAAAATTATGGGTCCCAGCTTTAAGTAATCTTACATAGAGGAAAACATTTTCTGCTTCCTTATCCTTCTCATCAAGCCTTGGATCACAATATAAATATTGTGCAGGCTTCTGCCATATTCAGGCTGAATATGACTTTTTAATCTCAATTTGTTGACACCTTTTTTTTTTTTACTTGACTGTTAAATTTGAAATGCATTAAATACATTTTCAAAAAATGGTACTCTCTAAAATACCTTCCCTGCCCCCTATATGGTTAATTGTCCACCCTGTCCCCTAGAAGTAAAACACATTACCTCGTCGTCCAGCCAGGAGCAGCAGTGGAAGGAGAAGCACCAAGCGGTCAATCGGGACCCAAGTTTGTAATCGCCGGTAAGTGAGAGGATGCCGGCTGCTGCTGCCTTCCTGCTGCACTCTTCCCATTGGCTGCGCATCTGGGCTGGCTCAGTCATCACATTCTTCTGCTTCCGGCTCACTTTTGAGCTGTGCACAGTGGCGGCAGTGCATACATCAAGAGTCTTGCTGCTCTAGGACTTTTTTTTTTAATAGCTTCAGGCCAAGCAGGGACACTCGGCGCCTATGGTCACTAGTACTACTGCAGCCGACGGGAGGAGGTGGATCGAGCACCCATGAGCCCTCAGCCGATCAACTAGACCGTAAAGGTAGGCTTCGGTTTTACCGCGGGTGCTAGGGTTATGACCGCTCCCACGGGGTGGGGAAATAGATCTGTTTGCACCCGCGGTAAAACATAAAAATTAGTTTCCATTCCTGCGGTTTTACTGCGGATTACCGCGAGTTATTGCGAATTACTGCTCCGTGTCATTCTCTAGTCTGTACCAAATCCTTTACCATAGCCTGAGCAGCTTTCTGCTTTTTTTTCATGTGATTGCAGAGAGATAATCTTGCTACGTATCACCACTTTTAGGCCTTCCCATAGAATAACAGGAATGATAGCAGGGTGTCATTAATATCTAGATATTCCACTAAACCCTTCTCAAGTTGTTCGACAGAAAAAAGGGTATCACTGAACTTCCATTGGTTCGACCTGAGCTGTAATATAGGTATAGTTAAGCTCAAAGTAAGGGGTCCAAGGCCCGACCATGAGTGCGTGTGGATTGACACAACTCATATATGAGAATGGAGAATAGAGTCACTCAGCCAGAGGTCAATACGGGAATATACACCATGAGTACGTGAATAGAAGGTATAACCTCTATCCCAGGGGTGAACAAGCTGCCAAAGATCCCCCTGATTCCAGTGTGCAAGAAAGCTTTGTAGTCGCTGTCTATCACCCTGGGGATACTGGACATCGGTGGCTGAGTTATCCAAATCCAGACTAAGAGCCAAATTGAAATCACCCCCTATTAGAAAGCATCCCTCTCTGTGCTTCAACAACAGAGTGGTGAGTACTGTGAATATATTATAAAATTTCCATTGATAAATATTGGGTGCACAGACATTCAACATGAAAACAGTTTGCTGAATCAAAAGAACTACTAAAACATATCTACCTGCCGAATCCCTGATCATCTTATGTAGCTGGCAGGAGAGATCAATATTTTCACTCCCATTAGTTTTCTTATTGTAGGATGTGTTAGATGCCAAATATAGCAACGGAAGTTTATCCTACAAAAGCAGATGCTCATGCCTTCGCAATAGGCGAGTCTCCTGAACAAAGCAAATGTCCAACAAAAGGCGCGTAGCCTCTATAAACAGAAGGTGGTGCTTGATTGGAGTAGTAAGGTATTATTATTAGGAAAGGAATGGAAAACAAAAATGAGGATGCTATAATGCCTTTGTATCGCTCCATGGTGCGACCGCACCTCAAATATTGTGTTCAATTCTGGTTGCCGCATCTCAAAAAAGATATAGTGGAATTAGAAAAGGTGCAGAGAAGGGCGATGAAAATGATAAAGTGGATGGGACGACTTCCCTATGAGGAAAGGCTAAAGCGGCTAGGGCTCTTCAGCTTGGAAAAAAGGTGGCTGAGGGGAGATATGATAGAGGTCAATAAAATAATGAGTGGAGTTGAACAGGTAGATGTGAAGCGTCTGTTTACACTTTCCAAAAATACTAGGACTAGGGGGCATGCGATTAAGTTACAACGTAGTAAATTTAAAATGAATCAGAGAAAATATTTCTTCACTCAACGTGTAATTAAACTCTGGAATTCATTGCCAGAGAATGTGGTAAAGGCGGTTAGCTTAGCGGAGTTTAAAAAAAGGTTTGGATGGCTTCCTAAAGGAAATGTCCATAGACCGTTATTGAATGGACTTGGGGAAAATCCACTATTTTTAGGATAAGCAGTATAAAATGTTTTGTACTTTTTTGGGATCTTTCCAAGTATTTGTTACCTGGATTGGCCACTGTTGGAAACAGGATGCTGGGCTTGATGGACATTTGGTCTTTCCTAATATGGCAATACTTATGTACTACTGTAAGACCCTTTACATTAAGGGTCTTAAAATTGATACCACTCACAGAAAAACTGAACAATATTATGTCTAACATGTAGGAACAGTTTTAACACAAATATAAAATATATATATACAACAGTAACAAGTGACAGCCTGAAAAACAATTCTCCTCCCACACCCTCCCCCCATCACTCCTCTCACCAGCATAAAGTCAGCATGGCCTGCGCCACAGAAGCTACCACAGGGAGAAAGTGAAGTGGTCCATAATGCAGCCTGAGGAAGCAAGTATCAATAGAAACAAAAACTCCAAAAGCTCTCTGTTACAGCCAACATTGATGCGGCAATATGCCAACCAAAACTTAAGAAATAGTGAGTCAAGTAGAATAGGATCCCTCACAGGCAACTGATATTCCTCAGGTTGGGCTCTTTGAAGGCATCTTAGTTGCTGAATGTTGTCTGGTGAAACGACGTTTCCAGCCTTGCACCCGCTGTCACTTAAGACATGGGGGTTGCCTGAGGTTGCTGTTTAATAGTCGGCTTACTCTCCAAGACTGCCAGAGCCTCTTCCCTGGTTTTCATCTGATGCAGCTTACCCTGAAAATAAAAAGCAAGCGCGAAAGAGTGTTGCCATTTATATTTGATATTCTGCTCTCGCAGTTGCTGTGTGATAGGTTTGAGTTCACTACGGAGCTTCAAAGTAGCGCCTGCCAAGTCTTGGCAGATCTCTACAGTATATGTATTCCCAAACCACATACCCCATGCCCTGTGCCTTGGATAAGATCACCTCCTTAATTTTAAATTCAGCACAGTATGCTATAATGTCTTGGGCTGCATTCATCCGAGGTCTGCTCAGTGCTCTATGTGCCTGCTCAAAGGATGAGGGATCTAGCAGCTGAGAATTCTCTGATAAGAAGTAGCTTACAAATTTTTGCAGTTTCCTCTCAATTATTATATTCCGGAGTCTCGGGGAGGCTGTGTACGTGAAGATTACAGCTTCTGCTACAATTCTCCAAGTCTTCTACCTTATCTGCAACAGAAGCTTCAAAGGATGCGGAGACCTGTACCTTAGTCTCCAGTGCCACAATGGCATCTGCATGTTTGTCCAGGCCTCCCTCCAGATCCTCCATGCGGTATCCAAGTTCAGAAATCTTCCCCTTTAAAACGGCCACCAAGATCACAAACTCTGTACGGAGAGCTGTAATATTAGATTTAACCTCCATCATCCACTCAAGCATTTCTCCCAGCGGGGAAGCTGTCTGCATAGTAGAAGACTGAGGAGAGAGATCGGTAATGAGCTGCATTAGGGTCAGCGGGTCAGGCCCCATCAGCACCGTCTTAACCGCTCCTGTGGACAGAGACTTGGGTGCTCTGTAAGCGAAATCCTGTAGATTCAGGCGTCCCACAGTTGTCATACTTTGCCCGATCATGCTGGGACTGCTAGCACTCACAATGCAGAGAGAAAATCGCAGAGAAGGAGATCACAGAGAAAGATAAGCTAAAGAGGAGTGGCCTAGTGGTTTGGGTGGTGGACTTTGGTCCTGGGGAACTGAGGAACTGAGTTCGATTCCCACTTCAGGCACAGGCAGCTCCTTGTGACTCTGGGCAAGTCACTTAACCCTCCATTGCCCCATGTAAGCCGCATTGAGCCTGCCATGAGTGGGAAAGCGCGGGGTACAAATGTAACAAAAAAAAATAAAATTATATCCGCAGGACATACAGAGCTCAAGCGGCCATCTCGGACACTGATGTCATTTCCTCCTGCTTGACTGAAGATTCTGATAGTTATTTAATACCTCACAACAAACCCACATATACTTTACAGAATCTAGACATGAGGCATTTGCACCTGCTGAGGCATGCACAAGAGTGAGTTAACTACATGTTTGTAGAAACTGTACACATCTTCACTTGGACTTCCTCTTTCCTGCTCAGAAGACCTATGCAATTTGGCCTCTTTATCTGAGGTTCCCTATTTTCTGGTTTATTTCACTGATTTACTGTTCCTACTCTGGTGCCTCTTGAGAACACTGGCTGTCAGAAGATATATGCAAGAGTACGCTATAAATTATACTCTTTAATATTTAAAATCTTGTATGGTATAATTCCACAGTGTATGTTACAACTTATTTGTAGACAAAGGATTAATTCATTCTATTCTTGCCATGACCTGGTGCGCATATCATTTCCACATCCTAAGGGTATTGTTTCCAAGAAAATGTTTTCATCCCTATTTTCTTATCAAGCAGCAAAACATTGGTCTAAGTTGCCTAGAGAAATTAGGTTTTTATCCAATTAAGATGTATTTATAAAAGCAATTAAAACATTTCTATTCTGTAAATATGTCAGTGTGGTTGAATTTTTGTAATTCTTACTAGGAATATTTTAAATGAATCGTATTGCTATTGGTATTTGTAATTAGCCTAGATTAATGAGCTAGCTTTTTTTATTTGTAATCTGCTTTGAACCTTCATTGGCAAACAGCGAAATATAAAAGCTGCAACTGTATAGATGTACTGTAGACTCCTGGCAAGCATTTAAAGTCAGGCTTTGTTTTCCATGGATTCTCAACCATATTAAGTGTCATCCTCAAAGCAATTTACTCAGGTAAATAAAAACATTCCTGGGCAAATTAACCTGTCTGAAAACTGCCCACCTCTGCTGGGCTAAAAGTACCCATGGAGTTACATTGTGTGCACATTTTTTTAGAAGGTTTATTTATTTATTTGTTACATTTGTATCCCACATTTTCCCACCTATTTGCAGGCTCAATGTGGCTTACATAGTACCGTAAAGGCGTTCGCCAATCCCGGTATGAACAAATACAGTAATGTTGTGGTAGAATAAGATTCGTGTGCACAGACACATTAGGGAATCGTAGAGAGGAAGAGTTATTATATGTCCATTACAAGCTGTGGTTTCGTTGTGTTGCAGGGTATAGGCATTTAATTTGGGTCAGTAGGGTATGCCTTTTTGAACAGGTTAGTTTTTAATGATTTCCGGAAGTTTAGGTGATCATAAGTTGTTTTCACAGCTTTTGGTAATGCGTTCCATAGTTGGGTGCTTATGTAGGAAAAGCTGGATGCATAGGTTGATTTGTATTTGAGTCCTTTGCAGCTTGGGTAGTGGAAATTTAGGTATGTTCGTTTTGATCCTGTTGTGTTTCTGGTCATGGTGGTGGTGGGTTGATGTTGGGCAGCAAAGGACAAATAGCATTCATACATTGGATTTTCAAAAATACATGTGCTATTTGTCCCTTCAGTTCTCCCAAATATCTGCACAATTGCAGAGGCAAAGTAAATGCACACCTTTAGTGCACATACATTACTGCTATATAATTATTAAAGAAAAACTGCATTTTAGACTCTGAAAAAAGTCACCCATATTTGTTTATAGTGACATTTACCCCTGGATTCTATATATGGTGCCCAGATTTGCATGTGCAAATTATTTGCTTAATGAGCTCATTGACATTAATAATTGGGTGCTAATAACCAATTATTGTTAATTGGTATTCAATATTTTTACACATCTCGCTGCGCACTAAAAGACAGTGCGTCTAACTCCCATAGTACGTATCTCAAAAGGGGATGTGGCCAAGGGAGGAGCATAGGCGTATTAGAGGCATTCCAAAAATTTGTACACCTAGTTATAGAATACTGGGTCAGTGTGCCTAACTTGAGCGCTCGTATTTACACCAAGTTTCCACAGGCATATGTCTGGCACCCAAAGTTATGTGCAAGATCCACGCTCAAGTGCTATTCTATAAGGGGCTTGCACGTTTTACAGAATAGCGCTTGGCGCCGATTTTTTTCTGACGCCTTATTTTCAGCACCATTTATAGAATCCAGCCCCAAACTAAGCAAACTTTTTTTTCTCTTTGTTTGCACTATTTGTTTCAAATTTAAAGTCAAGTTCCAAACCTTTTTATTCAACAGATTCTATATTTAATATTATAGACTACCAGGTTTCCAGAGTCAGTTCATAGCTTTTTTTTTATAGCCCCTTTTGACGACTTAAGAGTGTCTTACCCAACATACAATACCAGCTTAGTCATGCTAACTTTCTTTACCCCTTTTCCTGCCACAAAATTGCTCCTTCATTTCATTTCCTTCATTAAAAAGGCAGGAGATGCCAATGCTTTTGTTTACACATCTGTTCCAATACAAAAGATGAAAACGCTTTCATTGGGATAAAAGCCAAAACTTGTGAACACATAGAAAAGTCATAAATTTTCTTGTCTCTACAAAGCCCAGAATGACTGTGAAAACACATACTGTAAATAAGCTCTCACAGATGGAATTTGTAATTCTAAAGGACAATTTTTTTAAAAAAAGAAAGCTTCTTTGCAAAGGCACGCTAAGAAATTCCTGCCCTTCTCAAATTAACTGGTCAAGGTGTCTGCCTGGAGGTACAAAAAATTACAGTAAACACTATTTTCCAAAACTTAATTTTAGTGAAAGGCTAAAGTAACCATGAATTATACTCAAATTATCTTAAATCAGTATTCTGGGATCAATGCCAGCTGGTTACAAGACCCACCGCAAACTTAGGCTGAAAGATTACTTTTATCTGTCAGATTCAGTTCAATGCAAAACACTTTCTAAAAGACAACTCCTGCAAACTTATGAAGCATTTTGTCTGTGTAATTAAATGAAACTAGATCTCAATTTCAAATCCAATTAAAGGTCCACATATTATGAACTTGACTTATCAAAGGTTTTCTCAAGAGAGGAAAAGCTTTGATAAAATAGGTCTTTTCTATCCTGGTTAATTTATAGTTAACATCTTATGTGCTATTTTATTTAGATTCTGTGCATCACACAGTGCTTAATGCTACTGTATAAAGTCCTGTATAATATGCGTCAAGCCTACCTAACAGAATACATTTCTGTTAGGTAGAAACCATTCCTCTCTGTCACACCTTTGAGGCACATCTCTTCTAGAAATCAGAGTTCATCACTGTCACTGAAAGTCAGCTGCTTGTGCTTGCTTGCTATTCTTTCTGTTTCTTTGCTCTAGTGGTTACCTATGCGGTTTACAGAGGTTCCATTTTACCTGCATGTTAGTTGATGTACTTGAATCTCCATAGTCACATAAATTCTGGCAGATGTGATAACCAAGCTAGTCCTTCCCTTCCTCCAAAAAAAAAAAAAAAAGGAGCAAAATCTAACAGGGTGACCACAGAAAGCAAAGAGTTGGATAGCACTAAGATAAAAGTCAAATTTATTAACAGAGAAACCTGTCACGATCAAGTTTTGCCATCAGCCTGCATCAACCTTTGATGCACTGGGTGAAAAGAGAATTCTGTTATCCTTGGAACCTGCTGTTATCAAAGACTGTTAAGTCACTTCAAATGCAATGTGTGTTATCAAATTTTACTTTTTAATTTTTGCCCAAGACCTAAGGATATACAGTGGGGAAATAAGTATTTGATCCCTTGCTGATTTTGTAAGTTTGCCCACTGACAAAGACATGAGCAGCCCATAATTGAAGGGTAGGTTATTGGTAACAGTGAGAGATAGCACATCACAAATTAAATCCGGAAAATCACATTGTGGAAAGTATATGAATTTATTTGCATTCTGCAGAGGGAAATAAGTATTTGATCCCCCACCAACCAGTAAGAGATCTGGCCCCTACAGACCAGGTAGATGCTCCAAATCAACTCGTTACCTGCATGACAGACAGCTGTCGGCAATGGTCACCTGTATGAAAGACACCTGTCCACAGACTCAGTGAATCAGTCAGACTCTAACCTCTACAAAATGGCCAAGAGCAAGGAGCTGTCTAAGGATGTCAGGGACAAGATCATACACCTGCACAAGGCTGGAATGGGCTACAAAACCATCAGTAAGACGCTGGGCGAGAAGGAGACAACTGTTGGTGCCATAGTAAGAAAATGGAAGAAGTACAAAATGACTGTCAATCGACAAAGATCTGGGGCTCCACGCAAAATCTCACCTCGTGGGGTATCCTTGATCATGAGGAAGGTTAGAAATCAGCCTACAACTACAAGGGGGGAACTTGTCAATGATCTCAAGGCAGCTGGGACCACTGTCACCACGAAAACCATTGGTAACACATTACGACATAACGGATTGCAATCCTGCAGTGCCCGCAAGGTCCCCCTGCTCCGGAAGGCACATGTGACGGCCCGTCTGAAGTTTGCCAGTGAACACCTGGATGATGCCGAGAGTGATTGGGAGAAGGTGCTGTGGTCAGATGAGACAAAAATTGAGCTCTTTGGCATGAACTCAACTCGCCGTGTTTGGAGGAAGAGAAATGCTGCCTATGACCCAAAGAACACCGTCCCCACTGTCAAGCATGGAGGTGGAAATGTTATGTTTTGGGGGTGTTTCTCTGCTAAGGGCACAGGACTACTTCACCGCATCAATGGGAGAATGGATGGGGCCATGTACCGTACAATTCTGAGTGACAACCTCCTTCCCTCCGCCAGGGCCTTAAAAATGGGTCGTGGCTGGGTCTTCCAGCACGACAATGACCCAAAACATACAGCCAAGGCAACAAAGGAGTGGCTCAGGAAGAAGCACATTAGGGTCATGGAGTGGCCTAGCCAGTCACCAGACCTTAATCCCATTGAAAACTTATGGAGGGAGCTGAAGCTGCGAGTTGCCAAGCGACAGCCCAGAACTCTTAATGATTTAGAGATGATCTGCAAAGAGGAGTGGACCAAAATTCCTCCTGACATGTGTGCAAACCTCATCATCAACTACAGAAGACGTCTGACCGCTGTGCTTGCCAACAAGGGTTTTGCCACCAAGTATTAGGTCTTGTTTGCCAGAGGGATCAAATACTTATTTCCCTCTGCAGAATGCAAATAAATTCATATACTTTCCACAATGTGATTTTCCGGATTTAATTTGTGATGTGCTATCTCTCACTGTTACCAATAACCTACCCTTCAATTATGGGCTGCTCATGTCTTTGTCAGTGGGCAAACTTACAAAATCAGCAAGGGATCAAATACTTATTTCCCCCACTGTATATGTACACGCAGCATCAGGTTTCTCTGTTAATAAATTTAACTTCTACCAGACATCAAGACTCTTAAGACACCCACAGATTTACTATGATGTAAGAAACTGATTGGAAACCACTTTGTTCATCTTTAAAAGGATGTAAGGTAGTATACCAAGTCCTCAAATAAACTAAACTACATACACAATACAGAATAAAGTAGTGTGGTTGCCATATCAACCACCTGAATGCAAAGAAATAAAGATTAATAAATAAAACAAATACCGCCCCTTCAAAAACATATAAGGTGATAACTTTTTATTGGACTAATATATATTTTTTGAATAAGCAAAGGAATGAAAAAAAAGATTTGAATAATATTCTTTCCAATCCAATGTACTGGAAAAAAATTATACAAATCAGGTCGAGAATATCTATGTCTAGAGGCAAAATACCTCTTAAAAAATGTAACAGAATGAGAGGAGAGCGAAAATGGCCTCCAGATCATGACGTGAGGCTGGCTGCTCCTGCTTACTTCGGCTCTTTTTGCCTTTGATCATCTTTTCTTTGGAGTTGGCGAAGGGGAAAGGGGAAAGGTGAAGGGAACTTGGCAAGTTCCCCTTCAGTCTTCCCAGACATCAGTAAACCATTCACTTTGGCGTTGCCTAGTGAAGTTGAGTTGGGAGGTTTTCTTGCTGCCTTTGAGGAGGCAGTTCCACTTAGTCTGCCTGCCCAAAGTGGCGAGCTCACTGGTGCAAGAGTGTGATGCCGTCCGACTGTTAGAAGTGAAGGGGTCCTCTGCGGCTGCCATGACTGAATGTGGTCTAGGAATCCTGCTGACAGATGCTGGTCGGATGCCGAATAGGGTTCCAGTCGCAGGAGGAATGCTGGTGTCAGCTGGCCTGGCGGATGCAGGACAGAAAGCATCTACTAGCTTTCTTGGCAGTGGTTTGCAGCAAGAACTACCACCAGTTCCAGTGACCTTAGAATCGATCTGGAAGGTTATTGTGAGTTTGGACTGGAATGTGAGTAAAAATTTGAGACAAACTGAGCAAGAACTGTCAACTTTAGCTAGTAAAGTGTCCATGTCTGGGGAGAATTCTAAGTCTATATCATCAAAAGTGGATAAATTGGAGAGGAATTTGAAGAAGACTCAGGTTTTTCAGAGTAAAATTATTCATGACTTAGTGCCAGTAGAATATGAGAACACTTGTGCAACATACCTTATGGAGCGGAGGAGTGGCCTAGTGGTTAGGGTGGTGGACTTTGGTCCTGGGGAACTGAGGAACTGAGTTCGATTCCCGGCACAGGCTGCTCCTTGTGACTCTGGGCAAGTCACTTAACCCTCCATTGCCCGCCGCATAGAGCCTGCCATGAGTGGGAAAGCACGGGGTACAAATGTAACAAAAAAAAAAAAACATACCTTTTCCTTTGAAATAGATAGGAATCATATATTGACTTTAAACTTTCAATACAGGTCTGAAGTATTTTTTGGATCAACCGATTCGGTGTTCTCCCAATGTCTCTAGAGAGATGCAGGAACGACATAAGCAGTTCCTGGCTTTACATACTAAGGTCTACAATATGATGGGACTTAGTTTTTTTTTTCCTGCAAATGTCTGGTATACAACTTCAGATAATCACCAAGTCAAATCCCACAGTCTTTTGGTAAACAATGATAACACAAATAACTAGAACCAAGACTGAAAATGCTGCTCCACTGACACAGCTAACAACACTGCTAACAACGCCCATTTTTAATTTACTTTTTTTCTTTTGTCATTTTTCAAAGAAATGTATTGCCTAAAAAAAAAGTGGGTTTTTGCTGAGGGCACTCTTTAACAAAAAGTTTATAAAAAGTTGAAAAATGATAAAAGAAAAAAAGTTGAAAAATGATAAAAGAAAAAAAGTAAATTTAAAAGGACATTGTTAGCAGTGCTGTTAGCTGTGTCAGTGGAGCAGCATTTTCATTCTTGGTTCTAGTTATTTGTGGTATACAACTTCAGGCTTTCTTAGATTTAAAATTTCCAGCTCAGGCTGGCAACTCTAACCAGAATGAGGAAGGTTGCTGAGTTTGGGTATTTAGAATTCTGCCTGCCTCCATTTACCTTTCTGTTTATTTGATTATATAGTAATCATATCCTTTTCTGATTTTTCTGCTCTCTCCTCCTCTTTTGTTTTGGGGACTAAGGAGCCTTTTTATTAAAGGGTTGGTGCATGTCATTGGGCTTGCCGCGTACCAATCTGGAACTACTGCCAGCCCAACACAGGTGCCGGTGGTAGTTCCGCCCCCAGCGCGTGCCATTTCTGGCATGAGTGGTAAAAAGGGAAAAATATTACCACAGGGGGTTTACCCGGCGGTAATTGGGCTCGACATGCTTCAGATAATTATGATTCGGATTATTCTTCCCAATGTGCATCACTTTGCATTTGACAACATTAAACTTCATCTGCTATTTGGATGCACAGTCTTCCAATTTCCTAAGGTCTTCCTGCAATTTTTCATAGTATGTATGTGTTTTAACAACTTTGAATAGTTTTAAGTCATCTGCAAATTTAATCACCTCACTAGCTGTTCTGATTTCCAAATCATTTTTAAACACAGTAGTCTTAATTATCCATCCTTCACTAATCCGACCATTCGGCATATCTGACAGACACATCCTCCCTGACATCATCACACTGCCATTATCACGTTCCCGTTAAGAAGCGTTGACTTCTCTTCCTGTTTTTTGGCTTCACACGCTGCACGGAAGCCATGTTTTTGATTTGAGACTGTGCTTTACTGCAAGGGAACCATACTTTGAAACTGATACTCCTTCATGTGCCCCTCATCGCTGTTAAGAAGTGCATGGCTTCTCTTCTGTTGAAGAAGTCTTAAGCTCAGACCTTGCTTTTACAGCATGGCTACAATTTTTGGACCTGGAAGCCTGTATGGTAGTGAGGGAACTGTTGAAGTTTTAAGCTGAGGCCTTGCTTTTACAACAGTACAACATAGCAGCAATTTTTGGACATGGGACCCTACTTTTGCAGCGAGATAACTGTTGAAAAAGTAATAAGCTGAGACCTTGATTCTACAGCTTGGCTGCAATTTTTGGCCAGTCAAAACAGGAAAAAAAGTTGTTTTGTCTATAGAGCTGAAACTTTTGCCGAAAGGAATTGCTAAAGAAAGTGAACATTAACGATGTTCTCAGCTGAGAACTTGCTTTTCCTTCCAAGGAACCATTTTGGTCTGAGACTGTGCTTTTGCAGAAATTTTTGGGCCTGACATGCTGCACTATGCAACCCGGGAGCCTACTTTTCCTGCCAGGGAACCACTTTTGATCTGAGACCATGCTTCTGCAACAAGCAAACCATGCTAAGATTCTTGTGCACAATGAGTTTTATGCAGTACAGTACCATATGTACGCCTATTCCTGTTTGTTCATTCAAATTTACACCACTCTCTTTATTCTCTCAATCTTAGATCAGGAGGGTTTCCAGTTTAATTTCTGCTGTATTGATTTTTGCTTCAGACTACTATTTACTGGAAAAGACAAAGCTATGAGCTCTGTTCGGTTCACATTGCCTGGTGTAGAAGACAACTTTAGTGAAGCTAAATATGCAGTAGATAAACATGGTTCCCTTGCTCGGTTCTGTATTTCTGTTCATGTTGCCCGCTGTACAATTTGCTGTACTGTATACTGCTCTGTACTGTATTTGTGCTCAAATTGCCTGCTGTACATTTTTTTCATTGCTGATTAGTGTTAATAAAAAATATTTTAAAATTTAAGATACCCTATGCCTGTTCTTTATGCATACAGTATGTTTTTCGTGCATTTTTTAAGGGGTTGCCATTGTTTTCCTTATTATCCAACTTTTCACTTGTCCGGATAATCGAGACTGTAGCACCGTTCCCTGTGACACTCTACTATTTACCCTCCTCCATTAAGAAAAATGGCCATATCCTACTCTCTGTTTTCTGTCCAATAACCAATTCCTAATCCAGAACAGAACATTGCTTCCTATACCAATGAGGAAGCTTTCTGAAAATCTAGATAAACTATATCTACCAGCTCTTTATCAACATGTTTATTCACATCTTCAAAGAAATGAAGCAAATTGGTCAGTCAAAAATGTTAAAATACTTTTATATCAACTTATATATTTTGGTTTCTTTGTTCCTGTTACCTTTGATTTGTGATTACAATAGATTATACAGTGCACCTTAGACATCTTTAAGTCTCTGAAGCTCCAAGCATGCAGGTCAATTCTCAAATTTCCTTTGCCCACTCTTACCCATGCAAAATCATGGAATCTGTGCATATGGAACTGAGTGAAGTTTGTTCTCTGTGAGTTTTTTGAGTGAGCATTTCTTGTTTAGGTCACAACTCCCTGGCAACCTTTGAGCTATGCTGCTTGGCAGTGGAGAAGAGAACATTTTTACCCCAGAAAACAACAGCTAAAATATCATGCTTTCTGTTGCCTTGTCTGTTATTTCAGTGCAGGGAACCACTGACTTTTGAAAAGTTGGTCTGAACACTGGGTGGTCAGTTTAACTAGAATCATGCAGTGTAAAGAACAAACATCTTTATCACTATTTGTTTTGTAAGCCCGTGGTTCCGATTTATTAACCATGTTTTCCCATATACACAAACTCCTCATTAAATAAGAACTGAGATTGGTCAAATTAGCTTTCCCCTGCATGAATCTCTCTTGTGCTGTGCTAGTGTAAATTTCAAAAGGTTGTGAAAAAATAATAACATGGATGGGTCAAAAGTTTCTGAAATTGTGGCAGAATTTTGTGGGAAACTACTATGTTAAGGCTGCCTTTAAGTAGGTTAGCTATGATAGGAATTTTATGCAAATTACTACTTGTTACATTTTGATCTGAATCCATCGATTTCCAGCCCTCCAATTTATAACATTTACACTCCTCAGCAGTTATAGCTTTCCTCTCTAGGTAGGTCAAAGAAGGTTTCCATTATGTTATTTTAAACTATCCTAATGCTATTCACGTACACAAATATGAATTAAAAGTTAGCATAGCATCTTTCCTTACAAATGCAAATTCTGCCTTGTATCCCTAAAATGCCACAGTAATAATAAGAACTTTGAGTTAAGTGGCAAAGAATTTCTGCAAGCTGCAGCCTGAAGCACATTACTGCCTTTTTGTTTTAGTCTGGCAGATTTTACTTCTACTCTTTTGGTCTTCAAGCTCAACTAAACTGGCATCTAATGGCGTGACTCACAACAACCTATGATTTTCCCCATTTTTTAGCTCCTCCCCCCCCCCCCTCAAATCACAACTCCTTCTAGAACCTAGTGAGACTGTATCATAGGTTTGACCACTAGGTGTCACCATTGTGCAATAGTTGAGACGCTCTCCTTCCTTGAGGCTCTGCGTAGAGCCCCTGAAAATCATTTTCTTCTCAAACCTGTTCTTGAGGCCCTGAAAGGAGATAAATGTACATAGAGAAGGTAATTCTATAACTGGGTGCCCATATTTCAGTGCCACTTGCACACATCAATGTGCAGAATACCTGCACGCTCACAGATAGGTTTACACTTACATGCGTAAGGCAGCAAAACAGTTAACTACTATTCTGCAAGGGCATTCGTAGATGGAACAGTGCGTAAATACAAAGGGGGCATTCACATGGGTGAATTATAGGAGAGGTATAGGTGGTGCTGCCCCTTACATGGACCACTTACTAAATACGATAAGTGAAACATACCCTTGCCACATTTAGGCACCAGCACTTACAAACAGGCCTATGGATGGTGTAACTGCCTATACAGAATGTCTCATCATCATGCAGCATTGGGGGCACCTAAAAGGAGTGCTCGCTTACAGAATTACCTCCACACTGTGGCTATCTTGAAAACCAAACGGACTAGTTAGTGGCGACAGATTTAAGAAATCCTCTTTTATATTTAAACATTTTTTTTATTGAGAATAAAGCATAAATGAAGCAAAATATAACAAGAGTCTGAGTGATATTTTTAGTTATTAATAACAGCAGTCCCTCCCCCTAACCACCCCTTACTTAGCTAGTGCTGTACAGAATCCTCTCTGGGAGGGGCTCTTGCCCAAAATAGCAGAAGAATGATAAGACCCCCTCCCCACCCGAGGCCCATAGCGCCGATGTTCTTGCGCTCTCCATGTCTGAAGGGATGGAGGACTGCCCCAACCCACAGAAAGGTCAAGAAGAGATCCTGCTCTAAAAAACACAAGCTAGTTGCAAATCAGAAAAAGCACCTATACTACTAAAAGTTACATTTCAGCCAGTCATTATTATTCATATAAGAGCCAAAAACAAATGGGTTAATATTCAAACCATCTTTTGCTGTCCTAAATTAAACTACATAACTATACAGATAGCGGCTGAATATAGCTGACTATCCACAGAGGTAGGCAGAAAACTGAAGTAGATACTGCAGAGATGATCTGAAAGTATTTTCAGCGTCATTGTAAAGTGCCACTGAAAATTCAGATAGAGAATTTATATGTTTAGGGGTAATTCTACAGCAGAGGTTCTCAACCCAGTTCTTGGGCCACACCTAGCCAGTCAGGTTTTCAGGATATCCACAATAAATATGGATGAGATATATCTGCCTACAATGGAGGCAGTGCATGTAAATCTGTTTCATGCATATTCATTGTAGATATCCTGAAAACCTGACTGACTAGATCTGTCTTGAGGACTGGGCTGAAAAGGAAAAATTAATGATTTGATAATTTTCTTTCCTTTCCTCCCAAAGGATCAGTCCACACAAATGGGTTAAGACCATCTGCCAGCAGGTGGAGATAAGACCTTATAAGACACAACTCATTGGTGTTCTCTGTGCATAGCAACCATGCCAGTATTTGATAACAAAGCAGTGAAAGAGTGACTTGTAGAGAAAAAACTCTAGATAGAAAATAAACAAGAAATATAGGGCAAAACTCGTGCCTTAGAAATAACAGAACCAGAACAATACAAATATACAAAATTTCACAGAACGTCAAAAAACTGAAACCATCACAGAAGGGCAGGATCTGGACTTACCCTTTTGGACTAAAGGAAAGAAAATTATCAGGTAATTAACTAATGTTTCCTTCTATTACTTTCCAAGGATCAGTCCAGACAAATGGGATGTACAAACACAATCCTTAAGAGGGGAAGTACTGTGATATCCGTGCAGCAGCCCTGAAAGAAGCATCTGTTTGAGAAGACACATCCAGAAGGTAATGCTTAATAAATCAATGAGAAGACGACCACATCACTGACCTACAGATCTCTGCCAACTAAATCGCCCTAGACTCTGCCAAAGCAATCACCAAAGACCTGGTAAAATCAGCCTTAACATGTATGGGAGCAGATTTACCCCTCAGAATCTAAGCAGAAGAAATAGCCCCCTTAAGCAATCAAGCCACTGTTGCTTTGGAGGCCAGCAGATCCTTTTGGGGTCCCGCAAAGAGGACAAAAAGAAATCACTGGTAGCAATAAGATAGCGCATAAGGATATGCTTCACATCCAACAGCCTCAAGGAAGCATATTCTGCAGAATAGACCTCCCTAGAAAAAGAAGGAAGAAACACAGTCTGATTGACATGAAAATGAGATACAATCTTTGGTAAAAAGGACGGAACCCCCAAGTCAGAAAAGTGGAGAAAGGGATCCCTGCAAGAGACAGCTTGAAGTTCTGAAACTCTCCGTGCCGATGAAATGGCAACTAGAATAACTGCCTTTAAAGTGAGATCTTTGATAGTGGCCAAACAAAGGGGCTCAAAAGGGGCCAATTGAAGAGCCTTAAGAACCACTTGAAGACTCCGAGGACAATATTGCAGAGAGGGGGACACAGATGAGCGACTCCTTTAAGGAACTGAACAATATCAGGGTGAGCAGCTAATGATGCATTCTGTATTTTGCCTCGATAGCATACTAACTCTGCCACCTGTAACAGGTAGGGGGGGATGGGCCTGGGTCCGCCTGCCTGAAGTGCACTGCAGTACCCACTAAAACTGCTCCAGGGACCTGCATACTGCTTTTGAAGGTTTTTTTAGGGTGGAAGGGGGTTAGTGACCACTGGGGGAGTAAGGGTAGGTCATCCCCGATTCCCTCTGGTGGCCATCTGGTCAGTTCGGGCACCTTTTTGAGGCTTGGTTGCAAGAAATAATGGACCAAGTAAAGTTGGCCAAGTGCTCATCAGGGACGCCCTTCTTTTTTCCATTATCGGCCGAGGACACCCATGTGTTAAGTACGCCCCAGTCCCGCCTTCGCTATGCTTCCGACACACCCACGGGAACTTTGGTCGTCCCCGTGACGGAAAGCAGTTGAGGATGCCTAAAATTGGCTTTCGATTATGCCAATTTGGGCGACCCTGGGAGAAGGACGCCCATCTCTCGATTTGTGTCGAAAGATTGGCGCCCTTCTCTTTCGAAATAGATGAGGCTTAGGCTTGTCTTCAGGTAGGCATGGGATCTTGGAATTTCCCATGGAATCTCCCAGGACTTTATAATCTTCTCCAAATCCACACCAAAGAGAAGTTTCCTCTGAAAAGGCAGCTTCGCTAGACAAGGTTTGGATGCCGCATTAGCGATACAATGTGTAACCATAGCCAGGGTCATGCCGAAACAGCCAAGGCCATACCCTTATCTGACGTTTGAAGACTATCATAAACAGCGTCTGACAAATAGGACAATAATGCCTCATGGGAAGGGAGAAATTCTGGAGGCGAGTCCAACGTGAACAAGTGCTGAATTCACGATAATGAAGCTCTGGCCACAAAAGAAGAAATTGCTGCCTAAGAATTTAATGCAGCCATTTGAAAGGCAAGCTTCAAGGAAGCCTGAAGCATGCGGTCATGCATATCCTTTAATGCAGTGCCGCCTTCAACAGGCATAGTGGTACGTTTAGTAACCGTGATAAGGGCATCCACCTTAGGAAGAGCAAACAAATCACTCCTTATACCACCCAAGTGCTTTAAAACACCTTTCACACGACCTTACCTAATTAATACCTTTCCATCTAAACCCTCATCTACCTTCAGCTTATTATCGACTGTATCTAAGTTTATGTAATGACTATATCATATTAACATCCTGTAAGCCACACTGAACCTGCAAAAAGGTGGGATAATGTGGGGTACAAATGCAATTATTAATAATAATAATAATAACTGCTCCAAATAAGATGGCAGAAGGGGATATAATTTGGACATAGCACAAACCACCCAGAGGTTAGAATCCACAGAAAAAACCTCCTCTGAGTCCCGAGGAGGAACATCCTCCAAATCCTGTGAAACAGAAAGTTTTTGTTTCTTAGGAAGCTGCTCCTTATAAGCAGAGGCAGTTTGAGCTGACTTTAATAAAAATGCCTGAAGTAATAAAAGAACAAATTCAGGCGGAAACAGCAGGGCAGAGACTTCTACCCCTATAAAACCAACATCTTAGGACACAGTAGTGGGTGAGGAACCCGCTGACAAATGGCTGCTGAAGCATAGCAGAGCAGAGGAGCTGTTGTCGCTGAGCCCGCCAAAACCGCCACTGGAGTGGAGTATGTCTGAACTCCAAGAGACTGAATATTGATGGAAAAAATATGTAACACTGACAACTCTGCGGATCTAAAACATTGCATGCAAGAAACAGAAACCAAGGGCTTACCTCTGCAGCATGCACAAACCTTAACAGGCTCAAGACACAGTGAATAAAAAATATGCTCACAGAAACAGCCAGTCTAATGACCTCCAAGGCACTGAAACCCCACAATCTTCCCACAGCACAAGCGCTCCCAAAGAGAACCGAAGTGGTTGACTTTTTTTTTTTTTTTTGATAGAGGCAGGAGAAAAAGAGTAGGGAATACTGTGAGAGAGGTAGAAGTGGCAAAGGGGGAACAGGGAGAGACCTGGACCACTAGGCTTACATCTGAGGCACAGTATATTCTCAACCTCAAACTCTACTGAACCTGCAAATGGGAAAAAGAGGCCATAAATAAGTCACCACACTGCACAGGAGCTGCTATCCTGTCTGCTGGAGATAGAGAATACCGGCTTGGTTTCTATGCACAGGACCTTAAAAGGCACAGCTCATTAGTGTTTTCTATCTCTACCTCCTGGCGGATGGTCACAATTCATTTGTCTGGACTGATCTTTGGGACACAATGGAACTGCTGTTAAATAGAGAGGGCACCAAAAACACAAGTAAATCACTATAATACCAGCACACACGCACATAAATGCTAATATGTACTATTCTATAATATGGTGTCTAAATGCAATAGCATATAGCCTGATTATGGGTGCACACATGGGCACACTCTGGGCAGAGTGTGGGAAGGCACACAGTTATTCACATATATTATAATATATTAATATATACTGTAACTTACATGCATTTTGTTTTTGTTTTTTTAGTAATTTGGAACATACATTTACACCAGTTCTATTGGCTAGTGTAAGTGGAACCAACTTCCTTTGCCATTATTCTTAGAAGATGATTATTTGCAATTTTGCAAAGCAGTGAACACCTGGCTGTGGATGCAGGTACATCGTCAAGGGTATGGTAGGACCAATTTTATGGTGGTAACATAGTAGATGACGGCAGAAAAAGACCTGCACGGTCCATCTAGTCTGCCCACGATAAACTCATGTGTATACCTTACCTTGATTTGTACCTGTCTTTTTCGGGGCACAGACCGTATAAGTCTGTGCAGCAGTATTTCCCGCCTCCCAACCACCAGTCCCGCCTCCCATCACCGGCTCCGGCACAGACCCCGTATAAGTCTGCCCTCCCCCATCCTAGCCTCTCAACCACCAACCCCTCTATGTCCTGTGTTAGTGAATGAATGGATTTTATTGGGTTGTATTGTTATAAGTATTTTAAATATTTTAATTTATTGAATATTGAACTTATACAGAAAAGTAGAAAACAAATAAGGCAATTAGCCATACTATTTCTCAACCAAAATAAGAGAAGGAAAAATAACTTTAAAGAAAAGTTACATTCCATTTCATTCTGTCTTAGTCCACATATATAGAGGATCCAATACTGTAAGGAAGACAAGGAAATATCTTAATATCATTCTGCAATCATATAAGCATGTGAAACAAAGGAGACCTTATATGAATTTTACTCTCATTAACTACTACTCTCTGCACCAGAAATCAAAGATGAGGTTCTCTTGGTGCCAAGAAAGTGGCAGATGTGCTGGATCCCCAAAAATATATTTAATCGCTTGATAATTATGTATTTACATGGACATTTTTTTTAAAAAATGAAACACCCAGTTGAAGCAGCAAAAACTGCCTCCTGCTCCTTTGTGTTTCATGTAAAATATCAGGAAAAATCATAACCTTCGCTAAAAAAAACCAACCTCTTTTCAGGATTGTTAATTAATATAACAAACAATTTTAAACTTGTACTTATGTCTCCTGAAGAAGATAGTTCTTTATCAAACACTTTCTCGGCTCCCAAAAGGGAGGTTCTTCAGTACCATGTGGTTATTAATGCCATTACTCTTAAGGATGCCCCTACAAAGCTCTCCAGAGGCGTTACCAAAGGCTCTTCTCCTTCCTAACCACTTGGGCTAATATCCTCACGCAGGGCAACCGGACACTACTTGAACTGGGAACTTGTTACACAGAGCTGAAGTGGTGTGGAATGTGCCTCTAGCCTAAGAATTACTTCTGGGCCAAGAGGTGGGTTGCTGCTGCTGCTGACCTCGGTAGCACCTCCATAGAAGCTAAATTTTGCCTTCCTGCAGTTGTAAGAAACATCTACAGGACCTGCAACAACTGCTTTACCAGATTAGGGATTCTTTCCTGTCCACTTGCCTTTCAGGTTCATCATGTAAAAAAAAATCCTGGTGGTAAAAGAGAGACGTGCCGCACCTCACACAAACGCAGTTGCCATCTTGGATCCCACTTTCATTATAAGTGTTTTAATGTTGTTCATTGCTTCGAGTGTGTTGATAGGGGCAGTTAATAAATTTTAATAAAAATAGCAATGGCATTTCATGGCCTTTGTAACAGAATTATAAAACATTGGGCCGAGAATACAAATTACAATCAGATATTGATACAAATCTTATATTCAACACAGATGGCTAAGGTAACTCTGCTATACATGTTTAACTAGGCGGAAACAATTTCTCCTGTTGAAGCTGGCTGTTCTTCAGATGGGGGGGGTGTATTTTATCTTAGGTACCCTTGTAAATGTATCATTCGATACAATTCACTTAAATATGTATTCCTTGAGCCCTCACAATTGACATCATTTGTTGGAGTGGAGGAGTGGCCTAGTGGTTAGGGTGGTGAGGAACTGAGTTCAATTCCCACCTCAGGCACAGGCAGCTCCTTGTGACTCTGGGCAAGTCACTTAACCCTCCATTGCCCCATGTAAGCCGCATTGAGCCTGCCATAAGTGGGAAAGTGCGGGGTACAAATGTAACAAAAATAAATAAAAAATAAACGGGTTGTAACTGCTCAAATATAAATAATAGTCTGTTCTCAGTTTAGGTATAAATTTCCTGAAAAAATGTTGGTTGATATCTCCTCATTTTCGTAATCTTGGAATCCATTACTATGTGGACTTGAGTATCATTATGAGATTTATAATATTTTTCTTTATAATTTCTAATGTAATATTGATCCTATTCCTGATCAAGTGCTATTTCTTGAGACTGTAATGTGAAAAGTTTAAATAAATAATTACAAAAAAAACTTGGTGGAAATGTAAGCTTGCTCTTAGTTTTGTCAAAATAAGGAGGGCTCAGGAACCAAAAACTAACCCACAGAGCATTCTCCCCATTACCCTCTCCCTAGCTCCATTTTCTTCTTTCCATTACAATGACAGATTTTCAGTGATAAAATCTGGAATCTTTTATCTGTGGTACTACTAACGACCTACAGAAATGATAAATAGTAGTAGTAGTAGAGTTTTTGGGAGTCTAGAGTCTCCTCAGTAATATTTTACCAATCAAACCACAAACTATACAAATAATGGGCACTTGAGAAGAATGTTCTCTATGTTTTCCATACCCTTCATTCTATATCTTGCTGGATTCTAGATTGTTCAACACCGAAAATCTCATTTAACTGCAAAATAAGTAATAATAATAATAATAATAAATAACCAACAAAATTGTTGCATTTCTCCAGCTGTGCTCTCCAGTTCCCTGTCCCTATCCTCTTTTTCTTCCAATGTTTCCTTGCTCTCCCTTTCTGCTGTCTTGATTTCCATTCCACTCTTTTCTCCTATCTCTTCTCCTGCTCTTATTCCCTTGCCCCTCGCTCTCCACAGCACATAATACAATCTTTGATCATCTACCTCACAAATTCCCTGTAAGGTGCAAATCAATACAGCGATCACCTGTCTTGAGGCCAACACTTAGAACATTTGTCACCCTAGATCAGTGGTTCTCAACCCAGACCTCAGCATACTCCTAACGAGTCAGGTTTTCAGGATACCCATCATGAATATAAATGACTTAGATTAGTATACAATGGCGGTGGTGCATGCAAACTCCCTACAAGAATATAGCCCAAGGACATAAAAAGTAGGGAAGGACCAACAGGCACCCAACATCAGAGGTCAAATGTCAAATCCTATATAATAAAACGCACCTCCAACGTTCTGAAGTTGACTCCATGGCACTAAAGCTTGAAGCATTCGTGCACTCTAAAAGGATGCATCCATCTCATGAAGTGACGTCACGAACTTCCGGGTATGTCACACAAAAAGCTGACCAACCAGAGGGAGGGCGGACGCAAAAGCTGACCAACCAGAGGTGGGAGGGCGGGCACACAGCGGCGAATGGATCTAACGTTCAGTGGGCCTGTACGCTGAGCTGTGCACGGCAGCGGAGGTTGGACGGTTGGAGGAGGCCAGAGATTTGGCCGGTATCGTTAGGGGCAGGGGAGAAAGGAGAATTGCTGGGTGGCTGGAGGGGAGGCAAGGGAGAGAGGAGCATCGCTGGGTGGCTAGAGGGGGGGGGCAGGGGAGACAGGAGATTCGCTGGGTGGCTGGAAGGGGGGTGCAGGAAAGAGAAGAGCATCAGTGCGTGGCTGGAAGGGGGGGCAAGGGAAAATGGAGAATCGCTGGGTGGCTGGAGGGGGGCCAGAGGACAAAGGAGAATCGCTGGGTGGCTGGAGAGGGGGCAGGGGAGAATCGCTGGGTGGCTGAAGGGGGGCAGGGGAGAGAGAGAATCGTTGGGTGGCTGGAGGGGGGGCAGGGGAGAGAGGTGAATCGCTGGGTGGCTGGAGGGGGGCAGAGGAGAGAAGAGCATCGCTGGGTGGAACAAAGGGGGGGGGCCAAGGAAAAAGGATAATCGCTGGGTGGCTGCAGGGGGAGCAGGGGAGAGAGAAGAATCGCTGGGTGGCTGGAGGGGGGGGGGCAGGGGACAGAGCAGACACACCCAGCAGTCTCACTCTCTCTCTGTCACAAACACACACTCGCACATTCACTCTCTCTCTCTCTCACACACAGTCACTCTCACACACACTCTCTCACACATACACACTCGAACAAAAACCTTGCTAGCGTGCGTTTCATTTGTGTTAGAAATGGGCCTGATTTACTAGTTTTATTATATAAGCGAAGAGATAAATGAAGTAAGACTCGACATGGAACCATATTTCAGCAAAACAATGCCTACTTCAGGAATCTGTGTTTGGAAGGCACATATCTACCGAGATTATTTTGGCAGTACAATCCCAATACATATTCATGAGATGCCAACACAGCAAACCCAACGATCGTATTGGACACTATTTAATCTTCCTTCTCTTTGACCCCGTTGTGCCTGAAACAAACAAACCTTATTCAACCACAGTATCACCTTGTATTTGTTTCTCTATCGGTCTTGGCAAACGCCTTACGGTACTATGTAAGCCACATTGAGCCTGCAAATAGGTGTGAAAATGTGGGATACAAATAAAACAAATAAATAAATATCATCTGTTTTTCATATTTGCTAACCAAGAAAACCAGATGATTAGCAGTCCTTGAGAACCACTATCATATACAACTTGGAACGATTAAAACTGAAAATTTTCATTATAGTATAGTCTCAAGAAGTGCTGGGTGATAAGTGTTTGTGTTAGGGAAGTATAACTGCAGAGTAAGGAAATCTTGGAGAGCAAGGTGTGGCACTGGATTACAGTACTTTACACAGGGGCATGCAATAAAAATCATCTTCACTAAGATTTTTCTTTCAATGTTGCAGTTTGTTTTCCTTATATTTTTAATATTTTTTCAATGGTAGATGATATATCCACTAATCCCCAAATTCTGTGAAAGTTGCTAAAAACTGCGTGTGCGCACAAATTTGGGCATGCACTCAATTTGCGCCTGCAATTTAATTGAACAAGCCAAATAGTATTTATTGAGATTTTAACAAGCAATTATTGGTGCTCACTGGACTTAATTAAAATTTATGTGCATAAATTTTATGTGCTGGTCCAAAAAGAGGGTGCAGCCTTGGGGGGTCATAGGCAGACCGGGGTATCCCTTTAATTTATGCGCATTATAAAGGGGATCCATACCTCTAATTTAGGCATGGGGATTTACACAAAGGTTTCGTTGTTGTAAATGGTCATGGCTAAATGTAGTTGCGATTCCTGATGCTAAGCACTATTCTATAAGCAGCGTCTAACTTTAAGCACCGTTTATTAAACAGCGCTAAGCACTAATTTTTTGGCATAAATTTTTAAGCCCCATTTATGGAATTTAGTTCTATATCCACAATCAGGTCAATATTCAAATGCCATGCTCAGTGATTTTGTTCAAACACCAGCTGAATCATTTAAGTATATTACACGCATTCAGTGTAGCTATCTGGATAGCAAGCAGTGCTGAATGTATATGAGAAGTGGTGACTGCTGCTGGCTCTGTGGATAAGGGTGATAATCAGCTGCTATCCATATAGTCTTTTCTGCCCTTAAGCAGGTTAAATCATTGAAATTTTTTGGATACAAGAGAACTGAAAACCTTGTTACTGGTGCTTGCTATGATGTGACTGGATTATTGTAATTCTTGGTTGGTCTTCATTTGTATCAGCTAAAACAGTTTTAGCCTGCGCAAAATACTGTAGTGAAACTTATTTACAATGCTAAGAAATTGGATCATCTGTACCTGCTCCTCCTTGAACGCCAGAAGCATAACCAGGTTTTAATGTCAAGGGGAGCAGACCTTTTGTAAAAACAGGCGCTGGTGCAAGGCTGAAGGGCTAATCTGCATAGGCACCATTTAATTCAAAATCTGTTTGTGGGAGTGACTGCTCCCCTTGTGCCCCACCTAGCTACGCTTCTGTTGAGCACCATCAGTTATCACTGGCAATCAGGTTCCGAATAAGATTTTGATCATGGTGCACCATGATTGCTACACTGGTGTCCCTGTCTCACCACTTTCCTTATTCATTATCTACCTCATCATACCATTCAATCCTCACAGGCCAATTTTATGGTGTTTTTGTCCTTGGCCAGGATCAGACTGGACCTTAGTTGCTTGGCCCCCCTCCCTCTGGAGTTCATTGCCTATTTGTTTCCACAAGGTGCAAAGGAAGCTGTGGTGCTAAACTTGCACCCCATCCACTGGCTTCACTTGCTGGTGTGTGATGGGGCGGAAGCGTTTGGGGGCATATCACACGTGAATGGGCATAATCGAACGGGGCACCCAAGTTTTCCTGGGGCCGTCCTCGCAGGACGACTCCGTGAAGGGGCAGGGAAACTCATATTATTGAAAGAAGATGGGCGTCCATCTTTCATTTCGATAATATGGTCGGGAACGCCCAAATCTCAACATTTAGGTCGACCTTAGAGATGGTCGACCTAAATGTTGAGATGGTTGTCCTTAGAGATGGTCGTCCCCGGTTTTTGGCGATAATGGAAACCGAGGACACCCATCTCAAAAACGACCAAATCCAAGTCATTTGGTCGTTGAAGGAGCCAGGATTCGTAGTGCACTGGTCCCCCTGACATGCCAAGACACCAACCGGGCACCCTAGGGGGCACTGCAGTGGACTTCAGAAATTGCCCTGTCTCTAGCTTGAAGGCTTAAATGGATTACAAGTTACGACACTTTCAATGGATCCACATACCAATTATCCAAAAATGAATGGATCAATAAAGGATATAGTTATCAATGTGGACTACCATTAAGACATGTTATTATAATACAACTAACGTGCTATTTTAACATAGGTCCCATTTTATGCATTGCTGGGATTAATAGTAAAATAACATGTCTTAACAGTAGCTCACCATAACTTCCCCTCTCAGTCCCCTTCAAATAGTTCATCCTCTTATTGACTGAACCTAAAAATGTAATGTAACCACATTACAGGCCAACCACTGGGGAACCATTTCTGTGAAATATGAAGGCATATCCTATCACAAAAGAGCAGGGTAATGGAATGTTACCTCCTCAATGTCTGCTCATTGCAAACAGACCCTCCTTCCTTGTCTAATTCAAAAGCTGTATAAACACAATGTAATCAAATCTGTTATAGTTGATGGAATGCCTTTATTTAAGTACACTGAAGCAACTACAAAGAGAAGAGTTTTTAATAACACAATTTTTGTATTTACAGTATCCTGGACAGCACTTAAACCTGCATTGTGTATACAAAGGACACGTTTTCCCCTAGCTGACAGCATGCTTAGTTCTCTCATTTACACCACACTGCAACATAAAGAGGGGTTTACCGTTAATCCAGGTTTTTCTACAAAGCATCTAGTTATTTCTCTGTCAAACACTGGCAAGGATGCCAAGTGTCTGTCATCCAGTTTAGGGGATTAACTCTTTCTTTTACAATGTGATACTTGTACCAATTTATAAAAATACAGATATACTTTTTAGAGCAAGTCAGAGTCTATACTCTGGCCTAGACTCATTCTGCAGAGGTTGAGTATGACAGCTGGCAGGAAGCTAAGGGGAGAATATCTCTTCCCTCTCCTCAGTCACCACTGTTCAGTTGCCATAGCAATTAATCCTGAATTGAATGACTGCCTTTGTACATTTCTTTTCAGTAAAACTTTATGTAAACTTAAGTTGAAAACAGGCAACTGACTGAAGAAAAATGAGGCACCACATAACAGGTATATTTCTAGATCCTGTGACCAGTACATTTCCATGTGCTGAAACAACAAACCATCATGAAATACAGGATATTGCCAATTCTTCAAAATCCTTGAACTATGTCCTTTCTCTAATTATTCTGTGTTTTTTTTTAATTAGTATTTTTTTCCCGTCAAAGATCTCTGCTAAAGCTATTTCAGGAAAAAAAATGTTAACTTGAAAGGAACTAAGGCAAGTGCACCCTGAAACACTACACTTTCAAACATTCATCCGGAGTGTTTCATTTGATTTGTTTGTACCATTCAAAGCAGAAGTTTCTTAAGAAGTTAATTAAGGAGACTGAACTTCAAATCCGGTTCAAACTGAAACACTTCAAATTAAATAAGGCCGTGATCCCTCCATTGCCCCAGAAGCACCACATTTCCTATGGGTTCCAGTAGTAAGTGAAAGAGTAACTAAAAAGCATCTCATTATATCCTACTTAGAATGAAAATGGGATTAACCTTACCTCTCAAGGCACAGCACAAATGAGAAATACTGTAGAAAGCCAATGAAAAGCAGTCTGGTTACTGTAGACTGACTGGAATGATATCACCACATCTGCAACTGCAACTATACAAACAAGTTCACATACAAATCTCAGTTCTCCTCTGAGCATACTTGTCTGTCCCATACTAGACTCATCTTCCAGAGTCCATGCCCTGTACAATTAACAGCTCTCTTCAATCTTCTCCTGTCTAACTCTCAGGTGGTAGCTGTGTATTGAGCTCCTATAACCTATGAAACTTTGCAAGTCCTAAGTGCTTTGAAAATGAGCCCCCTAATGTGGCTGCCATATACTAAATGTAGCCAAAAGCACAACCATGTTAGGCTTAGCACAGACAAAATGGCCTCTACTGATGGCTGTGTTATAGAATGGCAGTATTTGTGGCCATAGTAGTCAAGCACATGACATGGCAATGACAGCTGAGGCATGGCTGGTGGGAAAGATGATATTAAGGGTACATTTTGTAAACAAAGGCACGTGTCTAACTGGAATGTTACCTACTTCTGCGGGTGCAAATCACTGTTTCCCAACTCTCTCTTGAAGGCAAACAGTCTAGTTTTCAGGATATTCATAATAAATATACACAAGATAAATTTCATACATAGGAGAACCACAGTGTATGTTAATCTACTTCATGCATATTCATTGTGACAATCCTGAAAACTGGCCTAGATATTCATTTATATTCCAGGAGCAGTTAGGGAACACTAATATAAATAACAATTTTTTAAAAGGTTTTGGATGCTTTAATGCCATATCAAATGTGCCTGAATTCATAATATTATTATTTAATGTGCATACCATTATTTGCAACACATACACACCATATATCCTCTGATCTTTGGCCTATGTAAATGAATCCAAATAGCTGGCTTCCCTACAGCATGAGGTTTCATGCTAAACCTGGTAGGTATTACAAGAGGTACCCAGAGCACACAGAGGACAACATGCCTGGGTGGACGGGGCTATCAGTCTCCACCATGTTGGTGGCAGATTCCAAGTCTATACTGCCCATACACCATGTTGCTGGAGCTCACACAGGAAGATGAGGTAAAGAAGAACCAGCTGAGTTTACAGGCCATTCTGGTCTTGTACAAGGATCTAAAGATCTGAATTTTCTGAAAGACAGAACACAACCCCTTCCTGGCCATGTCAACCTACTGAGCTCAACATTTCTTAACCTCTGGATCTTTTCAAACCACTGTATCCATAGTTTTGCAGTCTACTTTTAGAAGATGCTTACATCAGGTACTACTGGTCATGCATGCACAGCTTGATAATTACGTTAAAATGTTGAATCAGAGGTGACAATGGCAGGACCTTAGTTTAGCCTTCTGTGAAACAGGTGGTATTCCTTCTGTCAGGCATGCATGCAACTGACTGTGCATATATCCTACTGACACCAGTTTGACATAGGAAGGGGCAAACAGAAATGGTACACACTACTGTTTTATCAACGTGCAGTCGAGTGCATATGTTGAATATAGTGGTGAGATATTTAGAGTCCTTGCCTGACTCATATATCCTGTGTCAAGCACCTCTTTCCAATAATTGGGAAAGGAGAGGTATGGCTGCATAGTAAACACTCCTTTGATTTTCACTTTTGGGCCATGAATATATATACTTGTAATATTGACTGAAAAAAAAGTCACATCCCAACTCTGTGGATATCCACCATACACACAGCTAAGGTTTCCAATCTGGCTCCAGAAATTCAAGAAAGCAGATCTAATCCTATTTTGAAATCTCTGCTAGCAGGAACTTTCAGTCTGGTTTTCCTTAATACAGTCAATACCCAAACTATCTACCTTTGCAGACAGTGACCTATAACCAGAACTGAATCAAACCAAAAATGAAAAATTACCGATAGTCCACTAAAGTGCATAAGCATCACCATACTGGGACAGACCAAAAGTCCATCAAGCTCAGTACCCTGTTTCCAAAAGTGCCCAAACCAGATCACAAGCACCTGGCAGAGTAAAACAGATTTCATGCTGCTTATACCAGGAATAAGCAGTGGATTTTCCCAAGTCCACCTTAGTAATGGTTTATGGGTTTTTCTTTTAGGAACTTGTTCAAACCTTTTTTTAAACCTTGATACTCTGTTTTTACCACATTCTCTGGCAACACATTCCAATGTTTAATTAGATGTTGTGTGAAGAAATATTTTCTCTGATTTGTTTTAAATGTACTACTTAATAACTTCATTGTGCACCCCTAGCCCTTGTACTTTTGGAAAAAGAAAACAAGTGATTCACATCTAACTGTTCCACTCCACTCATGATTTTACAGACCTCTAGCATATCTCCCATAAATATAAACAGACCATTCTTTATGATGGCAGTCACACATGCAAAATCTGCATTAGGCCACCCAAAAACCAGCAACGCATTCAGGGGTATTCTATAATGGCAAACAGGCACATACATTCTACTGGAATGCAACAACTGGAAGCTTTGACTTGCTCAGTGAGTCCCTTCTGCGTAGTGTTGGATAGAGATGTGCAATTATAAAGGAATACAACAGAACAAGCTTATTTTGTTTCATCTCAAAAAAAACTGAAAAAGAGTCCTTTATTTCATTTACTTTTTAAAATGTTACTTGCAAATCAGGAGTGCTAAAAATGAAACTTAATAAAATGCCATTCTCTCCCCCCACCTAATTACCATAAAATGACTAGAAAACTCAATGGAAAAAAAACATTAGGCACATACCTAGTGCTTAATGACACTTTTCATTATGAAGTCACTCTTGGGCCTTGGTTGTTTACTAATGGTTGGCTGTGGTGGCTGGCTTCCTGCCTGCGTTCTCCTCCCTCCCCTTGCTCCATCCCCTTCCTCCTGTCTCTCACATTCAACCCTTCTAGATTTGGTCTGGCTGCCAGCTGCTCCTCTCTACCTGCTTTCATGCTTCTCTTGCTGTGTCCCTCAAGCCTGATTCAGCTGTTGCTGCTGATTCCTTCCCACTTATTTCCCCTGCATACTCTATCCTCACCAAATCCTTCTGTTTCTTTTTGTCCTTAGCCCTGCTGTCCTGTGCTTCCTTACCAGACATATTCCTAATCACACTTTCCCCATGACCAGTTCTTGCACACTCACTCAACTGCAGTCTAATTCTCTTTTTTCACATGCTAAACAAAACGTCTAATAGAACCATATAATTTCAGCTAGGTTTTTACCCACAGAGAAAAGCAAGAGTCAAAAAGATAAACAGCAGTCAGGGAAAATATTTTTGACAGCATTGAGGGTTCTCATGACTTATTTCCTCTCCTTCCTGCCACCCAGGGGCGTAGCCAGACAACGGCGGGAGGGGGTCCAGAGCCTGAGGTGAGGGGGCACATTTTAGCTCCCCCCTGGCGCTGCCGCCCCCCCCTGCCGCCACCACCACCACTTTTGACCCACCCGGCACCAACCCTTTCGATCCCCCCTTCCCACCGCCATCATGTTGGGGACCCCCGCCAGACGAAGTCCTCTTCTCCGGCGCGGCCGCGTTGCTGATCTGAAAGGGCAGGCTTCTGTTTCTGTGAGTCTGACGTCGGAGGAGGGTTGGCAGCGGGAGGGGGGGGGGTCGAAGGGGTTGGCGGGGGGCGGGGCCAGGGCCAAATCTACAGGGGGCTCATGCCCCCGTGGCCCCACTTAGCTACGCCTCTGCTGCCACCACAGTCATGAGCTCCCCACCTGCCACTTACCACTGATAGGAAAGTGAGTGTACCCATACAGAGGATGAAAATTGTGCCCGTGTGTGAGCTACAAAATTGCAAACTGTGCTACATTAACACAGCCCACAGTAATATAGATGTATTTTTCCCGTTTTTGTTGTTCTTGGTGACCACAGTTTAGTAGATACTTATTAAAAGGCACTGGTAACTTGTGCAATGATTGGCATTTTACTGTTCATTTGTTAATAGGCCCAGAGTGTTTCATGTGACTGTTTTGAAAGCACAATAGGTGCCTCAAAGGCAACAAAAATCAAATGTTTTACTACCAAGGACAAATCAATATTTAAGATCTGGTCATTGCCAATGTTCATTCTGACTGAGTTGACATGAGCAAAAATGTTTCTTTGCACACACACATAAAAACACTCAAAGGGAACTGAATGGGCTTCCTCTCATTTGCAGCACAGAAATATTGCTAGCACAGCTTTGTAAAAGAATCCCTAAGATTGTAAGCTTTCTAGGAACCTGTACTTAAATGTAACTTGCCTTGAACTGTTACTGAAAAAAGGTTTGATCTAAACCCAAATTTAGTAAGTAATACAAAATACTATAAATGTCACGCAGGACCTACAGAGCAATTTCTACCATACCAGAATAGCAGTAGGTTCCAGGAGTCACACAAAAGCCTACCTAGGAAAAGGCAGTACCATAAATATTGTGGTAGGCACTAGAACATCAACAGACCTATTGGTAAACTAAGCAAGCTAGAATAACAAATCAATTCTACACAAACATTCAGTGCTAACAGAAATCTTGGTCTCTTTCACACATGCACAACACAGACAGACCTTCATCAAGAAAAGCATAAGTAACCACACACTAAAAATAGAAATATGTAGACAAACTGAACCCTCCAAGAAGTCAAAACCTGACTCATTCCAAATCACAAACACAAATTAAGAAATACAAATAAAACAAAAAATGTAAAATAAGATGATACCATTTTATTGGACTAACAATACATTTTTCAATTATCTTTCAGAGGCCAAAACCTCCTTCCTCAGGTCAGCACAGTATAGTACTGCTATGGTATCCTGTCCTGACCTGTACATGGTTTTGGTCTCCGAAAATTTGTCAAAAATGTATTAAAATTAGTCCAATAAAAAGATGTCATCTTATTTTCATTTTCTATGTATATTTATTGGGCCCTATATTTAACCAGCCTGTAATGGCTCCTCGCCGGTTAAATAACGCTTAGCTGGCTAAGCACTAATACTCAGAACGAGATAGCCAGTTATCTCTGCTGAATATTAGTGCTTTGTGGCCAGCAACTTAGCTGGATAAGCATGAATATTCAGAAATAACCGGCTAAGTCGAGCGGTTAAGATAGGCCCGTCAAAAGCAGGCCTATCTTTAACCACTATTAACTTAACCAGCCAGCGCTGAATATTTGCTTAACCGGTTAAGCTGTCGCGGCCAAAACTGAAACCGGATATTCAATACTTGTTGCCAGATATGGCCCGGTATTAAATAACTGGGGTCAGCGCCGGTGGCAGCAGCTAACTGTGCTGTCTGCCGCCTGCTGAATATCAGGGGATTAATTTTTATTGACACGGCTATCGCACTACTTTATCCTAAACTAAAAATAAAATTCTTTTTTTCTACCTTTGTTGTCAGACCATTGACTTTTTCTAATTGAGTTGGTCCCAGTCTCTGGTTTCTGCTTTCCTGTCTTCTCTTAACTCTTGACGGGGTTACCTGTCCATTTGCTGTTTTTCTCTCTTCTCCTTTGCCTTACAGCTTTCTTCAACTTATTTTTCTGCCTCTGTCCAGATTTAATTTATTTTTAGTATCCAATCTTCAGTTTTCCTTTTTCTACTGTGACTACCTATAGCTTTCCATCTATTCCCCTCATCTTGGCTCTCCTATGCCCCAGTCTTCCACTAGCTCTATTCTCTTTCTCCCCCCCCCCCCCCCATTTCTATTCAGCAGCTCCCCTTTTGCTTGCCCATCTTTCTCTCCCTTCCAGCGAGCCTCCTCTTTCTCTCTTTCCTCTTCCATCCAGCATATCCCCTCTCTCTCGTTCTCTCCCTTCCATCCAATGTCTCCTCTCTCTCATTCTCCCCCCTTTCATCCAGCAGTGCAAATGGCTACCTAGGATCTTTGGTATGGGACACCTGGAATGGGAACTTGGTTCCAGCCTCCAGCATGGAATTGGACTGAGGGACCAGCCTGCCAGGTTTGCACCAAAGTTTATGTCATGGGCCATGCAACTCCATCAACCCCAGCTTTCCCTCAAACCAGATATCTGTTGGCAGCATCAGTATAGGATAATGGGCAGATTGTGAACTCCCAGAGGACAGATGGCTACAGAGTGCAATGGTTATGTAGGTGTTTATGTGACCTGCTTTGCATTCTTCTGTCCAGGTAACTGTAGCTACATTAGGGGATAATCTCCATTGGTGATGTCATCTTCAAAACCTTCCCCTAATCCACAGAGAGACTCTGGCTGAGCTCATGGCTGTAGGGCATCTGGAACTGGAGCCAAGTCCCTGCTAAGTCCTTGGGGCAAGCCGGCACCTCAGTTGGTAAGGAGCTGCCAAAGGAATCTGTCAGGGATATGTGCACGCACTGCCACATTCTTTGTACATGTCTCTCAGACATTTGTCTTGGCCATCTCCTCGCCAACTGAGGGGCCGGCCTGGCCCCAGTACCTGGCAGGGCAATATCTGACCTCATGACTGAGCTAAGAAACAGCCTCACTCCCTACAGCCATGGAAAACAGGTGTGAGGATGTTATAATGCCGTTGTATCGCTCCATGGTGCGACTGCACCTTGAGTATTGTGTTCAATTCTGGTCGCCGCATCTCAAGAAAGATATAGTAGAACTGGAAAAGGTGCAGCGAACGGCGACTAAAATGATAGCGGGGATGGGACGACTTCCCTATGAAGAAAGACTAAGGAGGCTAGGGCTTTTCAGCTTGGAGAAGAGACGGCTGAGGGGAGACATTATAGAGGTATATAAAATAATGAGTGGAGTGGAACAGGTGGATGTGAAGCGTCTGTTCACGCTTTCCAAAAATACTAGGACTAGGGGGCATGCGATGAAACTACAGTGTAGTAAATTTAAAACAAATCAGAGAAAATTTTTCTTCACCCAACGTGTAATTAAACTCTGGAATTCGTTGCCGGAGAAAGTGGTGAAGGCGGTTAGCTTAGCAGAGTTTAAAAAGGGTTTGGACGGATTCCTAAAGGACAAGTCCATAAACCGCTACTAAACGGACTTGGAAAAATCCAAAATTCCAGGAATAACATGTATAGAATGTTTGTACGTTTGGGAAGCTTGCCAGGTGCCCTTGGCCTGGATTGGCCGCTGTCGTGGACAAGATGCTGGGCTCGATGGACCCTTGGTCTTTTCCCAGTATGGCATTACTTATGTACTTATGTACAGCCATGATGTGGGAGAAGGGAATGAAAAGGGAGACTGCAGTCCTTAGGTACTGTGGCCAAGTTCAGTGATACAATGCAGATTATTAACAATTTCACTTCTGAGTTCTTTCAGAACACTAGGATATATAACATGCAGTCCAAGTGATTTGTTCCTTTTTAATTTCTCAATTTATTTTATTACATCTTTCAGGTAGATTGTTGGCCTTTGTCCATTTCTCAGTGTGATTGGTCTCTGTCTCCTATATTTTACCTGGCGTTCTTTTTCAAATTTTATAATTATTTTATTGTAAGCCACTATGGCCTGTGCGCAATAATAGTGGGAAATCTAATGTTGGTAACAAACATAAATATCTTGTTCAATTTGTTTGAATCACCACCATCAAAGAAAATTTCCAGTATAAGTATCTTCCCAACATCCTTCTTAATGGAAAGTGAAGCCAGGAATGAATTTAGTTTTTCGCTAAAGACTTATCTTCTCTGGGATCCCCTTTTACACCCTTTCAGGCTTATTTTCGAAAGAGAAGGGCGCCCATCTTTCAACACAAATCGGGATGGGTGACCTTCTCCCAGGGTCACCCAAATCGGCATAATCGAAAGCCGATTTTGGGTGTCCTCAACTGCTTTCCATTGCGGGGACGACCAAAGTTCATGGGGGTGTGTTGGAAGCGTAGCGAAAGCGGGACTGGGGCGTGCCTAACACATGGGCGTCCTCGACCGATAATGGAAAAAGAAGGGCGTCCCTGATGAGCACTTGTGCAACTTTGCTTGGTCCATTTTTTGTTACAACCAAGAGTCAAAAAGGTGCCTGAACTGACCAGATGACCACTGGAGGGAATCGGGGATGACCTCTCCTTACTTACCCAGTGGTCACCAACCCCTCCCACCCTAAAAACAAACACTTTTTAAATATTTTTTGCCAGCCTCAAATGTCATACCCAGCTCCATGACAGCAGTATGCAGGTCCTTAGAGCAGTTTTAGTGGGTGCAGTGCACTTCAGGCAGGTGGACCCAGGCCCATCCCCCCCTACCTGTTACACTTGTGGTGGTAAATGTGAGCCCTTCAACCCCCCCCCCCCTTCACCCCTTAGAGCTATTGTAATGGTGTACAGTTGTGGGGAGTGGGTTTTGGGGGGCTCAGCACATAAGGTAAGGGAGCTATGCATCTGGGAGCAATTTCTGAAGTCCACTGCAGTGCCCCCCTAGAGTGCCTGGTTGGTTTCCTGGCATGTCATGGGGACAAGTGCACTACAAATGCTGGCTCCTCCCATGACCAAAGGGCTTGGATTTGGTTGTTTCTTAGATGGGCGCCCTTGGTTTCCATTATTGCCGAAAATAGGGGACAACCATCTCTAAGGTCGACCTAAATTTCGCAATTTAAGCGTCCCCGACCATATTATCGAAATAAAAGATGGACGCCCATCTTGTTTCAATAATATGGGTTTCCCCGCCCCTTCACCAGGACGTCTTGCGAGGACGTCCTCAGGAAAACCAGGGCGCCCCTTTTGATTATGCCCCTCCATGTCATCTAATGGACCTACTAATTCCCTCACAGGCTTCCTGCTTTTAAATATACTTGGAAAACTTTTTACTGTGAATTTTTGCCTCTGTGGAAAGCTGCTTTTCAAATTCTGCCCTGTCTTATGAATACTTTATACTTAATTTACTTTTGCTTATGTTATTTTTTATTTTAATTACCTATACTTTCTTCCCATTTTTCTTAACGTCATCTTTTTATCTTTAATAGCCCCTTTCACCTTCCTTCCACCCACTTTATCCATACCAGTATTTGGTCTTTGTTTGACTTTTTCTAGTGCATGGAATTCCACCTAGTCTAGGCTTCTAGGACAGCATTTTTAAATAGTGTCCAGGTCTCTTGCAAACTTTTAACTTTTGTACCTGATCCTTTTAGTTTCTCTCTAATCTCCTCGTTTTATCATACTCTCCATTTTTAAAATTAAATGCTACAGCAGCAGTTTTCTTTAGTGTCCCTCCTGTCACTGTGACACATTTTATTGTGTTATAGTCACTATTGCCAAATGGCCCAACCACCATTACCGTCTGCATTAGACCCTGCATAAGAGCTGGATCTAACGTAGTTTCCTCTCTTCTTGGTTCCAGGATGCACTGCTCCATGAATTACATCCAATCTAGGAAAACGTGCTACAAATGTGTTTACTTTTTTACTTCCCTTTTAGCACTGAAGTTTTAACCTAAGCCCCTGAAGTGAAGCAAAGTTTTAATGTCCATTTACTTCAACGGGAAGTAAAGATATAAAGGGAAAAAAACCATCAATAGACCTGCATTCCTCAGCATTGTATACGGAATCCCCAAGTTGAGGACCCTGAACTCAATAGACCTGAGCCCAAGGGCCCCAGCAAGCCTCAGTTGGGGTCTCCACAGTTCATCACCTAACTTCTCTTGTTACCATCGCCCAACTATTAACAAAACTCCTATGCTAGGCCTTCTGACCAAGGCTCTATCCCTGAATTACTCCACTGTCTCTCCTGCCCTCACTATACTCCCTCCATCAAGCCAATCCATACACACCATGACTCCATACGCCTTGAGTTCTCTCCCACCAAGTTCCCATTATAGCCCCCTACCCTCTGAGCTACCCCAACCCACCATTATTTCTTCCATCCTCCCAATATAGTACCCCACCCCCAGCCAGCTCACCTCTCACTATGAGGCCCTTTTACTAAGCTGCGTAGATGCCTATGCACGTCCAATGCACACCAATTCGGAACTGCTGCCTCGCCCAGGCGGTAATTTAATTTTTTTACGTGTGCCCACTACATGCGCTGAAACATTTACGGTGTGCAGCGTTAACCGGGCGGTAATCGGTATTGTATGCGTGCTGACAATTACTGCCTGGTTAACGCGTGAGTCCTTACTGTTAAGTCAATGGGTGGCAGTAAGGTCTCAGGCCCAAAATGGACGCGCCAATTTTCATTTTGCCGCACGTTCATTTTCAGCCATTAAAAAAAAAGGCCTTTTTTGCAGGTGCACTGAAAAATGAACCGGCGAGCATCCAATATACGCGTCTGCACCAGGCAACGTTTTGGCACACCTTAGTAAAAGGACCCCTATGACTCTCAACCCCAAAATACACTCAACTGCTCATTAATCCACTCCCCACTATGTCCTTTCCGAAACTTTCAACACCCTGTAGCATAGCTCCTTCTTGTTTCCCAGTTGACCATTTAACAGTGGTGTCAGTTCAACAGAAGTGATTCCCACTGACCCAGCAACTTTTTTAAAATGTACTGAGCTCATTAAGTACAACAGTTTTTTGTTGACCCAATAAAAAGTTATCAAAACCTACACAGATATTCAGTTTTTGCCAAGATTAAAGGGCAACTAGAATTCTGCAATAGAGGATCCAGCATTCTTTTTTTTGCTATTCCTAATCAAAAGAATTTCAAACTGAAAATACCCATGATTCAGATAATACTAGAACATAATTTTGGTTGTACTCTATTTTTTTGTCAGTAAGTTTTGAAAGCTGGAAAGGAAATGACAGAAGAACAAAACTGTCTCATTTAAGGTTTTCCAGAGAGAAAAATACCATCTATATTGTCTTTTAAACAATTTGTTTGACATGCCTTCTACAGTAGTTGTATAGTTTGCATTATGTTAGCATTCAGTACAGTTTCTGTCAATGATGTAAACATCTGATTAAAAAAGGAAGACAACCAAGGCACAAAATATGTGTACATTTGTGGATATAAGTCTCTGTTAGTCTTCAGAACTGAAATGATCCCCAGGAGATCAGATCCTGAAACACCTGCAGAATACGCCAGTCTAATTAAGACTCTGGCCTGATCTGTCTTCAGTGTCTTGAAATTAAGCTTTTGCTTTAGCTTTTGTCAAATAACACAGAGACAATGATTAAACACCATAGCAATCTCTTATTTTCTTTCCTTTCTTGGAATAAATTATTTTTCCTGGATAAGCTTGACAAAGTGTACTTCTGGGATTATTTCTTTCTGTCTGCCAAATCCTTCCTGCTTACATTATGCTTTTCAGTAAAAGAATATAACACTTACAATTTATTAAGATATTTTGAGATGAAGAATAAAATAAAGCTGTTCTCTTAAAAAGAAAGAAAAGGGAAGCCTAAACAGACAATGCAAAAAATAAAATTTGACATACTGTTAGGATAATGCCAGTGAAAAGGGAACGTTTATATTATGGAACACAGGAGTAAACAAAACAATGCATATGTATTTTATGCATAAATATTTTTATTAAGCTTTTCCAAAATACAGGCATATTAACTATTACATAACCAACAGGTAATTGAGATACACAATGTCCATGTCTATAACTTGAAAGCCCCTCACCCTTATCCTTCCCCTTTCACAGACTAACCCAATTCCCATTCTCTCATCACTAAGCTCCAGAAGCGGAGGTCTTGACTATTACAACCTTGCCACTCCTTCCGAAAATGAAATTTACAAGCATATCACCCTCCCAACCCCAATCTCCCCCAAATTAACAATAAACAGTCGAGTCAGGGAGACCAACTCCTGTCACTACGTTTCTCTCAAATTTACATCATAGGGTATTCAGAATTGAACTGCAGGCTCTCTGGGGCAGTGACATACGAGTTCCATATCAACATGAACCATTTTTTTTCTGCTTGTATGTAAGGCGTGCATCCATTGCCTCCTATTCCACCACCTGATGTTTTTGCACTCTCAGCTTCCACAATGATAGTGGATCTGCAGATATCCAAACCTGCAAAATGCTTTTCCTCCAAAGTCATCCCAGTTTCTTAACCAAAATCTTAGGCCCTTTCCCCACTATCCCCTGGATTCTATATATGGCACCTTAATTTCCGCATGGAAATTGAAGCACATTCTATAACAATACACATAACTTATTTGTTAGCTAGCTAATCAGTGCCGTTAACTAGATGTTAACAAGTAATTGGCATTGACATTTATGCGTACAACTCATTAAGTATATTCTGTAATGTGGTGTGCCTAAATTTTAAATCGCATAGGTGAAAAGGGGGCATTGGCATTTCTACAATCTATACACATTATTATAGTATACACCCGATCTGCACCTAATTTAGCCGTCGGTATTTACACCAAGTACAACGTGGCCTAAATGGAAGCAACCAAATTTGGTTGTGTGGAGAGCCGCTTGGTGTATTCTATGTGGAACTTTAAGTCTATTCTATAAAATTTATTTGGACTTTATAGCATATGCCTAGGTGGGGAGGGGGGGGGGGGTTCTGTGCTGATTTTTCAGGCGCCATAAATTAAATCTAACTCTTTATGTTGAGAACTAGAAAGATCCAGTAGTAAAGCTTTGGGGGAACAAGTAACCCTTTGCCCAATCAGCTGAGACATACAGGCACAAACTGCCCTCCAAAAGGACTGAATTATCAAGCAACTCCAGAAGATATGAAAGTATTCAGTGCTTCAAACATTACATTTTTGACAGACATGAGTGGTTAAATGCCACATCTTATATATCTGCAGTGGTGTAAAATGAGCTCTATGCACAGTTCTAAAACAACATTCCCGCAATATCGCAGTATAAGCCACTTGAGGTATGTCCCGATACTTGCACCCACATTCCAAATTGCCAAAGAAATTCCCCAATCCCCCTCCTTCCTCGGTTTCAAAATATCAAAGTCCTTTCCCTCACCAGCTAAAAGTAATGTCCTATGATGGATACTCTGTCTGGAGTTAGATTATGAAAAAAGGTACATGTCTTCTCCCCTAAATGAAATCTTAAACTAGCACTATCCAAAGATAGCAAATAGTACTTTATCTGACAATAGGCATATTGGTCACCCCATTGCTTTGAAATCCTATTATGCAAGACTGGATATGTAATCAGGTTCCCTTCCACATCTAACAAATATTACAATAACAAAAACTCCTTTTTCCCCCCAAGGAATAAAAGACATCATCTATTCCTGACAAAAATTCTACATTGCCCCTAATCGGCAAAAGATCTGAGATTCTCATGTTACCCCCCTATTTGACAGACAAAGGAGCTAATTTTCGAAAGAGAAAAATGTCCAAAAAGTGTCAAAGCAGCATTTGGACACATTTCTTCTCAAAATGTTCAAATTGGTATTTTTGAAACCTGTTTTGTAAGCGTTTATTGATGCATTTTGTTTGCAATGCATCCAAAATGTTGGGCGCATTGCAGAGGTGGGAATAGGGCATGCCAAACAGCACAGCCATAATGGAACAAAACAAAAATGTCCCAGGTGAAAATCTAAACGGTTGGGGTTAGACCTGTTCTGAAAACGAATAAGGGACAAAAATGTGCCCTAAATGAATAGATAACCACCGGAGGGAATCAGGGATGACCCCCCTCCATACTCCCCCAATGGTCCCCGACCCCCTCCCACCCCCCAAAGATGTGGATAGAAAAATTACTCACCAGCTTCTATGACAGTCTCTGATGTTATATAGCCAGGACTATCAAAGTAGCACCCAGGTCCCTGGAATAGTGGAGTCATCAGTGCAGTGCACTCTAGACAGGTGGACCCGGGCCCATATCTATCCCTATCTGTTACATTTGTGGTGTAAAGTGTCAGCCCCCAAAAAGCACACCCACTTCCCTGTACCCATATACAGGTGCCCCCCTTCACCCATAAGGGGTATTGTAGTGGTGTATAGTTGGGGCAGTGGGTTTTGGAGGGCTAAGAAGACAAGATAAGGGGTTAACGGTGAGATGTGTACCTGGGAGCATATTTATATGAAGTCCATAGCAGTGGCCCTTTGGGTGCCCTATTACTCTCCTGGGATGTCTGGGGGACCAGCCTACTAAAAATGCTGGCCCCTCCTACATCCCAATAGCTTGATTTTTTTTGTGCATTTTGTTTTTGAAAATGGTCTAAAAAGATAAGCGCCCAAAGCATAAAACCTTGTTCAAAATGGTATTTAAAAAAAAAAAAAAAAGATAGACATTTTTCTTTTTTTTCAAAAATGGGTATATTTCCTATTTGGATTTGGTACAGTTAGCGCAAAACGTCTAAAGTCTGATTTAGATGCACTATTGAAAATGCCCCTCCCCATATTCCCAGGCATCCCTTAAGGGATGAATTAACACACTATGCAGCAGATAATTTGGCAGCAACCCCAGAGGAGCCTGTACCAGTGAGTTAAAATGATCAAGAGCTAAAAGAGCTGTCTCAAAGGAGACTGGACTATAATCTTGTCGGTTTCTCATCCAATCGCCTACATGACGAAGGAGGCAGGCATAATTATAAATTTTTATAACAGGCAGCCCCAGGCCTCCAAACTGCCAATTACCATACAATAGAGACAGCCTCTTCTTTGGGTGCTTTCCCACCCGGCAATATTTTGTAAGCATTCTGTTTAGTGGGTAGTATCTTTGGACTTTAATTTTTGGGGAAAAGCTTGCAGAAGATATCATTTTGGAAAGACAATCATTTGAAAAGACTTACCCTGCCACCCCTCCAGTTTTGTCTAGTGACCTCTAACAGATGTTTCTGGGCTCACCGAATAAAGCACTCGTATATCTCCTGGGAGTTGAATATCCAAATAACTAAATGAACCTTCTCTGCCCACTTAAGTGGAAAGGCAGGTCCCTAATCCCTCTTCAATTGACCTGTTGTTGGCAGCATTTCTGACTTTTCTCCAATTTTAACCGGAACCCAGCAAATTCCCTATATTCATGGAAGATCTCTAGCAATACTGAAAATGAACGTTGAGGATCTTGAAGATGTACTAATAAATCATCCGCAAACACCGCTAATTTAAATATATGGTTCCCCATCCCAACTCCGTTAATTTCCAGATTCTTGTGAATATCCCTGATAAGGGGGTCTAAAGTCAAACAGAATAGTAAGTTTTATATAAAGACTCCCTACCTATTGGTCCACTTCAACCAAAAAAAAAGAAAAACAAAATATAAAAGGCATAAGAACATAAATGTTGCCATACTGGGACCGACCGAAGGTCCATCAAGCCCAGTAGCCTGTTTCAAAAAGTGGCCAATCCAGGTCACAAGTAGCTGGTTAGATCCCAGAACAGATTTTATGCTGCTTATCCTAGAAATAAGCAGTGAATTTTCCCAAGTCAATCTTAATAATGGCTTATGGACTTTTCTATTAGGAAATTATCCCAAGCTTTTTTTAAACTCTGCTAAGCTAACTGCTTTTACCACATTCTCTAGCAATGAATTCCAAGGTTTAATTACACACTGAGTGAAGAAATATTTTCTCTGGTTTGTTTTAAATTTACTACTTCGTAGCTTTATTTGGAAAGAGTAAACAAGCAATTCACATCCACCTGTTCTACTCCACTCATTATTTTATAGACCTCTATCATATCACCCCTCAATCCTCTCTTCTCCAAACTGAAGAGCCCTAATTGCTTTAGCTTTTCCTCATAGGGAAGTCATCCCATCCCCTTTGTCATTTTTGTTGCCCTTCTCTGTATCTTTTCTAATCTCACATTATCTTTATTGAGATGCACACAGTATTTGAGGTGCGGTCAAACTAGAACAAGCAGACACCAAGAAAATGTTTTTGGTGGCAAAGAAACTTTTCTGTTTTGATGACTTTTTTTAAAAGACAATCTGGAAATCCAGAAAATGGGATGGAGGAAAGTCCATAGTCTGTTATTGAGATAGACATGAAGGAAACAGCTGCTTGCCCTGGGATTGGTAGCATGGAACGTTGCTACTAACTGAGTTTCTGCCAGGTATGACCCTGCAGCGTGGGGGGGGGGGGGGGGGGGGGGAGGGAACAGGCAAGCCAGCTCGCCCTCCCAGAACAACCGGCTCGCAAGATGCCAAAAAATTTAACAACTGGCTCTTGTGAGCCGGCTCCAGCACACCACTGGGTCTGACCCAGCATGGTTATTCTTATGTTTTTCTGAGTTATATTCTAATCCCCAAACAGATTCTGAAGGATTGATTAGCCAAAACATGCTGCAGCCTTGCAAATCTCCACAGAGGCCACCCTCAAATGGACTACCAACATAGCCATGACTTGGACATTATCGTGGTAATTCTATAAGCAGCTACCTAGCTGTAGGCGATAAGGTGCATAAATGGTGGTATATTAGCCATTTAAATACGTAAATGAACTCTTAGAGAATATCAACTAATGGAAAAGTATGCTCCATGATTTGTGCATACTTTCCAGGTCAGCCTGCACATGGGTGGCGTTTGGAAGAAGTACATAAGAATGTGTGTAAATTATATAGAACCTTATATAATACAGAATACTATAATTTATGAATGTTCTAGTGTACAACTAGGCATAGGCATTCACACCAGCTATAGGGCCAGTGTAAGCGCTCATTCCTTAAATGTAAGTGCATCTTTTGGCCATTTGTGCTAGTATTCTATAAAGAAAAGTAGGCATCATAGCTTTGCTAAATGCCCTGTTATAGAATTATCTTCCATGAACCCTAATAGGACCCTCAAAAATCTGGCCTGCTTGGACATAAGCAAAAGGAAAGGCAGTTCACTAGCCAATTGGATACAGTACATTTGGCAACAGAAGTCCCAAGTATATTGAGGTCAAAAGAAATAAAGCTAAGTGGAATTTCTAAGCGCTTTAGTCCATTCCAAGTAGAAGGATACAGTTCATTTGTGATTGTAAACATGCAAGACATATTCGCCTTTGTGAGCATGCACTGAAAGAAAAATGCTGTAAAAATAATTGACTGATTAAGGTAGAAATCCAACACCAGTTAAGAAAGAACTTTGGATGAGTCCACAGAGCCACTCTATTGCTGAAAATTCATATAGGGTGGATAAGTCACTAGAATCTGAAGCTCACTAACTCTGCACCATGAAAAGACTACTACCAAAACTAAGATCTTCCACATTAGGTACTTCAGATCACAAGAGTCCAGTGTCTCGAATGGAGCTTTTGTCAGTTTGGTTAGAGAAACACTGAAGTTCCAAAATGCAGCTGGTAACTTGATGGGAGGTTTCAATAGAAGCAAGCCCACAAATAAAACAAACAAAGGCTGTACAGAGATAGGTTTACTTCCTACATGCTGATAAAAAGCACCACTTCCACAAAAGTGAACTCTAATGGAGTTGTTTTTCAAACTTGACATTGATAGATTTAAAAGGCACTCAAGCAGTTTTTGTATGGGGCAGGAAAAAGGGTATAAGGATTTTTCATCACATCAGATGGCAATATTCCTTCATCTGAAACGATACAATCACTTTGTGAAGTCTCTCTTGGAAGCCAAGCGGATATTTCATGAAAGCATTAGACAGGGTTAGAGAAGCAAAGGTCATCTACTCAACAGTTTGATGCTGGGATGCAAGAACACTCCCTGAGTTTCTGTGATTAGCATAAAGGAATACCAAGTCTTATAAGACTTTTAATGGAATGTTCCAGAGGAGGAAACCACACTTGTCTCGGCCAGCTATGAGAGTCAAGGTTCCCTGTTCCTATGCGAGTTTCAGGAGAGTCCCTCCTATGAGTGGAATTGGAGAATATATGTAAAGAAGACCTCCCCCCCCCCCCCAAAAAAAAAAAAACCTACAAGGAAGGCTACTTTGCAGTGTGACCATGTCCTGGAGAAGAAATGAGGTACTCTCACTTGTTCCAAGGAGACGTAAAAAATCTATCATAGGTATGCCCACTTGCAGAAGATCATCTGAGTCACTCCTGAGTCCAGAGACCACTTGTGGTTCAAATATAAAATTCAATCTTCTTGCTGGACATTGTCCTTCTGTGCCAGGTAGGTGACTATGAGAATCACCCATGAGAAATCGTCAAATTCTACATTTTGACAGTTTCTCAACACAGGAAGTAGGATGCTGCATCTTTCTGATTGTTGATGTAATGCACAGCAACCTGGTTGTCTGGACTAGCAGAAGCATAGCCAGGTGGGGCACAGGGGGAGCGGTTGCTCCCCTAAACAGCTGTTTAAAAAAATGGCGCCTTTGCACATGCACTGCTGCTCCTGCCTTCCCGCGCGGAGTCCGATGTAATGCTGACTCTGAGAGACTGTGCCGCTGCCAGACCGGCACCTAGAGTCAGTGACTGCCTGCCCTGCTTCTGCTAACAGCACTGCCAGGAACAGAACAAACACACAGCTGCTGAGTGCTGAGAACGTCACTGTCTCAGTCTCACTCTTACCCGCTCTCGACGTTGACAGACGAGGGAAGACGTTCCTCCTCCTAGTTCCTCCAAGGCCGACCCTCACCCCCCTAATTTCTTTTCCCGATGGACCCGCGTCCCGCAGACGACTGCAGACAGAGCCACCAGCCAGAGCCAGGCCAGGGCAGTAAGGGGGTCCTCTATTCTCCACAGGCCCAGGGGTCCCACTCCCCCCTCGGGCACACTGCACACACACAGTGCAGCAGGTCAGCGCGGTGTTTGGCAGGCAGGCAGGCACCCAGCTGTCGAGTCGAAGCTCGGACGTCGCGGAGCCTCTCTCGGCCTCAGGCAGCTTCAGCTGAGCTCTTCTTGAAGGTAAGGGACCGCCGTGCTGGCTGGCTGGCTGTGTGTTGTGGGGAATCTGGGCCTCTGCCTGGGGATGGAGGAAACACAGGCCTTTTTTTTTGCCCATAAAATGATTAAAAAAAAAGAGGGGAGACAGAGAATGAGAAAGAGAGAGAGAATGTGTGTGTGTCTCTCTCTCTTCTTCTTCTGCCCATAAAATAAATTTAAAAAGGGGGACATAATGGAAATAAAATACACTGTGTGTGGTGTGGGGGGGGAAGGGCAGACCAAGATAGTCAAAAGAAGAGAGGGGTCATCAAGGGAAGGACGAGGGAGATTTCAGGGGGGGGGGGGGGGGGGGGGGGGGAAGCAAGGGAGACCCAGAGGGGAGGGGGGCCAGGGAAGCAAGGGACGATGTCCAAGTACATTGAAGAAAACATGAGATGGGGTGTTCCTATTCCTATCTGGTTCCAGCTGGATAGGCAGTGCCTTAAACATGGAGGACAAAGATTTTTGTTTTCTTTTTTACTTGTTTGATAGCTTTTTAATTTATTTGAAAGCTTCCCATATTTAGATATAAATGTTATGAAATAAAAATTGAACATCACTAAAACAGCCTAAAAATTATTATATCTGGTAGAAACCGCAGTTATAATATCTGTATTTTGTGCTCATTTTTCTACACTGTTCTATACTGTACAGAGATGGCAAAATTTCAGTGAGAATAGCCTGTTTCTTGATCTTAACTGTTGCTGTAATCTGCCTTTGGGACACCCGGTGTTATAAAGATGGAATATGTTGAAATTAAATTTATTTATTTGTTGCATTTGTACCCCACATTTTGCCACCTATTTGCAGGCTCAATGTGGCTTACATAGTACCATCAAAGGCGTTTGCCCAGTCAGTGGATAACAAATACAAAGTTGTATAGTGATCATATGAGGTATAAGTGGAGGGTCGGAATGGATGAAGATTGCGTGTTGTCCTGTTCGATCAAAATCATGCTGTGTTGGTAGGTGAAGAGGGTTACGTGGGGTTGTTGGGGTAGGCCTTTTTGAAGAGGTTGGTTTTTAGTGATTTCCTGAAGTTCAAGTGGTCATGGTGGATTGTTTTCACAGCTTTTGGGAGCCCATTCCATAGTTGTGCGCTTATGTAGGGACACATGGAATCACATCTGCATCTGATATCTGTTTTGGTGACCCTTTACTAGGTGAAAACATCTCTGTACGAATACAGGGTGTGAGGGGGAGTCCCTATAGCCTTCTTGATGTCGGACTTGAGGGGATAGGACTCCTAGGAGGAGGCAAGGGAAACAAGGAGTCTGCATAGGTGGGGCAATCTGGACAATATCTACCATTTAATTTTGTGTAGCTTGTGAGACTATGGGAAGTATATACAGAAAAGGGCCCACACAAAAGTCATTGAACAGTACCGGCACTGTCACTAAATCCACCTCAGCATTTTACTAACTGCAGCCTATTGTAAGAAATTCCACTTCAAGGTATACAAATGCCAACGTCTTGCCATGCTAATATAGGCTTCAAGTGTAAAAAATACTTCTTCGGTCTATGTTTGTATTTGTGTTTTCACTTGGCTGCCATTTGGCAGTACATTGTAAAAAGGACAGAGAAGTTTCTATTTGGTTGCTACCTTTATAAGAGTCAGAGCCTAGGTACATTTCCCTTGGAAAATGTGCTAATCCCAATGAGACTCTAAAGCAGCCACCAGTGTCCCTTAGGCTTGGGGCGCATTAGCAGTGCCTTGACTTTTCTAGGAATGTCTAGTTGCACCTTCTCTGCTGTGGGATGCTATGGCCAGCCTACCCTTCTGGCACCTATTTTACAAAAGTCTGCTCCCCCAGTCATTAAAACCTAGCTATGCCTCTGTGGACTAGGATAATTTTGTTGGCCAATCTCTGAAACCTTTACAGCATCCCATACTGCTGTTAAAGCTAGGATATTTATCCAGTGAGGTTTTTCCTGGAGCCGCCATGAGCTCCGAGTGTAAAAACCCATCTACATTCACTAGCCTAGTTTGAAAGCATCTGCGATGAGAACAATTTATACTGGAGGTATTTGGAAGGGAATTCCTTTTTCTAGATTGGAATGATCCATCCAACGGAATGGAGATTTAGTGACACCGATTACTTCTAGAGGCCATCCAAAATTGTTTTTATCAGTTTTGGCCGAAACAGAAACTGACGCAGAAAACATCTGAACGCTTTCAGCTGAAACCAAAATTGCAGCTAAAACTCATCACCTGGTTTCAGCCGAAGTCAAAAACTCAAGTTTGGTTGTATGAATGTGAACCAGTGAGGGCCGCTGGGGATTGCCAGAGCTTGCAGTCTGCATCCCTCTGAAAAACTCATAGCATTCAAGACAGAATATAATTTAAATAATGAAAGACTATATTTACCTCTAAGCAAAATAGCCTTCATACACATGGACCGCAGCTAATGAGAACTGAAACTAAAAGCCACTGTGCTTTTACAGTGGTTTAACTCTGCGCCATGCTCGGAGTGACAGCTGTGATCATAACTCCACAGAGAGGCTAATTCATTATTTATTTATTATATTTAGAACCTGCCTATCCAAACATCTAGGCGAAGTACAATAAAACATTCTTTAAAAACACACACACACAAACAGTACACAATCTTAATCATCCTAAATTTATATACTTAAACTCCTGCTAAAATTCTGTATAAAAAGAATTTACTTGGAACACTCTATTTACCATATAAACTACTGTGCAAGATCATAACTGCATTTCTTGCAATTGCAATACAAAAAAAAAAAAAAGAGCAGCACCACCCTTCCCCCATCCAGGACTACCATATAATCCCTGGTGATGTAGTCGGGGCAAGAGTGATGCCCCAGCCACAGATGCCATTTTGAGAGCAGAGCTGAAATAGACAGGAGTAACTGGAGATCATTCTGCCCCAACTACACCCCTAGACAACCAAGGATTATAAGAAAGGCAAGGGAAGCCTATGTGTGAAAGGGGGGGCAATCAAGAGGAAGAGTCTGGGAGAAAGGGTGACTCCTGTTCAGGGGAGAGGGGGAGGAGGTAGGGAGACAGACAAATGGGGCAAAGTACAAATTTTCAGCTTTCACCAAAAACACAGTCATTTTCGGCAGAAATCAAACATGGCCAAAAAAATAATCTTTTGCCAGACACAAAAAGGATTTTGGGCCAGTTTCAGTGCCATAACAAACTGAAATTTGGACAGCCTCTAATTACTTCCTACAAATATTGAGTAGCCCAAGAACACCGAGTGTTAAAGTCCACTGGGTTTGCCTCATTTTTGTATAAGTACATAAGTATTGCTACACTGGGACAGACCAAAGGTCCATCAATCCTGTTTCCAACAGTGTCCAACCCAGGTCACAAATATCTGGCAAGATCCCCAAAAAGTTCAATACATTTTATGCTGCTAATCCCAGAAATAAGCAGTGGATTTTCCTCAAGTCAATTTTATAATAGTCTACGGACTTCTCCTTTAGGAAGCCGCCCAGACCTTTTTTAAACCCCGCTAAGCCAGCTGCCTTTACCACATTCTCTGGCAACGAATTCCAGATTTTAATGAAACATTGAGTGAAGAAGAATTTTCTCCGATTCGTATTAAATTTATTACTTTGTAACTTCATCGAATGCCCCCTAGTCCTAGTAATTTTGGAAAGAGTAAACAAATGATTCACGTCTACCTGTTCCACTCCACTCATTATTTTATAGACCTCTATCATATCTCCCCTCAGCCGCCTTTTCTCCAAGTTGAAGAGTCCTAGTCGCTTCAGCCTTCTTTTCTCACAGGGAAGTCGTCCCATCTCCTTTATCATTTTCGTCGTCCTTCTCTGTACCTTTTATTTTATTTTTTCCATTTGTACCCCGCGCTTTCCCACTCTTGGCAGGCTCAATGCGGCTTACATGGGGCAATGGATAATTCCACTATATCTTTTTTGAGATGCGGTGACCAGAATTGAACACAATATTCAAAGTGCGGACGCACCATGGACTGATACAAAGGCATTGTAATAGCCTCACTTTTGTTTTCCATTCCTTTCCTAATAATACCTAACATTCTATTTGCTTTCTTAGCCGCCACAGCATACTGAGCAGAGGGTTTCAACATATCATCAACAATGACGCACAGATCACTTTCTTGGTCGGTGACTCCTAACATGGAACCTTGCATTACATAGCTATAGTTCGTACAATGCATCACTTTGCACTTGCTCACATTAAACGTCATCTGCCATTTTGACGCCCAGTCTCCCAGTATCGTAAGGTCCTCTTGTAATTTTTTGCAATCCTCTTGCAATTTTACAACTTTGAATAACTTTGTATCATCAGTAAATTACTCCCATTTTTAGATCATTTATAAATATGTTAAAAAACAAAGGTCCCAATACAGACCCCTGGGGAACCCCACTACCTACCCTTCTCCATTTAGAATACTGACCATTTAACCCTACTCTCTGTTTTCTATCCTTTAACCAGTTTTTAATACACAATAGGTCACTACCTCCTATCCCATGACTCTCCAATTTCCTCTGGAGTCTTTCATGAGGTACTTTTGAAAATCCAGATACACAATATCGACCGGCTCACCTTTATCCACGTTTGTTCACCCCTTCAAAGAAAGATTGGTGAGGCAAGATTTCCCTTCACTAAATCCATGTTGGCTTTGTCTCATTAAGCCATGCTTTTGAATATGCTCTGTAATTTTGTTCTTTATAATAGTCTCTATCATTTTGCCCGGCACCGGTCAGGCTCACCGGTCTATAATTTCCCAGATCCCCTCTGGAACCTATTTTAAATATCGACATTACATTGGCCTCCCTCCAATCTTCTGGTACTATGCTCAATTTTAAACATAAATTACATATTACTACCAACAGTTCCACAAGTTAATTTTTCAATTCTATCAGTACTCTGGGATGAATACCATCCGGTCCAGGAGATTTGCTACTCTTCAATTTGTCAAATTGTTCCATTACATCCTCTAGGTTTATAGAGATTTCATTCAGTTTCTCTGACTCGTCAGCTTTGAATACCATATCTTACATGCTGAAACCAAAGAGGTTTAATAAGACAGGAGACGGGAAGGAGCATGCTTCAACCATTCTGTGGGCTGAAGCCAGTAGACGGAGTTTGCTGCAATACTGAATGATCCAAAGCATTTGCAGACGCTATTGAAAACAACAGCAAACTTGTGAAGTTTAACAGCATAAAAAATTATTGTAGCTGGTAGAAAACAACAGTAATAAACTCTGGGGGGTCTTTTACTAAAGTTTAGCTCGAGTTATCTGTAGCAAGTCCCATTTATTCCTATGGGCCCTGCTGCAGATAACTCGAACAAAGCTTTAGTAAAAGACCCATTCTGTATGTTGTGCTCATAGACTTACCAATCAGAAACGTAACCAGATCATCTCGAACACACCTAAACCTCCATTACCCAAACTGCAAAGGACGTAAATACAAAACAACCTATGCATCTAGTTTCTCCTATATAACCACACAACTATGGAGCGCATTGCCAAAAGTTGTGAAAACAACCTACGACCACCTAAACTTCAGGAAATCACTAAAAAACAACTTGTTCAAAAGGGCATACCCCACCGACCCAACATAAATACCTACACTCGGAAACACAGCAAAACCAAAGCTCATAATGGACACTACATAACCTTTCCTCAACTCGACCCCCATTGACCTGTAACACGTGTACCTTTCTATGACTACAATATCACCTTGTATTTGTTTCTCTACCGGACAAGGCGAACGCCTTTACGGTACTATGTAAGCCACACTGAGCTTGCAAATAGGTGGGAAAATGTGGGATACAAATGTAAGAAATAAAATAAAATATATAAGCAAACAAATTTTTCTACACTATTCTATATAATACAGTAAATATGGCCAGATTTCAATGAGCATATCCTGTTTCCTGATGTGTTCATATTAACTGTTGTTGTAATGTGCCTTGGGAAGCCTGGTGTTATAAAGATGGAATATATTGAAATTAAATGGAAGTAAAATTCAACTCTTTCATTGGCAAATGGAATCACATGTTCACTTCATCTCTTTTATAGAAGTTTACATTTTAGAAACACAAATTGATTATTCTGTTTTGAGCATGTTTCAGGGACAAGTGGTTTTATAAGTCGAAATAAAAAAAATATATTTTGATTCATGCAGATCTCTCATTTGTTTAAACATAACTAAATGGGCTATAAGCCCCTAATGCAGCCCATTGGCTTTCTTATATTTTTTTCTTGTGATGACTCTTATCTCTTCTTTCTGATGGATAATAAAAAGAGCTCACTGTGAACATTATCCACCCTAAAAGGTTGTTTTGTGGCTGTATATGAGGACAAATGCGTTTGTGCTCCTAGTCATGCATCCAAAGGTTATGTAATCCTTTCAAGAAAGCCAGTTAATCGTTTAACTTATTAGTGGAACATAACCACAAAGGCATGGTACGATCATATGTTAAATATGTTAATACTAGAGCCTATCTAAGGAACAAGTTATTTTGAGTTAGTCCACTGAATCAAACTTCTCTTCCTTGTGTCATCACCATCCAGCTGGAAAGGCAGTGCCTCAAAAGATGGAGGATAAAGGATTTCTTCTTTTTTTTTTTTTACATTTATATCCCACATTATCCCAAGCAAACTCGGGTTCAACGTAGTTTACATTTGAAAATACAGTGAAACAGAATAATATAATTCAGTAACATCTTGGGAGCAAGTAAATGGATATGTCTGAAACATTTAACAAAGTTGAGATTAGCATATATACCCAACTGGGCATTTAAAAGTATGTCCTTTAATGATGCTGCATGTTGTAGAGAAGTCCCACCTCCAGTCTGGTAGCCTTTGTGCTACCTTGGAGGAGGGAGGCCTCCAAGAAGGAGATCATCACCCTGGTGAAGTAGGAAGTACTCCTGTAGCCAGGACCTGCCCACCAGGGGATGTACTATCCTCTCGCACTGAGGATATGTCTCCAAGTGCTGCCCGGGAGGGAAAGGCTAGGACAGCTGTTGTAGCTGGTGATTCGATCATTAGGCATATAGATAGCTGGGTGGCTGGTGGACGTGAGGATCGCCTGGTGACTTGCCTGCCTGGTGCGAAGGTGGCGGACCTCACGCGTCACCTAGATAGGATTTTAGATAGTGCTGGGGAGGAGTCAGCTGTCTTGGTACATGTGGGAGAGAGGTTCTGGAAGCCAAATTCAGGCTCTTAGGTAGAAAGCTCAAATCTAGATCCTCTAGGGTAGCATTTTCTGAAATGCTACCTGTTCCACGCGCAGGGCCCAAGAGATAGGAAGAGCTCCGGAGTCTCAATGCGTGGATGAGACGATGGTGCAGGGAAGAGGGTTTTAGATTTGTTAGGAACTGGGCAACATTCTGGGGAAGGGGGAGCCTATTCTGAAAGGATGGGCTCCACCTTAACCAGGGTGGGACCAGGCTTCTGGCATCGGCATTTAAAAAGGAGATAGAGCAGCTTTTAAACTAGAAATGGGGGGAAGGCCGACAGTCGCTCAAAAGCGCATGGTTTGAGATAAGGTATCTTTCAAAGATATCACCAAAACAGGGAAGATAGGGTATCCTGATAGTGAGGTTGCAAAAGAGACTGTAGTAGATCAGGTGTCCTTAAACAAAAATAAAAATCAGACAAAAGATTGCAAGTTAATACTGTAAAGTACTGATCATGATGTAAATAGGAACAACAAACAGTTTGAAATGTCTATATGCGAATGTCAGGAGCCTAAAAAATAAGATGGGAGAGTTAGAATATATTGCACTAAATGAAAAATTAGATACAACAGGCATCTCTGAGACCTGGTGGAAGGAGGATAACCAATGGGACACTGTTATACCGGGGTACAAATTATATTGTAGTGATAGAGTGGATTGAATTGGTGGAGGGGTAGCATTGTATATTAACGAGAGTCTTGAATCAAATAGAATGAAAATTCTGCAGGAAACACACACGTCTTGGAATCACTGTGGATTGAAATTCCATGTATAAAGGGGAAAAGGATAGTGATAGGAGTGTACTACCGTCTGCCTGGCCAGGATAAACAGACGGATGCAGAAATGTTAAAGGAAATTAGGGACGCAAACAAACTGGGCAACACAATAATAATGGGTGATTTCAATTACCCCGATAGTGACTGGGTAAATGTAACATCGGGACTTGCTAGGGAGGTAAAATTCCTTGATGAAATCAAGGACAGCATTATGGAGCAGCTGGAACAGGAGCCGACGAGAGAAGAAAAGATTCTAGACCTAGTGCTTAGTGGAGCGCATGATCTGGTGCGGGAGATAATGGTGCTGGAGCCGCTTGATAACAGTGATCATAATATGATCGGATTTGATATTAGGTTTGAAATAAGTATACACAGGAAATCAAATACGTTAGCGTTTAACTTTAAAAAAGGAGACTATGATAAAATGAGAAGAACGGTGAAAAGAAAATTTAGAGGAGCGACTGCGAGGGTCAAAAATTTACATCAGGTGTGGATGCTGTTCAAAAACACCATCCTGGAAGCCCAGGCCAAATATATTCTGCGCATTAAAAAAGGAGGACGGAAGATCAAACGACAGCCGGCGTGGTTAAAAAGTGAGGTGAAGGAAGCTATTAGAGCGAAAAGAAAATCCTTCAGAAAATGGAAGAAGGAACCGACTGAAAATAATAAGAAACGGCATAAGGAATGTCAAGTCAAATGCAAAGCGCAGATAAGGAAGGCTAAGAGGGACTTCGAAAAAAAGATTGCGTTGGAGGCAAAAACACTTAGTAAAATTTTTTAAAGGTATATTAAAAGCAGGAAGCTGGCAAAAGAATCGGTTGGACTGCTAGATGACCGAGGAGTAAAAGGGGCAATCAGGGAAGACAAAGCCGTAGCGGAGAGATTAAATGAATTCTTTGCTTCAATCTTCACCGAGGAAGATTTGGGAGTGATACCGGTGCCGGAAATGGTATTCGAAGCTGACGAGTCGGAGAAACTTAATGAATTCTCTGTAAACCTGGAGGATGTAATGGGGCAGTTCTACAAACTGAAGAGTAGCAAATCTCCTGGACCGGATGGTATTCATCACAGAGTACTGATAAAACTGAAAAATGAGCTTGCAGAGCTATTGTTAGAAATATGTAATTTATCCTTAAAATCTAGTGTGGTACCAGAAGACTGGAGGGTGGCCAATGTAATGCCGATTTTTTAAAAAGGTTCCAGAGGAGATCCAGGAAATTATAGACCGGTGAGTCTGAAGTTGGTGCCAGGGAGACTATTATTAAGAACAAAATTACAGAGCATATTCAAAAGCATGGATTAATGAGACAAAGTCAACATGGATTTAGTGAAGGGAAATCTTGCCTCACCAATCTGCTACATTTCTTTGAAGGGGTGAACAAACATGTGAATAAAGGTGAGCTGGTTGATATTATGTATCTGGATTTTCAGAAGTCGTTTGACAAAGTACCTCATGAAAGACTCCAGAGGAAACTGGAGAGTCATGGGATAGGAGGTAGTGTTCAATTGTGGATTAAAAACTGGGTTAAATGGTCATTATTCTCAATGGAGAAGGGTAATTAGTGGAGTTCCCCAGGGGTCTGTGCTGGGACCGCTGCTTTTTAACATATTTATAAATGACCTACAGATGGGAGTAACTAGTGAGGTAATTACATTTGCTGATAACACAAACTTATTGAAAAGTCATTAAATCGCGGGAGGATTGTGAAAAATTACAAGAGGACCTTACGAGACTGGGCGTCTAAATGGCAGATGACGTTTAATGTGAGCAAGTGCAAAGTGATGCATGTGGGAACGAGGAACCCGAATTATAGCTACGTCATGCAAGGTTCCACGTTAGGAGTCACGGAACAAGAAAGGGATCTAGGTGTCGTCATTGATGATACGTTCAAACCTTCTGCTCAGTGTGCTGCTGCGGCTAAGAAAGCAAATAGAATGTTAGGTATTATTAGGAAAGGAATGGAAAACAAAAATGAGGGTGTAAAAATGCCTTTGTATCGCTCCATGGTGCAACCGCACCTCGAATATTCTGTTCAATTCTGGTCGCCGTATCTCAAAAAAGATATAGTGGAATTAGAAAAGGTGCAGAGAAGGGTGACGAAAATGATAAACAGGATGGGACAACTTCCCTATGAGGAAAGGCTAAAGTGGATAGGGCTCTTCAGCTTGGAGAAAAGGCGGCTGAGGGGAGATATGATAGAGGTCTATAAAATAATGAGTGGAGTTGAACAGGTAGATGTGAAGCGTCTATTCACGCTTTCCAAAAATACTAGGACTAGGGGGCATGCGATGAAGCTATAATGTAGTAAATTTAAAATGAATCGGAGAAACTTTTTCTTCACTCAACGTGTAATTAAACTCTGGAATTCATTGCCAGAGAATGTGGTAAAGGCGGTTAGCTTAGCGGAGTTTAAAAAAAGCTTTGGGCGGCTTCCTAAAGGAAAAGTCCATAGACCGATATTAAATGGACTTCAGGAAAATCCACGATTTCTGGGATAAGCAATATAAAATGTTTTGTACTTTTTGGGATCTTGCCAGGTATTTGTGACCTGGATTGGCCACTGTTGGAAACAGGATGCTGGGCTTGATGGACCTTTGGTCTTTCCCAGTATGGCAATACTTATGTACTTATAGCAATAAGTATAAACAGTTATTCAAACATCTATCACATACTGCAACAGTAAACAATTTCTACAAAGTACATCCAAAACTTAATTTTTATTTCCTCTTTTCCATCTTCCAAAATTCTAGACAGCAGATGTACAGATCAGTGAGACCCACAGCAGTCCAAAACAAAGCCAGAAATAACAGAGTTTATACCTAATTGTTCAACCACACTTAGGTTTTGCCTTTGGGTTTAAAACGCAATACCATGTGCATGCAAGGTCTGAATAAACTAATTAAAACCATCAAAGTTTTAAGCAAATGCCCCAAATATGTAATACTTGGTAGCAATAATGAAACAGTGATGGAATATTCACATAGGAGGCTGCCAACAGATTTGTTTAATACTGAAAATAATTAACTTTGTACGAATTTGGCGGCTAATAGTGTGCTGCTTGCATTTACATCCTAACAGACTTTAAGAACAAATAAATATATACAACAGAACTAGCACATCCAGACTGACTCTGGAGTCCTGGATGAAGGTAGCTCTTCCCTCAATATTCAGTACCTCTCTTTTAAATAGTAGTAATAAAAAATATTGTGCATTTTTATAATATACCACTTCATTCCACAAAAGAAAAGGAGCATGTTCCCACATATTGTCTTTCTCTTTTGATCTATGCACAGGAATAAAAAGGTTATAAGTGTTCCCTAATTAAGGTTAAAAAAAAATCTTTGTAGTTAAAAAAAATAAAAACTCTGAATGTTGAACACCTCATAACATGCCTGTTTTGGTGGCCCTTTACTAGGTGAAAAAATCTCAGCACCAAAACAACACGTGCTAGGGTGTCCCTATAATCAGCCTCTCGAAACAACACACTGGTTACGATTTAGAACAAATTACTACTCTAACCGATGAAAGGTTATTCTGTTCTGACGGTTCCTCTGTGTACATCCATATGCTGCACAAGCCGGTATGTTTCTACAACAGAGATTAAATACAAATGTTACCAACAAGGATGCAGCAGCTGATAGTTTGTTCAGGGTACACCAATATGGCGGCTGCATGGGTGAGACTGCTTCAGCCTTGTTGGTTAACACCATGTGGCCCCAAATTCTCGACATGCTCCAAGCTGACATTTGCTAACTAATTTGTATCTCCTTCACTAAAAACAAGATGGTAATCCTTTCTTCTGAGGAAAAGGCTTTTGCATGAGCTGTATCTAGTAGAACTCTTATGAATTCCAATTGAGGTGATGGGCTCATGAGATTTGGGGTAATTTACAATGACTCTAGTACTTTGAGTGTTATGCCCATGATCTTGGGCTCCTTACTGCAAATGCATTCTTGACCATCTAAACCATTCAAGATAGGAATACACATACACCTCAAGTCTATAGGAGGTTTGCAGCTACTATGGCTAGACATTTGAGACAAATCTGGTGACTGGGATGTCTCTCTATGTCAGTATATACATTCTTTACGTCCAGAGAACATACCTTATCTCCTTTCTGGAGATAACTGGATCAAGATGCCTAGGGAAACCATCTTGAACTTTTTCCAAAACAGGAACTTGTTCAAAGCCCTTAGTTCTAGGACAAGATGGAATTCCCTTGATTTTTTTTGTCACCAGGGAATAAATAGAGTAAACTCAGTAGCACACCATGGATCTCCAGCACCCAGGGTCAAACATTTAAATGTGTACCTCCTCTCCTGAACACACACCACATCACAAAGGACCCATACTTCTTTTTGACCTTCCTGTATCTCCTCCAGTTCCCTCCTCAGGCTGGCGAACAGATGCTCTGGCTCCCCCACCCCGCTGGTACACCACTGAGTAAAATACCTGTCCTATTTCCCCTGCTGTAATGAGCTTAACTACGTTGGCCTCTAAGAAGAAACCACATTTCTTGGTTTAAGTATTTCCTGATGCTGAGATCAAGGGATGCTTGGTGGACAGTCTGAAAAAATCTTGATGTCTGCATCCCAGATGAACGATTTTTAGAATCTCAATTTCCTGCCAACTGGAAGGCTGTCTGGCAAGGACACTGGAATGCTGGTTATGCTTTCTTTGGTAACAGGTAGTATTTGGTACAAGAATAAGATCCCTGTTGCAACGAAAATGAGGAAGAGGGACCCTATCTCTCTGAAAGTAATAGGTTCTCCTTTGTCCCTAATTGAGTACCTCCTAGAAAGAAGAGACTGAGCCATAAATAGACTAGGAGATGGGCTTGAAGGTCTCACAGTACTCCTTAATGAGAGAACCTACTTAAGCTCGTCTCCAAAAAGATTCTCTTCATGGTAAAATATATCATTGAGTTTTTCAAGTATATCATGTATAAGGCTGGAAACTGTTACGGCTGATTCTGGGTGCTTATTTTATAAAAGATATGTAGGTGGCTATGTAACATTTATAAAACAGGCTTAAAATTATTTGGTGTTCTGTTACACAATTAGGTCCTGTGTGTTTAATGAACAAATTGGGATTGCATTTAAACAATAATAGTTGTTCATGTGATTGCATCAGATATAACTACCTATTTGAACCAAACAAAACTTCAAATTGGGGGGTGAGAAATCCATGACAGACTTTTCTGGGAGCCTCATATTTTAAAACAACTTTAAAAAATCTCTAAAATGCTCTTAGGATGTAGTAAACATCATGATGGAAATTTTCAGACCCTGTGAAGCTTACAGGCCTGCAAGTTAATTTTTAAAAGGAAACTTCCAGCAGTATTTCTATTTGAAAATATCTTGATTTGAGGGGATGTGGTTACAGAACTACTTGACAGAAGTACATCAAAGGAATTAAGAATAAGTCTCTGTAAATGCTTTAGATTTAATTGTTTAGCTTTTCAAACTTGTACTAACACCAAGTTACAATTCAGGCACAACAGATAAGCTCCTGCCCCAGGCCTTCATTTAGGGGCCCTTATACTATGCTGAAGTAGGGCTAACGCACAGGTAGCGTGCACTAAATTGACACTACCGCCGTGGCAGCACGGGCACCCTGTGGTAGTTTCGAAGTTAGTGCGCGAGGTTTCCCACGAGAGAAAATCATTTTCTTTTTTCTACAATGGGGGGCATTCCTTGTGGTAACTGGCAGTGTGGCCACATTGCCACACTCTGGTTACCGCAGGAGTAGCACATGAGCCCTTACCACCAAGTAAACAGGTGGCGTTAAAGGCTCAGGCAGTAAATAGCTGCAAGCTACTTTTCATATTAGTGCACGGCCAATTACAGCTCGATTAAAAAAAAAAACCTTTTTACCCGCCACGGGTAAAAAATGGCCCAGTGCACGCTAATTTCACGTGTCCAAACTAGCACAGGCCACTTTATATTGCAGTTAGTAAAAGGGCCCCTTACTAAGCTGCATTCATATTTGGAAGTGCTTATCCCACGGCCTCTTCATGTGTCTCCACTGCTGGAAGTGCATCGATCTAGAGACATTTGGACACATCCCCCTTCCCTCTTCCTTCACCGTTTCCCTTCTCCTTCCATCCATTCCTACTCTTCCCCAGTATCTCTTGTAGGTTTTCTGCTGTATTAGCTTCATTTTACTGCATTGGCGTCTGCCTCTGTGGTGCATTGTAAGCCACATTGAGCCTGACACTGTTGGGAAACTATGGGGTACAAATGAGGTAATAAATAAATAAATAAATTTAGAGCAGCGTTATGCTAATGCAATTTAAGTGCACAGTTGGAAAATACACTCCAGTGACAATAATGTGTGTTTTTTTAATGTGTGTTAAATTGTATTAATGAGCACTAAAACAATTTAGTAAATGAGGGTTTAAGGTTATACCTGGGGCAATAGAAGACAAAGATCTGCCCAAGGTCAAAAAAGTGACTTGAGTACTATTGGGAGAAGAGGGATTTGAACTCTACCTTCCCTGGTTCTCAGACCATTGCTCTAACCACTAGATAGGGAGGGGTGGATGTCATTTACCTACTAAGAATCCTTTTGAAAGCTACCTCAAAAGTTCATCACATTTTAAGCTCCCTAAATCCAGAGAAAATAAAAATATTTTTTCTCCTTGAAGGAAAGAAAGCATGTCCTCCACCAACAGCAGAATAGATTTACAGAAAGGACAACAAAAATATGTGTTGACACAGATTATTAATACACCAGAATAAAGGATGTAATGCTATACCTGTTCATAATCAAACTAATATCTTTAAAACAAACAGTTTAAATAAGGATTTTTGACTTGGTGTGTAACTGATTTTTGACATTTAATTTTTAAATTCATTGAGGTCCATATATAAAAGATTTGTCCAGCTAAACTTGGAGTTAGCTGGACAAATCTGCAGGCTCAAAGGTATCCCCCTGCTGATTGGGTAAATTTTGACCAAACTGTTGTGCATACAAAATTTATCCAGACAAAATGAGGCAGAACAACAGGCATTCCCTGGCTACAGTAATATTTTGACCAGACAGCACTATCCAGCTAGAGTTAGCCAGGTTAAGTCTGGTCGACCTAAAAAACTGTCCTAAAGTCATACAGATAAAGTTATCCAGATATTTATCAGCAGACATCTGGAAACGTTTTTCTGGATAAGTAACTCACTCATCGGCTCATTAAATATCAGCATCATTGTGTGCATCCAAAATGATAAACAATATGCTAACAAGGAGTGTGTCATCAGATCCTCAGCTACATTTGTACAGTAATTCACAAATAGTATTCTGTAACTTATCTAAGTCTGATAATTTACTTGACACAACATTTTGTTTCATTCAGTAGCTAAGTACCAGTTGAGTTTGAGCTGTTCAATAGGAAACATAGCTCAATTATAAAATGGATAAACAAAGAGTTGAAAATACCATACTGAATTGCTAATACAGATAACATTATTTTCTATCTGTTTCTTTACCTTTCCACAGCAAACTGTTATATTTGCAGGAAGCTGAGAGAACTGCTTTAGTTCAAACACATCTCGGACTGCCCACCGGCTCATGTGATTTTCGGCCTTGCTTGAACCAACCACATTTTGGTTTGAATGAATATAAGCCACTTGTTCAACACCATCTAGGATGTGAAAACACAGACTTCAGTACACAGTGAGTCGTCCTGTTCCAACAATATTTTATGTTATACAGTACTGAAACTCTTAGAGATACCAAGCTATAGCATTAAGGTGCTTATTTTAGAAGCCTAATGTGCAAAAATCAACATTCAGACATTTATGTTGCTTACACACCTAAATCTAGATTTTACAAAGCTGGGATATCCTACATAATAATTCACACCTCCAACATTCTGAGGCTGCCTGGAACCGTGGATCCCTTGGAGGTGGTCTGGAGTTGGAGTAGATAATAGTGACGTCACACAACCCACACCAGACTGGCCAGTAGAAGGGAGAGGGGCGGAGCCAGGATACAGGGAGCAGCGAATCAGCACAACACGGGGAATGCACAGCAGCAGGAACAGAAGCCTCTCTCACACAGTCACTCTCACATACACTCTCTCAAACACACACACTCAGAGGAAAACCTTGCCAGCGCCCGTTTCCTTTCAAACAGAAATGGGCCTTTTTTACTAGTACCTATATAAAATTCAAAAGGAAGGGGATGTAGTCTGATGTGTTGAGGGTGAGGGGGAGGATGAGGGCAGGCTAAAAATAGATGTGTATTCCCCATTTCAGAAGGAGGATGCATGACTATATCCAAAAACTTCAACACTGGGATTTACAACTGCTCCTCAGGATATTTAGATTTTAGGAAAAAGTGTTCCTTTTGTGCAGTGCTCAACTGGAGGGGTTAGGGGAATTTGTCCCTTTAATCCCCCAGATTTATTGTTCTCCTCCCCTGAAAGCGATATCAGCAAAGGATATCATGCTGTTGAGAACTTTGGCAACAGATCATGTTAGGCTTTTTACAAGCACATGTGTATGTGCCAGCATATACACATGTATGTTCGGAAATACCAGCAACATTCACATTTATGTTGCAGTATTGTGCCTGTTGATATTGTCAGTGCCACTCTAACTCCGTGGTGTTATATATATAATGTCAGGGCTAACATTAAAAAAAAAATGTTCATAGGGTGTAAATATTGACCTAATAGTTTTTAAATTAAGGGATCTGTACCAGTATACTAGAATGCATGACTAAAACTTGTGTCTTTTGTGCAGGTTGCAAAACTTTCATTGAACCAACATAAGAATCTGCAATTCTTCAAAGGGAAAACATTTGTTCTTCAAAGCTCACAAGCAAAATCTTTGGGTAACTCTTATGTTGGTCCATTCAGACGTATCAACATCGTGCACAGCATTGCAAGCTGCAAAGATTCCAATTTTCTGCAGAACCAAATATAATTTACAGATTTGCAGAGGGGAAGGACTTAAACTGCTAGCTGTTTCATGTCCCACAGGGTTTAGAATTACATAGTTGCTCACAAAATTTCAGTAGTGTCAACAGTTAATCAATATATACTTTTCTGCTTTACAGTCTGTCCGGGTTTTTAAGGCAGCCTAAAACGTTTATTTAAGCAAACACTGATCCTTCATAATTGAAAAGCTAAGAAGTAGGAGAAATAAATCCAATCTTTGAGGATAATTTTACTGATTTGGACTACCAAAGCTGAAAAGAGTGGGCATAAAACCGTACTGATGCCAAGAACCTATTTGTACAACTTGGAGCAGTATTTTCTAAATTTCTGTTGTGAACAAGGTATGTTTTTAAAAACTTTGGAGTTTTTTTCAGTATACAAAACTTATGTAGAACGTTACAGCAGCAGAATGTTAAAAAGGCATACCTATTATCTATATCCATTAAAACATATCTATTGTGTGTGTGTGTGGGGGGGGGGGGGGGGGGGGGGGGGGGGGAGGTGTCACGTGATGCCTGCTACCTGAGCAGCAGCACGGAAGAGCGGCTCCACTAAAATCTGCCAATATCAGCTTAAATATTAAGATTCAACTTTCCAGAAAATCCCGTTTGGAGTGTTTGAATTACACATCAATCTGGGCACTACTAAAAGCGGCTGTAACAGGTTTTTTGGCAAGGTATGCCCACGAGGACCCAGAGAGGAACGAAGAATCAACAGAGGACAGGCCTGAACAAAATGGCAGGGATACAGCTAGCACAGAGCTCGGCACCACTACAGACAACTAAGTGGGTGCAGGAAATATCATGCTCGCTATCTGCTGCACTGGAAGACCACCTCATTAAACTTCAATCTGCTGTGGATGAGATCAACAAAACATATGATTCCCAAGCACGCTGAATATTGGAAGTACAACAGCGGATTTTAGCCTGAGAGGACGAGGCAAAGGCTATGGCATCCCAGATTGCTACGCTGCAGAAAGAGACAAGAGAACTTTGTGATCGAACTGAAAAGCAAGAGAATCATAACAGAAGAAATAACTTATGAGTTATTGGGTTATCTGAGGTGGAGGCAGAAAAGAACCTTTACCATTTTTTAAATTCCTGGCTCCCGGAGCCCTTGGGCCTTTCGGGCAGTGGGAATATCTTCTGTTGCGACCACGCACACTGAATAGGAGCAAAGGGAGAGCCCAATGCCAAGCCACAAACAGCTACTGCTCATTTTACCAACTGGATGGTGAAAGAACAATTATTGAAGGCATTCTGAGCTAAAGTCTCACTGGAATATGAAAGCCATCGCTTATTCCTATTTAACGACTACTCAGTTAGGATTGCTTTGCTGTACAAAACCACGGCGCTCAAGTGCACGGTGCTGCACAAGAGGGGAGTTTGGTTTGCTTTACTTTACTTTAACCTGCAAAGCTACGAAATCTGGCATGGAGGCCTGATGATCCTATTAAATGAAGCGGCACAAGCGAGAGCCGCATCTCAAAAAAGATAAAGTGGAATTAGAAAAGGTACAGAGAAGGGTGACGAAAATGATAAAGGGGATGGGACGACTTCCCTATGAGGAAAGGCTAAAGTGGCTAGGGCTTTTCGGCTTGGAGAAAGGAGGCTGAGGAGATATGATGGGAGTCCATCTTTCGTTCCGATAATACGGTCGGGGACGCCCAAATCGCAAAATTTAGGTCGACCTTAGAGATGGTCGACCTTAGAGATGGTTGTCCCCGATTTTCGCCAATAATGGAAACCGAGGACACCCATCTCAGAAACGACCAAATCCAAGCCCTTTGGTCGTGGGAGGAGCCAGCATTCGTAGTGCACTGGTCCCCCTGACATGCCAGGACACCAACTGGGCACCCTAGGGGGCACTGCCGTGGACTTCATAAATTGCTCCCAGGTGCATAGCTCCCTTACCGTGTGTGCTGAGCCCCCCAAACCCACTCCCCACAACTGTACACCACTACCATAGCCCTTATGGGGTGAAGGAGGCACCTACATGTGGGTACAGTGGGTTTCTGGTGGGTTTTGGAGGGCTCACATTTACCACCACAAGTGTAACAGGTAGGTGGGGGATGGGCCTGGGTCTGCCTGCCTGAAGTGCACTGCACCCACTAAACCTGCTCCAGGGACCTGCATACTGCTGTCAGGGAGCTGGGTATGACATTTGAGACTGGCAAAGAGCTGGAAAAATATTTTTAAAAAACCTTTAGAGGGTGGGAGGGGGTTAGTGACCACTGGGGGAGTAAGGGGAGGTCATCCCCGATTCTCTCCAGTGGTCATCTGGTCATTTAGGGCACATTTTTGTGGCTTGGTTATAAGAAAAAAAGGACCAGGTAAAGTCATCCAAGTGTTCGTCAGGGACGCCCTTCTTTTTTCCATTATCGGTCGAGGATGCTCATGTGTTAGGCACGCCCCAGTCCCTCCTTCGCTATGCCTCCGACACGCCCCCGTGAACTTTGGTCGTCCCCGCGACGGAAAGCAGTTGAGGACGCCCAAAATCGGCTTTTAATTATGCCAATTTGGGCAACCCTGTGAGAAGGACGCCCATCTTGCAATTTGTGTCGAATGATGGGTGCCCTTCTCTTTTGAAAATAAGCCTGCTGGTGTGTTATATCACTGGCCTGAAATCAATGTACAGCAGCAGCCTGAATATGTGGTCCACCACACTGAACTGCTGAAGGTAGCGGCCTTTGGCTGGAACCTTCCTTACAAAAACTAGTAGCTGGCCTCATAAGTGCTATTTTCACTTTATCCTATGCCAGAACAGTAGCCTATCCAAACAGTAATTCTATAAATGCGAATGTACATGCCCTTTGATTACATAAGTGTACAGATTACCTGCAAAAACCATGCCTAAGCACTATTCTGTAATGGCATGCCTAACTTATGTGGAATGTAAATTAGAGCTGTATCGAGAAGCATATTTTATATTCGGCTGAATCGAATAATGAAAAATGTGATTCGACTAAATACGAACAATGCCCATTGCCCACTTGTAACCACTCGCCTCCACCTACCCTCCTCTCTTCCTTCCCGTTCACATTAATTGATTTGATTACTTTATTTTTTGTCTATTAGATTGTAAGCTCTTTGAGCAGGGACTGTCTTTCTTCTATGTTTGTGCAGTGCTGCGTACGCCTTGTAGCGCTATAGAAATGCTAAATAGTAGTAGTAGTAGTAGTAACATAACAAATAATAGAAGAAGCAACGTGAAATCAGAGATCAAGTGTTTATTTCATAGGATTTAGCACAGTAGAGCCCTGGATTATTTGTATTCAAATTTAAATCACCATTTAGCTAAATACGAATAATATATCTGAGGAACTATCGAATATGAATATTTGGTACAGCTCTAATATAAATACAACGAGGCAGACAGATAGGCAAAAGATGGGGAGGGCTTCCACTTCCACATACAACTTACAGAATACTGAAAGATATGAGCATTCCTGTTGCATTTAGGTGCATGCAGGTCTATAGCGAGTGCAACTGTGGGCAGATAAATGTTAGGGACGCCAACTCTGGGCTAAAGTAGTATTTTGTAATAAACCTGGGAGCCCAGGTGCCATTATAGAATAGGCTCGAACCACACATCCTTGGGCACCTAAATGGAGGTGCTCTCTTATAGAACTGTTCCCCAACACTGTAAATGCAGCCTGTGAAAATCAAAAACATTTTTCATTTGAATATATCACAACTTACAAATTCAGCATTACCTAGAATTTTGTCCAGTGATCCAACATTTTCTTCTTTGTGAATAGGGTTATTTGTAGGGTATCTTGCTGGTTTTGATTCAATTTTAATTTTGTCTCTATGACTTTTTAACTTTTGGTCTTTCTTGACATCCCGGATTTTCTTAGGTGGAAGGTCATCTTCAGAAGATGAAAACACATCTATTGTTTGAGAATTGCTTTCCCTGCCCCCTTTAGTAACACTAACTTGCTTTCTTTTATATTTTCTGGTAAGAATATTAAGTTTCTTAGATCTGGGCTCTGTTGGTAATTCAATATCATCAGACTCATCACTGATGTCATCGGTATCTTTGGAATGTATGACTTTTTGTGCATTGTTCAAGGCACTGATCTTTGTTTTTCTAAAGACTGATAAGGAATTGATGAACCCGGGCTGTTCCAAAGTCTTAAAACTATTGCTTGTGACTGATATATCACTGCTCTTTTCTGAATCCAAACTTTCAGACTCACACGATGATGTCTTGCCTTTATCAACCATTTTAGCTAGCCCTCGTTCCTGCTGAGCTGGCACTTGAGAAGAGTAGATTATGTCACTGTCATCTGAATTCTCTTCAGCTTCCATAACATCAACAACCTTCTGCTGTTCACTTTTATTTATCACATCATTTGCCTCCTCTGAGTCAGATGAAAAGGCCCAGTTTGAAGCATGTTTTTGAACTCCACAAGTATCCTGCATATAATGTTTTGGGGATGTTGTGTTTATCTGATTCCCCAATGAACTTTGGATCTTTTGCTTTTCCCTAAGTTCACCATCTGATCTCTGACTTGTAGACCCACTATCAGAGATTTCATTGTCAGAAAGATCACTGCTTCTTCTGAGTTCTTTAAAGGCTGCAATTTTATTCTCTAACAACTTTGAAAACCCACATTGTTGTAATGTGAGTTGTCTTTTGGAATCAAAAGCATTGCTTGCTCTGCTCTTCAGAGATTTGATCTTTGAGGATCCCACAGTTTCTTCATCATTATCGCTACTCAAATCATAAGGTTCCTTTTCCTGTTGTCTTCCATGTTCCAGATGAGCTACATGGTCTTCATCAAATGGCTCTAGATGCTAAAAAAAAAAAATATATATAATAATAATAAAACCTCATAAAAAATGTAAAAATGCTAAACAATTCCATATACACATATATATAGATCAGTGGTTCTCAACCCAGTCCTTGGGACACATCCAGTCTAGTTTCCAGGATATCCACAATGAATATGAATGAGAGAGATTTGCATACAACAAAAGCAATGCATAGAACTCTCTCTCTCTCATGCATTAGTCAATTGAGATATCCTGAAAACCTGACTGGCTGTGTGTCCCCCAAGGACTGAACTGAGAACCCCTGATATAGATATTACAATTACAATTGGCACTTCTAACTCGCACTTACCCCAAAGTGTTCTGTGATGTTGGAATCTAGGCATTCTTAGGAAAATACATCATCAAATAAAATACTATTAGTTAACTAAAATTAACACACTTTCCAAAAATATATGTTTTAAGCAGTTTTCTAAATCGTTTATAAGTAGATGACTGTCTTATAACTGCTGGTAAAGAATTCTATTTAAAAGTAGATTGATACGAGAACTGACCTGAGAACATCACTTTGTACTTCATTTTATTTGAATGTGCTAATGTAAAATCTGATAAGATCTACCTAAAGCATCACAATTTCTAAGTGGTAAATCAGTAAAATTAAACACATAGGTTGGGGTTAACCCACGAAAAGTTACGTTAAACAGATTTTAAATATTACACGTGTTAATTTCCATAACAAGCGAAAAACTTTAGCTGATATTGCATCCATCTGCAGTTCAAATGTGAGATAATTCGTCAAGATAACACCCAATATCTTAAGATGAGATTCTAATATGAAATTAATTCCATTGAATCAACCGATTGTCAAATTATTACAGGTAATCGATTTATAAAATCGTTAGCCTGTTCAAGCAGATTTAGATCAGTATTAATAATAGATCTATACCAGCATTAATCAATCCTTCTTATTCTTTAATCATTATCTACCTACCTCCTTCCCAACTAGCCTACTTGGAATCTCCTCATTCTTCTCCTCAGATGGACAGTGAATCCAACTCCCCACAGTAATCACCCACCATGAACAAATCATCTTCTGAAATATCATATAATTCACTCTGAATGGCTATTGACAGAGAATTCCACAACTGAGAGCCAATATATGCAAAAGCCCTTCACCTAGTACACCGTACAGCCAAGTACGATCAGGGATGCAAAAGCCCTTCACCTAGTACACTGTAGCCAAGTTCAATCAGAGAGGCACAGCATAAGTTGCAGTGAGGACTGAAGAGTTCTATAAAACATGCACAACTGGAAAAGCACTGCCAAATATTGCAGTTTGCCACACAATTTATGGCTTGAAAAACTATGCATCAAGTCTTAAATTTAACCCAACACTCAACTAGTAGCCAATGCAACTGCTACAAAATTGGCAAAATATATTCATAAGGTTTCTGGCTGTTGATCAACTCAGTAGCTGTATTTTGCCCCAGCTGCAATCACTAAAGCTGCTTCTTTGGAAGACCAGAATAAAACTCATTAAAGTAATCAAGTTGGTTGGAAAAAAAAAAAGCAGCAAGCTTTTACCTGCCTCAAAAGGAGTAAGAACAGGAAACAATTCCTTATTACTGAATTAATGAATTAATCTTTGATTCAAAAACCAAAGTAGACCCTACTTCCTCGCTCTCCGCTACAGTTTGCTCACAAACCGCGGGAAAACGTCACCTGCCCACTGATGCTCCAGCAGAGGGGGTGGAACCAATCAGCTGTCATGTCTATCCTTAGCAAAGGAGCTCACACGGTTTTTTGGAACCGTTAGGTACAATCAGACTGAGACTGCTTTTATTAAGAAATATTTATCTCGACCCCTGAGGCAGTCGCATTTCAGTGCCAAAACATGGCCATGTCGGGTCAATTACATTAAAGATTGTACCATTGTTCCAGTTCTGGAGGTCCTTTTGTGCTTCTTTTTGTTTGCTGTGTTTTGTGTACTTTTGGACCCTCTCTTTTTGCTGCCTGCCAAAAAGATGTTAAACAGCAACGGAGAGAGTGGAAACCTCTGGGGCAAGCCATATTTCAGGTATTTTGGTTCAAAGAAACTCCCAATCCCAGAACAATCTTTGAACTCAAACTCTTAACCATGACTATTCTATCCCTAATACCCCCAACCACTAAAATCACATATACACATAAACACACGCAATATTTTATCTATCTATATTATACTGTATAAACACATATGCATATGTATAATATACACTGTTTCAAAACAATAGGACCCTTTTTTCTCTACAGCAAATACATGGCAAGGTGTAAAATAACAAAACTTAGATGAATACGCCTATGACAGAGTTATAAACCTGGGCTTTGTTTGTAAATTCAGCATCAGACTTATCACCGAGGTCATCAGCATTAATCTTTGGATTCAAAATCCAAAGTAGACCTGCAGACTCCTAACTATCGGAGTGAATTTCAACAGATTGCCATTCCATTAAAGAGGAGTCTCAATAACCCCTCATTCTTCAATAAACCCATAAGTATTTTGATTTATCAAAATTTAATGTCAGCCCATTAAACTTAAACCACCAAGAAAGTAAGCAAGCAACAAATATGTAGCATGATAAATATTCTTCTCTAATCATGATGCAACTATGTCATAATTTACAGTTGGTCAACATGGGTTTTTCACTAAAAAATAAGCACATAATAAAATTTCTGAGACAAAAAGAGAATTATGGAGTGAGAAAGTTTCTTAAAATGTTTCCTGAAAAACAATGGTCTCTTGGTGGACTGAATATACATTGTTCCCCTACATCCACCTCATGACCCAGCTCAGTCTTCATACAGGACAGGTTTCTGGATCCTGGAAATCTGCATCAGTTTACCCTAAACCTAAAAACCTCTCTCAATCATTATCTGACCCTAGTAATTTTTGCCCTATTTCTAACCTACCTTTTTTGGCTAAGGTTGTCGAAGCCACAGTTCACAGACAACTTACAAATTTCATTGGTAAAACTAATGCTCTACATCTACACCAAACTGGTTTTCACCACTACCATAGTACAGAAACAGCCTCATTTACATTTGTACACATTTAGACAATTCATGTTCAGTTCTGCTCCTCTTGTTAACTCTTACCACAACTTTTGGCATGATTGATCAAACACTTTTACTGCAACGTCTTCATGCCATTGGCTTATCATGAGCAGTTTTCCACTAGTTCCAATCATATCTCACAAACTGACAATACTGCGAACACCATAACAACACTATTTCTGCTTCCTACTCCCCTGCAGCTGGAGTACCCCAGGGCTCCATCTTGTCCCCCATTCTGTTCAATATATTTTTTTCTCCTCTACTTACCCTGGCTCAAATTGCTTGGTTTTACGTTATCTTTATGCTGATGATATTCAACTTCTTTCCATCGTGGACCATTTCAGCCCTATGGACCTTTCAGCCATTAACGTCAAACGAGACAATCGCCTTATCCTCAATCCAGGTTCTTCATTTTACTAATCATATACTCAAATGCATCAGTCAGTCCATCTACCTTCAAGAAACCCCAATTCCACAGCACTAAGTCACTCGCATTCTTGACGTACTTATAGACACCGAACTTTCGTTCAGATCACAAATAGGACAGGTAGTGCAACGCTCTCTGTTCAGGCTTCATCTTATACTCTCGGTTCAATCTCTTTTACAGCCTTCGGCATTAAACATTCTAGTTCATTCACTTGTCATATCACAATTACATTGTAATTTGCTTTACAAAGGTCTCAGACTCAAAGATTAACATCGTTTGCAACTTGTACAGAATACTGCTCTTTGAATAATCCATAAGGCTGGCAAATTTGATCACATAACACCACTGCTGAAGACATCTCATTGGCTTCTCATTACTCACTGAATTACGTACAAGGTACTTTTGCTTGTCTTTAAAACTTTGGTCTCTAAGGAACCTTCATATATCCTTACCATCTTTTAATACAATGCATACTCTTACATGCTGTTTGCTCCAAAGACCAAAATTTACTTACTATACCAACTTATAAACAAGTGCTCCATGAACATACTGGAGCTACCATTTTCTCTATTCAAGGGCTCTATCTTTGGAACTTCTTACCTTCTCAATTACATCATCAGACTTCTCTAACTATTTTTAAGACTGACCTAAAGATATTCTTATTTCAAGAGGCATTTTACTAACTGTCTCAACTCGAAAAGTGGCTTGGGTGCCCTTTCTGAATCACTTGAGAAGGTCCCTATTGTTTGTTCCGCAGTGGCGTAGCTAGGGTAGTTGACACCCGGGGCCGGTCATTTTTTAACACCCCCCTCCAAAATCCAGTACTAGGCATACCGAGAATACAAACACTCAGGATCTCTACAGCAATTCTACCATACCATAAGCAGTAATTTCTACAAGTCACATAAGGAAAAGGAAAGCATCTTAAACAATACAGTGAGCACTAGAACATGTATTAACACAGCTACAATACTGCTTTATCCTAAAGCAAAAAAATAAAAATATATATTTTATTTACAGTTTGTTGTCTCTGGTTTCTGTTTTCCTCATCTTCTTTTCACTGTCTTCCTTCCATCCAGCATCTGTCTTCACTCTCTTCCTGCTATCCAGTGTCTGCCTTCTCTCTCTCCCTGCCATCCAGTGTCTGCCCTCTCTCCTGTCCCCTCCATCCAATGTCTGCCCTCTCTTCCTTCCCCTTCCATCCACTGTCTGCCCTCTCTCTCTCCCTTCCATCCAGCATCTGCCCTCCCCCTCTCTCTCTGCCCCCTCTTTTCAGCCCCCAGTTCCATCCCCATTATCCCACCTGCCCCCAGTTCCAGACCACTTCTCCCACCTGCCCCCCTTTTCAGCCCCCCAGTTCCAGCCGCACTATCCCACCAGTCCCCAGTTTCAGCTTCAGCCCTTTTCTCCCACTAGTGCAGAGCTTCAGCCCTAGACACTTTCTCCCTGTCACCTTTCAGCCCCTAGTCCCCATAGTTTCAGCCCTTGCCCCTTTTCAACCCCCAGTTCCAGTACTAGCCCCCTTATCCCACCTACCCTCTTTTTCAGCTCCCAGTTTGTCCCCTTCATCCACTTGCCTTGCATTAGCCCCTCTTTTCAGCCCCAGTCCATTCTCTCATTTGCCCCCCCCCTTTTCAGCCCCAGACCCACCTGCCCCTGGCATGGCCCCATTCTCCCTCCTGCCCCCTTCTCAGACCCTAGTTCCAGCTCCTTTCTTCCATCTGAGCCCCCCCCCAGGCATGGCCCCATTCTCCCTCATGCCCCCTTCTCAGACCCTAGTTCCAGCTCCTGCCCCTTTCTTCCATCTGACACCCCCCCCCCCCAGGCATGGCCCCATTCTCCCTCCTGCCCCCTTCTCAGACCCTAGTTCCAGCTCCAGCCCCTTTCTGAGCCCCCCCCCCCCCACAGTCCCCACCTGCCTACCGTAAGCTCCCTCCTCTCTTCCACTCAGTCCCCAGCATTGTAAAAACCTCGAAATCGGCAGTGCAGTGCGTGCCTCACGTCTGCCTGCCTGTGATTGCGAAAGAAGCAGAGAGATTGCCTCGTCGATGTCGTCGGGCCTTCCTTCACTGTGTCCCGCCCTCTGATGTAACTTCCTATTTCCGCGAGGGCGGGGCACAGTGAGGGAAGGCTCAACGTCCATGAGGCGATATCTCTGCTTCTTTCGCAATCACAGGCAGGCAGACGCGAGGCACGCACTGCACTGCCGATGTCGAGGTTTTTACAATGCTGGGGCAAGTGGCAGAAAGGAGGGAGCTTACTGTAGGCGGGACTGGTGGCAGCGGTCTTTGGGTAGGGAGCAGTGGGAGGGATGGAGCACCCCACCTCCTGCTGACACCCAGGGTGGACCGCCCCCACCGTCCCGCCCTTGCTATGCCACTGTTGTTCCGTTCCTTTTTCCTTCTTAAATATATGGAGTTTTCCCCCTCTTTCCCTCAGTATCTGTTGTTTATGTGTATTCACCTCCCTTTTTTTCTCTCTTTAATATGCCTATTGTAAACTGCATAGATGGCATTGCTGGCTGGCAGATTAATAAATCCTAATAAACTTGAACTTGATTAACAAAACTGATATTACCTGCGATTTTGAACGCTAACCCAGAAGTGGTCAACCCCGAAGTGCACATACAAATCTAATATTAAGTCAGGAGGATCTCCACAGACCTACACCATGCAAAGATATTTCAAACATACCCTTTAAAATATCCATGCAAATAACAGATTCAGCAAATTTCTGTTTACAAATCGATCCTGAGCATAACTTTCTTAGTGCTCACATTTATCATGTTTTGTTCACAAGAAGTTTCGAAGTACCTTTATTATGTGAAGTTTGCAAAGATTATTTATAATGCTTGATATGTGTGAGGCAAGTTTTATTATCGTGCACGGGAATCACTATCGCGGCTTTGTAAAAGGAGCCCTAACTGTGCTCTGAAGTGCGTGTAACTTATAGTATTCTACAGGTTATAAGCATATATCAGAGACATGTCCGTGATCCACCCATGTTTATGCCCCCTTGTACTTCCACGTTAAATAATTTTGATGTGTACTTTATAGACTATCGTGTAGCACTTACACACGTAAATGCCAATTAGTAATGCCATTTACATGTATAAATGCGCCTACGCTATACACTGCTGTGAGAGAATTGCCCTTAAAGCATTTTTCAGCTTGTCACTAAGTACAAAATAGTAGGATATTTAAAAAGCTCTATGGCACTTTCTGTACATGCCAGTCTGTGAAAAGGGATCAGCTCACGTACTGACAGGAAGGGAGAAATGAGGAAAAAGAACAGCCCATTGGAATTTGTGTCCTTTCTCTCCCACCCCAACACCCTAAAATTATCCCTGGTAGTGGACCTAACGCCACTGTGTACATTTAAGGTGGGAGGCAGGAGCAATGTTCACTCACAAATGCCCCTGTGCCACCTTAATGAAAAATGCAGCTCCTGACCCTGCCCGGGATGCCAATAATATCCTTATTTGGCAGACTAACTCACCATGACGTGCATGGGGGTGCCCTGTGTGGGGTCAGGCGCCACCATTTTCTTCATTTTGGGGAGGGGTAGGGGTATGGGGATTCCAGAGCTGGGGTCCAGGCTCAGTGTTGGGTTCTATCAGACTATCAGAGATGATGTTTTTGGGTGCCACGGGGGGAGAGGGGAGTCTACTAGACCACCGGGGATTTTTTGCTTTAGGTTTTAGGGGGAGGGAGATAGTGGGTGCAAACTGTGGGGTCGAGGGGTGTGGGCCTTCGCTTCCTCAGATTACCATATGCTCCTGCACTGAATCTTTACAACAGACCTTAGGTGGCATAAAAATTCAGAGCTTCAAAAGGAGCGAAAAACTGTACTAGATTTTAATGCAGTTTTTTTTATATCTGGGAGTAATCTTTAATTTAGTAATTTGCACAGTTTTACACTGTTTTTCCCATGATGATCTTCTAGCATTGGGAAATAGAATTAGCACAGGAAAATCAATTGTACACCACTGCACTAATGGGTATTGCGGCATACTACATTGGCCCCGAGACTTATCACTATTATTCCGGTACAGAGGCCAAGGCAGAGATTGCGGACATTAAGAAATTGTTTGGGGATTCCTAAGTTCCAGTGGCTGCTGGAGGGCCCAACTGCATACAGTAATTCAACTGTGATATATACTGTACTCCCACCACATACATATTTTTCTTTCAACGTCTTGGGAGACTTATAAAGTAATGGCCAAAAAACCATTGGTACCACTGGATGACATCACCCACTTCTGTGGCTGATCTATCCTGTTTTTTGACAAAGAAAAACAGACTAGCTGAGCTGAGGGTTAAGAAAATGGCTGTCAATCATATGGTCTCTCTCTTCATCCTCCTCTTTCATCTGTTATGCTCCTGGTCCATGACCGAGCATGACTTCTAAATACCCAAGGTTAGTACAAAATAAATTAAAGAGATCTTGGAAGACAGAAATCTAGGACCCACCTAGCATTTCTCTGTTCCTGGTTAAATCAGCATTAATTATGGTCTTATTTTGATTTATTTTGGGGTTTTTTTGTTTGTTTGTTTTTTGTTAATTATTGAAACAGGACTATTTCAGAAAACAACATTCCTAGCAGTTTTATTTCTTTACATCAATAAGATCTGCCCTTCTATTCATAGGCACTGTTGATTTAATGATCTCTGTAGAAAATGTCTGAATTACAACTGCTTTACTACCCTTACATGGAAACATGACCCACTTGATTTTAAATTAAATGCATCATTAACTACATGAGAATAAAATGTTCTGCAAATGGACTTAGCAAGTAAGCACATAACAAAGGATGATTTAATCATAAACAAGATTTTTGAAAGCAATGTCAATGATAAAGTACTTACTATGCATTAGCAAACAGTCATCTGTGGTTAAAATCTATGGTTGCTAAGGAATAGCAAGCGACAATTATGCTATTAAAATTTACAGCGTAAGATATTTCATTTTGGAGCATCTTCTAGCACTTTTCAAGTCAAATGACATTTCAAACTAAACAACTCTGAAGGCCAATGCACTACACAATCAGATTATTCATTACGTAAACATATAGCTGGGGAAGACAAGAGTCAAGAACTAGCAACCCAATAATAACACTGTACTGACTGAACATTTCATATGGCAAATACATCAGTAGAGCTCAGGGTGACGTGTTAAACCATTACCTGCCAAGTACCTTCCTATGTATGCAATATTGTTATCTTATTACTGATAACCACCATGAATCAAAGAATCTAGTACACATAGCTAAAATACTGCCATACTATTGTACATCTTTTAGTATGTGGAATTGCCTATAACAAATATACGGGCAACAATAGGATTGAGGGAGGAAAGAGAGGCTACATCAAGTCAGAAACCTTGGAATACAGTTAGATTCAACACTCACACTGATTCCCCAAATCCAAGCAACCTTCAAGAGCAGCTTCTACTAGCTGCGACAGCTACGCTGCCTCTCTTCTTACATCAAAAAGGTAAACCTTATCCCAGTTGTACACGCCATGATAACATCAAGACTGGATTACTGCAATGCTCTATACAATGGTCTGACTACAAAGGGCCTGCAAACTTCCTGTAGAAAAGACGTTTTAAGACTAATGTTTACAAGCCACATCTCTTAAGGTTGCTTAAAATTCTCCAGTGTACTCACCATTTCCTGCTTCTGAACTGGAGATCCTTGTTTTAACTGTGTAGTGGTTGTCATTATCCCTGCTTCCACTTGGCCCTCTCGCTGAAAGAAAAACAGTCAAACATTTTGATAACTGAGAATAGTCTAACGATAACAAGGAAATAAATGCATGCAATATAAATTAAAAATACAGTTCCACACAATAATGATAACTCAGTAATTTGGACATTTTCCTTAGTTTGCCACATTGAGCCTGCAAATAGGTGAGAAAATGTGGGATGCAAATGAAACAAACAAATAAATAAATAAAATACATACATACATTAATTTATCTAGAAGAAAAGGTCTTTCTCTCTAATTGGTGACCTTCACTTCTTTTCTGTCTGCCAGTCTATCTCCTATATCCTAATCTTACATCCCCATACTCAGGTCAGGGCACGTCCTCCAGCACACAAAGGTACTTTTAGGTAGGACTGAATATCACTTTCAGCACCTACAAGGTGGAAAGAGGAAGCCAATGTGACAGTAGGATATGGGATGACGGGTCAGCACACAGAGGTTGACTTCTTCACTATGAAAACGTGCTAAGATGTTATATACTGAACACGGTGTTGGGGGGGGGGGGGGGGGGTCAATTTTGTAAAGCTTTTCCATGTGTAAAGCCTGTTCTAAAATTTCATAATTGCATGTGTGTAAAAAGTAGGCAGACAGAAAAAGTGCCCCTACTTTTATATGATCTGCATGTAGGTGTTCCCAGGGACATAGTCTGGGCAGAGCAGAGGTGGCATTGTAATGTATATGTGAATTTTATAAAACGAGTATACATAGTAAATAAGCAGAGAAAGACCAACATAGCTCGTCAAGTCTACATGTAAAGCAAAGATACTTACCTGTAGCAGGTATACTCCGAGGACAGCAGGTGTGATCCGATATCCCCCTGCTTGTTGGTGTAATACACTGCAACCTGATTGTCTGTTTCAGTGAGTACAATTTGGTTGAACAGTCAATCTCTGAAAGACTTTAGAACATTCCAGATTGCCCACAGTCAGATTGGACCAAATTGTCCACCAAAGCAGAGAATGAACCAATTCTGGTGGAACTCGAATAACATCTGCTAGGTTCCCCGAGGCTTGGCACAACAGGGAAGCTAGGGTCCACTGGGTAGTCCTCATGTGAAGATGTGCCCTTGGAGTGACATGGACAGTGGATGCCTTGTGGCCTAACAATCTCAACATCTTCTGAGCTATGACCTGCTGTGACCTGCTTGCTGGCTCAGACCTGAATGGAAAGAGCAACAAGACTGTCTGCTCTGGGAACAGGGAGAAAAGCTCACATCTGCGGCGTGTCTAGCATGGCTCTGATGAACTCCAATTGCTGAACAGGATGGAGATGGGACTTCGGGTAGTTAAAATGAACCCTAGTAGCTCCAACACCCAAATAGTTCTCCACATTGACTCCTGAGCACTATCCGTCAATGTGCTCTTCAAAAATTAATTGTCTAGATAGGGAAATGGGATGTAAGCATCCTATAAGTCTAGAGAGCATAGACAATCGTTTTCCTGAATCATGGGAAGACTGGTGCCCAGGGAAACCATCCTGAACTTTTGTTTGACCAGGAGTTTGTTCACGGCCCTTAGGTCCAGGATGGGACGCATCCCCCGTTTTCCTGGGCACAAGGAAGTACCTGGAATAGAATTCCTGCCCTTCTTCCCCTGGTGGAATGAGCTCGACTGCATGGGCCTTCAGAAGGGTGGAGAGTTCCTCTGCAAGTACCTGCTTGTGCTGAGAGTTGAAGTCAGACATTCTGAGTGGGCATTTTGGTGGTCCTTTCACAACAATGCAGTGCGTAACTGAGATGGACTATTTGGAGAACCCACCGGTCAGAGATTACAAGGGGCCACCTTTCTTGGAAAAAAATTCGTCCGGGACAGTTACCTTTACTGTGGCTACGGTCTGCTAGAGCCAGTCAAAAGCTCGTCACCAGCTTTGAGTGGGGAACTGGCTGGGTCTTGGGTGCACACTGTTGATGAGAACCAGCGCACTGGGAATGAGCCTAATGAGGCTGGCAAGAAGGAGCATACCTATGTCTCAAACTAGTAGGGTCCATTCTTTTGACTTGCCCAGAAACCTAGATGAGAAGGAAGGTGCAGAAGACGTCAGACGGTAGAGAGTGTCAATGGTGACAGTGTGTTTCATGATTTTATGATGAAGACAGCGACCTCCTCCACCCTGTCTCCAAAAAAGGTTATCTCCCTGGCATGTGGCATTCATCAACCTTTGCTGGACTGCTGGGTCCAAATCAGAGACACACAGACATGAGAATCTGTGTGTCGCTATACTCTGAGCAGAGATTCTGGATGCAACATGAAAGGTGTCATAGGTGCCCTTGGCCAAGAATTTACGACATGCCTTCTGCTACATGACTAACTGGCGAAGAGATTCAGCCTTCTCTTGTGGGAGAGAATCCACCAAATCAGACATACTACACACCAAGTTCAGCAAGTATAGGCTGGTGTACAGCTGGTAAGATTGAATATGAGAGATGAGCATAGAGGCCTGATAAATCTTATGCCCAAAAGAATCCAGGGTTCTAGCTTCTCTGCCAGGGGGTGCCAAAGCATAGTCTCTAGAAGTCCTGACTCTTTTGAAAGCGGATTGCACCTCTAAGGAATGAGGCAACTGAGGCTTGTCAAACCCTGGGAACTGTGGATCAATACATGGTGTCTATCTTCTTGGGCAAGACAGGAATCGACAGAGGGGACTCCCATTTCTTCACATGAACATCTTTCAAGATCCAGTGAAGAGAGAATATCACAGCCTCTCTAGAAGGAGATTTGTAGTCCAGGACCTCAAACATCTCAGCCCTGGGATCGTCCTCAATCTCCAAACGAATGGGAATAGCAGCCACCACTTTCCTAACAAAACCTGGGAAAGAAAGAACTCAGGTGGAGACTTCCTCCTTTCCTCTGGAGGGGAAGGGTCACATAGGATACCATAGGACAACTCCTCTGAGAAATACAGTGGATCCTCATCAGACTCCCATGAGTGCTCCTTATTGGTGTCAGCAAAAAAACTCATGGGAGGGCCGAGTCCGATTCTGCCTCAAAACAGAGGAGCCATGGACGAGTGCCAAATCTGAAATTACTGCCAGGAGGGTGTGCTGGCCTGGCGGTAGTCTCATTTGGACATTTATTTATTGCATTTGTATCCCACATTTTCCCACCTATTTGCAGGCTCAATGTGGCTTACATAGTTTTATTAATTGTCGTTTCAGGATATCAGATACAGTTAGTAATGTGCAGAGATTAAGTAAAGGAAGAAAGAAGGGAGTAGTTAGGGTAGGTATAGAAGGTGGGCTTTCATAACTGAGTTGGTTGGTGAGGTGGATTAGTGAGGTTATAGGTTCTCATTGTAGGCCTTATTGCACGCTTGTAATGTCTACTGTGGCTTAGTCAAAGGGCTCCTTAGATCTCATATCCCTGCTAATTCAGTCTATTTCAGAGTACAATACCAACTGAGTGGAAATGTACAACGATTTCATTGATATTAAAAAAGATAAAAATTTTAAAGCATTAAAAGGAGGTTTCCAAACTCATTCCACATGTACCCCAAGAGACAAGTGCATGTAAAAAAAAAGTTTCTAAAGTAAAAAGGATGGATACCTGTGTTATTTACAATAGATTTGTAGTTGCTTTTTATTCTATATTTGGGATTAGGTTACTCAAATACAAAAATGAATGATCATGTAATACCTTTGCAGCAGGAACACCAGCAGTTGTCAGTTCTGACATGGATTCAAATTCAAATCTTGGTTTTAATCCATCAGGCCCACTACACTGGGGTTCCTCAGTATTTACAGTACAATCAGTCCTCATTTCCTATCGACTAACTTGAACTCTTTGTTCTTCCCAAGGTAACCTTTAATTATTCATTCTTATTCTAGACTATGGCTCTATAGTTTGAGCTGGATAACTTTAGTATTGTGGCACCTACATTGTGGAATTCTCTCCCCTTGGAATTGAGGCAATCAGGCGGTCAATATGGGTCAAAAGAGTTGGCTATTTAGACAGTCATTTGATGAAATGACTTTTGAGCAACTTTGGATTCTAAAGTTATTTGGAATAAACTTACCAATGTGCTCATTTTCAAAGCACTTAGACTTACAAAGTTCCATAGGTTAATATCAGGCTCATTTTCGAAAGAGAAGGACGTCCATATTTCGACACAAATCGCAAGATGGGCGTCCTTCTCACAGGGTCGCCCAAATCGGCATAATCAAAAGCCGATTTTGGGCGTCCTCAACTGCTTTCCGTCACGGGGACAACCAAAGTTCCCGGGGGCATGTTGGAGGGTAGCAAAGGCAGGACTTGGGCGTGCCAAAAACATGGGTGTCCTCGACCCATAATGGAAAAAAAAAGGGCGTCCCTGACGAGCATTTGGACGACTTTACCTGATCCAGTTTTTCTTATGGCCAAGGCACAAAAAGGTGCCCGAACTGACCAGATGACCACCGGAGAGAATCAGGGATGACCTCCCCTTACTCCTCCAGCATTCACTAACCCCCTCCACCCTCAAAAACATCTTTAAAAAGCTTTTGTGCCAGCCTCTAATGTCATACTCAGGTCAATCGCAGCAGTATGCAGGTCCCTGCAGCAGTTTTAGTGGGTGCAGTGCACTTCAGGCAGGCAGACCCAGGCCCATCCCCCCCTACCTGTTACACTTGTGGTGGTAAATGTGAGCCCTCCAAAACCCACCAGAAACCCACTGTACCCACATGTAGGTGCCCCCTTCAACCCTTAGGGCTATGGTAGTGGTGTACAGTTGTGGGTAGTGGGTTTGGGGGGCTCAGCACACAAGGTAAGGGAGCTATGTACCTGGGAGCTTTATCTGGAGTCCACTGCACTGCACCCTAGGGTGCCTGGTTGGTGTCCTGGCATGTCAGAGGGACCAGTGCACTGCGAATGCTGGTTCCTCCCACGATCAAAGGGCTTGCATTTGGTCGTTTCTGAGATGGGCGTCCTTGGTTTCCATTATCGTAGAAAATCAGAAACAACCAAGTCTAGGGACGACCATCTCTAAGGACGACCTAAATGTGAAGATTTGGGCATCCCCAACCATATTATTGAAATAAAAGATGGCCGCCCATCTTGTTTCAATAATACGGGTTTCCCCACCCCTTCACCAGGACGTCCTAAGAGGACGTCCTAAGGAAAACTTGAGGGCCCCTTTCGATTATGCCCCTCCACGGAACTTTGTAAGTCTAAGTGCTTTGAAAATACACCTCAAAGTGTGTAATTCTATTTCCTTTCTCTTGTGAAGGAGGAGTGGCCTAGTGGTTAGGGTGGTGGACTTTGGTCCTGGGGAACTGAGGAACTGAGTTCGATTCCCACTTCAGGCACAGGCAGCTCCTTGTGACTCTGGGCAAGTCACTTAACCCTCCATTGCCCCAGGTACAAATAAGTACCTGTATACAATATGTAAGCCGCACTGAGCCTGCCATGAGTGGGAAAGCGCGGGGTACAAATGTAACAAAAATAAAAAATGAACTGCTCCTGACCCAATAATGTTTACATTTAGGTATGTTTGTAGTTTTTATTTTTTTTAATGTTTGTAATATTTGTTTCACTATTGATCCTGTTATAATATTGTAAACCACTTTGATATCTTTAATTGAGTGAATTCCTTCAAAAAGGCGGTAAATAAATCCTAATAAATAAATAAATGAAAAGCAGTGTAACAAAATCCATGGAAATAAATATATATATCAGAGAATATTGTTAGGAAGAAAAAGTGCATATGCTTTGCCTTTCTCTTTTCACTAATACATTCAGCCTATTAGTCTCTCTTTCAGCACTTACTAATACCTCAGGAAACAGAAATCCACAAAATTGTTGCTTAAAGACTAGGCATAAAGGTTCACACCTCCAGGATCTCTCTTGTGAGGCAGGTCCCTTCGGTCTTTAGTTTGAAAAGGTTATAGATCCCAAAGAGTTCTCCTTGATGTTCTTTTGATCCTTGTACAGCCGCAAAATATCGCTTGGCATTCTCACTTCCAACCACTGCACAGTGTAGTTGCTAAAACAAACACAAAAAAAGCCAGAAGTTTCAGAAGCGTCTGCTCCAGCAAAGTGTCAGAATTTCCTGGCATCTGCACTATATACACAGCTTTAGTCAAAGCAGGCAAAAAGTCCTTGGGGAGGATATTTGTTATAATTTCCCTGGCAGACGTTGACTTGTGGTGTAATATTTTTTGGCCTGATTTCTGTGGGTGGGTTGTGGGGGAAGATTTAAACAAAAATAAAACTATATAAAAATAATAGTACCACTATCATAGGTTTAGGTGCATATTTGGATTGACTTTTATGGAATGAGTATGGCTGTTAAAGGTTTATCAGGCACATAATTTCAGGGTATTTCCTGATAAGCTAGAGTTATAACACATTTGTAAAGGCTGTACCATTGTTATCCATTAAAAGCCATTAAAGCTTCTAGTTAGTCAACAATCAAGTGTCATAGGAATCTTTTCTGTTGATTCAACAGTTTGTTTTTTTTCACCTGAATGCCGGCCAGTGGAAACATTCAACTTTCAAAGAGAGAATACTCAAGTTAGGTGTCAAAATGAAAATGTCATGATATGCATAGGTGCAATTTATTGAGCAATATTTCTACAAGGTATGACTGGATGCTGTCAGAAGAAAATCGTAATATTTCACTGATAGACTAACAAAAACCCCAAAATAAAGCAGTTTCTGAGAAAGGATATCTCATTTCTGCCTCCTAATAACTGGTAAATTTATTCATACCTAATGACTGTCTAAGCAAGAGCTCAAGGTGATCTGTATTCTATTTTTTAAAAACAATAAATTAGATACCATTCATAAAAACATATCTAAGATATAATACATATAAAAATACAAACAGTAATAAATAAACATTAATAACTTATGAAGAATAAGTAACAATAATCAAACAGCAAATGTCAACAAATCTTCAATAACAATGCTACAATACAAGATGCCAAGTTGGGTTCTAGCCAACATTATACTGAACCCATATACTTGACCTGTATCTTGCCTGCTAGGTAAAGTCTTTATTATAATTTGTTTGGGAGATATTTTTTTATTAATGTCAGATTCTTCTTAGCTAATGATATACCTAATAAGAATGCATTAGAACACTCAACATACATAGATAAGATGCTAAAGATTTTCTACAATATGGCTTACCATATAGCTAAGGGACCAAGAGCAGATATATGATGGGGACAAGATGTGTGGTACAGAGACGGTTTGAATAATTTGATGGTTGGCTAAACTCAAGGCAAGTTCTTTGTATAGTTAAGCAAGAGATAAGGAGCTGATCTAAGTATGTAGCAAGCTAGTCCAAGTGCAGAATGAGTGTATACTCAGACACCCCATGTAGTAAAGGCTTGGGAGAAGAGTCAGGCTTTCACCTGCTTCCTGAAGTAGAGGTAGTCTTGAGCTACACACAGCCCCTCTGGGAGTAATATACCTGATTAGCACCTAAACTGGCTAATGTATGCACAGTACACTCCTATCTTTATGCAGTTTGCCTTAACTGGTTAAGGGCCCCCTTTACCAAGCTATGGCAAAAGGGGGCTGGCGCTGGCATCGGTGCATGTTTTACAAGCACACCAAAGCCTCCTTTTACCACAGCTGGTAAAAGGAAAGTCTCGTCTTCCCACAGGAAATGGCAGGGCAGCAAGTAAAGTACTTGCCGTGTGGCCATTTCAGGGATGAGCCCCTACCGCCACCCACTGGGATCCCACATTAACCAGACAGTGTACGACTGCCTGATTACCGCCAGGTACACTCCAGCACTATAAAAATAAATACATTTTTGTAGCGTAGGAAATGACGGCATGCTAGGGGTGGGACGTACCGGTGAGCTGCTGAGTTAGCCTGACAGTACTTCCTGTACAGCGAGCAGTAAGACCACATTGGGCTTACCACCACTTAGTAAAAGGAGCCCTAAGTGCTGAAAATCACAAGTAACTGGATAAGTTTTATCCAGCCGTGTATGCCCAGATATTCAGTGCCAGTGCCTGGACATAGTCCGGCATTGAATATCCACCAAAATGCTGACTGCTGCAGGCTGAATATTGAGCCTGAAACCTTTTATGTGAAGTCCACTGCAGTACCCCCCAGATAGAACTTGGCATTCTAATGTATTTTTTCATACCTGTTTTCAATGTTGGTTTTAGGTGGATTATCTGTCCTTATACACCTATAACCTTGCCCTTAAGCAAGCACTGTGTGCCGAAACATGCTGGCATATGAACTACAATATAAAGTGTTTTGGACTTATTTTCCACTTTAAGAGGTTCTTTTTGCTTGATTTGTTTTTTTATTTTTTAAAAACAGCTACTGACTCAGTACATGCTAGAATTGCTTTTAATCTCTGCTGTCTGGTTCATAAAATTCTGACAGGTTACTCTCCAAAACTCCTCTCTATTTCAGTTCAATTGGTATGACCAAATATGGCTGCAATAAAGATTAATATTGGCTTTTCCACCTGTAAAAAACATTTGACTAAAGTCGTTGTATGATCTCACTATGTGTTTTATGAAGCTTCACAATTAAGATTTTTTCTTGAAGGCAAAGGTGTGTTCTTTTTTATGGCTGGAATACCTGGATCATGATATTAATAGTTTGTGAATGCTACTCTTTTAAAACTGGAATATTTTACCATCTTCCTATAGTTTTGGCTTATTGCCTTCCTCCTATTGTGGACTATGAACTCTATTACCATTTCTATATCCTAATTAATTTGGAATAATTATTTCCTTATTGGTTATTTGTTTCTTGTCAAAGTTTTATCTTTGGTTTTATCTTTAAACTCAATAAAAAATAAAAATAAAGTCGGATTATAAATCATTTACGTTTCTTTCAGCGAAACTTTGGAACTCTGCCAGACCAGGGTCGTCTACTGCATTACCAGTCCCGGTTGCTGGGCACTGTCAGCTGCTTGCGTTGGAAAGACTTCTCGGAGTATTCTGTATATTGTGCTGGTCTCACTTTCATCAGGACCGCCGGTCCCAGCAGATGGCTGTTGCCTGCATCCACTTTCTTGTTTGACAGGATCTGTTTCCAGTCAGCTGTTTCTGTCGCAGATTCTGAGAGAGGAGTCAATCACTATTCTGACTGTCTTGGGGGTCGCAACGAGTCAACATCTTCGCATCCTTTGGAGTTTGACCTAGGATCTCTCATGAACTCCCAAGTTCTTTAGCAGCTTTAAATTGACCATTTTAGATCCCTTATTTCTATTATTTTTTTCCTTTTACTCTACTTTAACTATTTGTCTATTTAAATATTGTATTTGTAAAACCGCTGGATTGGCGCTAGTCTTTCCAGTCTACTTTAAGCCACTTTGAGCCTGCATTCTGTGGGAAAAGGTGGGGTAAAAATGCGATACATAAATAAATAAATAAAATTGTATTTCCCTTCTACTACTACTACTATTTAGCATTTCTATAGCGCTACAAAGCGTACGCAGCGCTGCACAAACATAGAAGAAAGACAGTCCCTGCTCAAAGAGCTTACAATCTAATAGACAAAAAATAAATAAAGTAAGCAAATCAAATCAATTAATGTGAACGGGAAGGAAGAGAGGAAGGTAGGTGGAGGCGAGTGGTTACAAGTGGTTACGAGTCAAAAGCAATGTTAAAGAGGTGGGCTTTCAGTCTAGATTTAAAGGTGGCCAAGGATGGGGCAAGACGTAGGGGCTCAGGAAGTTTATTCCAGGCGTAGGGTGCAGCGAGACAAAAGGCGCAAAGTCTGGAGTTGGCAGTAGTGGAGAAGGGAACAGATAAGAAGGATTTATCCATGGAGCGGAGTGCACAGGAAGGGGTGTAGGGATGGACGAGTGTGGAGAGATACTGGGGAGCAGCAGAGTGAGTACATTTATAGGTTAGTAGAAGAAGTTTGAACAGGATGTGAAAACGGATAGGGAGCCAGTGAAGGGTCTTGAGGAGAGGGGTAGTATGAGTAAAGCGACCCTGGCGGAAGATGAGACGGGCAGCAGAGTTTTGAACCGACTGGAGAGGGGAGAGGTGACTAAGTGGGAGACCAGCAAGAAGCAGATTGCAGTAGTCTAAACGAGAGGTGACAAGGGTTTGGATGAGGGTTTTGGTAGAGTGCTCGGAAAGAAAGGGGCGAATTTTACGGATGTTGTAAAGAAAGAAACGACAGGTCTTGGCAATCTGCTGGATATGAGCAGAGAAGGAGAGAGAAGAGTCAAAGATGACCCCAAGGTTTCGAGCTGAGGAGACAGGGAGAATGAGAGAGCCATCAACAGAAATAGAAAACGGGGGGAGCGGGGAGGTGGGTTTGGGGGGGAAAATGAGAAGCTCGGTTTTGGTCATATTTAATTTCAGGTGGCGTTGAGACATCCAGACAGCAATGTGAGACAAGCACGCTGAAACTTTGGTTTGGATGCAAGGTGAGATATCAGGGGTAGAAAGGTAGATTTGGGAGTCATCAGCATAGAGATGGTAGGAAAAGCCATGAGATGAGATTAATGAACCAAGGGAAGAAGTGTAGATAGAAAAGAGGAGGGGACCAAGAACAGAACCCTGAGGTACGCCGACAGGCAGAGGGATAGAAGTAGAAGAGGATCCACCAGAGTGAACACTAAAGGTGCGGAGGGAGAGGTAGGAAGAGAACCAGGAAAGGACAGAGCCCTGGAATCCAAGTGAGGACAGGGTATCAAGAAGTATGCTGTGATCGACAGTGTCAAAAGCAGCGGAAAGATCAAGAAGAATGAGGATGGAATATTGACCTCTGGATTTAGCCAGTAATAGGTCATTGGAGACTTTAGTAAGCGCAGTTTCGGTTGAGTGGAGAGGGCGAAAACCAGATTGTAGTGGGTCAAGAATAGCATGTGAGGAGAGAAAATCAAGGCAGCGGTGGTGAACAGCACACTCAAGTAATTTGGAGAGAAAAGGAAGGAGGGAGATGGGTCGGTAATTAGAGGGACAAGTAGGGTCGAGTGAAGGCTTCTTAAGGAGAGGTGTGACCACAGCATGTTTAAAGGCAGCAGGGACAGTCGCAGTGGAAAGTGAGAGGATGAGAATGTGACAGATAAAAGGAATAAGAGCAGGAGAGATGGCATTAAGAAGGTGGGTGGGAATGGGATCAGAGGAACAGGTGGTACATTTTGAGGAAGAAAGGAGAAAGCGAATGCTACATACCTGTAGAAGGTATTCTCCGAGGACAGCAGGCTGATTGTTCTCACTGATGGGGTGACGTCCACGGCAGCCCCTCCAATCGGAATCTTCACTAGCAAAGTCCTTTGCTAGCCCTCGCGCGCCAATGCGCACCGCGCAAGCGCAGCCGCCTTCCCGCCCGAACCGGCTCGTGTTCGTCAGTCCCGTATGTAGCAAGACAAAGACAAGGGAAGACACAACTCCAAAGGGGAGGCGGGCGGGTTTGTGAGAACAATCAGCCTGCTGTCCTCGGAGAATACCTTCTACAGGTATGTAGCATTCGCTTTCTCCGAGGACAAGCAGGCTGCTTGTTCTCACTGATGGGGTATCCCTAGCCCCCAGGCTCACTCAAAACAACAACCATGGTCAATTGGGCCTCGCAACGGCGAGGACATAACTGAGATTGACCTAAAAAATTTACCAACTAACTGAGAGTGCAGCCTGGAACAGAACAAACAGGGCCCTCGGGGGGTGGAGTTGGATCCTAAAGCCCAAACAGGTTCTGAAGAACTGACTGCCCGAACCGACTGTCGCGTCGGGTATCCTGCTGCAGGCAGTAATGAGATGTGAATGTGTGGACAGATGACCACGTCGCAGCTTTGCAAATTTCTTCAATAGAGGCTGACTTCAAGTGGGCTACCGACGCAGCCATGGCTCTAACATTATGAGCCGTGACATGACCCTCAAGAGCCAGCCCAGCCTGGGCGTAAGTGAAGGAAATGCAATCTGCTAGCCAATTGGATATGGTGCGTTTTCCTACAGCCACTCCCCTCCTATTGGGATCAAAAGAAACAAACAATTGGGTGGACTGTCTGTTGGGCTGTGTCCGCTCCAAGTAGAAGGCCAATGCTCTCTTGCAGTCCAATGTGTGCAGCTGACGTTCAGCAGGGCAGGAATGAGGACGGGGAAAGAATGTTGGCAAGACAATTGACTGGTTCAGATGGAACTCCGACACAACCTTTGGCAGAAACTTAGGGTGAGTGCGGAGAACTACTCTGTTATGATGAAATTTGGTGTAAGGGGCCTGGGCTACCAGGGCCTGAAGCTCACTGACTCTACGAGCTGAAGTAACTGCCACCAAGAAAATGACCTTCCAGGTCAAGTACTTCAGATGGCAGGAGTTCAGTGGCTCAAAAGGAGGTTTCATCAGCTGGGTGAGAACGACATTGAGATCCCATGACACTGTAGGAGGCTTGACAGGGGGCTTTGACAAAAGCAAACCTCTCATGAAGCGAACAACTAAAGGCTGTCCTGAGATCGGCTTACCTTCCACACGGTAATGGTATGCACTGATTGCGCTAAGGTGAACCCTTACAGAGTTGGTCTTGAGACCAGACTCAGACAAGTGCAGAAGGTATTCAAGCAGGGTCTGTGTAGGACAAGAGCGAGGATCTAGGGCCTTGCTGTCACACCAGACGGCAAACCTCCTCCACAGAAAGAAGTAACTCCTCTTAGTGGAATCTTTCCTGGAAGCAAGCAAGATGCGGGAGACACCCTCTGACAGACCCAAAGAGGCAAAATCTACGCTCTCAACATCCAGGCCGTGAGAGCCAGGGACCGGAGGCTGGGATGCAGAAGCGCCCCTTCGTCCTGTGTGATGAGGGTCGGAAAACACTCCAATCTCCACGGTTCTTCGGAGGACAACTCCAGAAGAAGAGGGAACCAGATCTGACGCGGCCAAAAAGGAGCAATCAGAATCATGGTGCCTCGGTCTTGCTTGAGTTTCAACAAAGTCTTCCCCACCAGAGGTATGGGAGGATAAGCATACAGCAGGCCCTCCCCCCAGTCCAGGAGGAAGGCATCCGATGCCAGTCTGCCGTGGGCCTGAAGCCTGGAACAGAACTGAGGGACTTTGTGGTTGGCTCGAGATGCGAAGAGGTCTACCAAGGGGGTGCCCCACACCTGGAAGATCTGTCGCACTACATGGGAATTGAGCGACCACTCGTGAGGTTGCATAATCCTGCTCAACCTGTCGGCCAGACTGTTGTTTACGCCTACCAGATATGTGGCTTGGAGCACCATGCCGTGACGGCGAGCCCAGAGCCACATGCTGACGGCTTCCTGACACAGGGGGCGAGATCCGGTGCCCCCCTGCTTGTTGATGTAATACATGGCAACCTGGTTGTCTGTCTGAATTTGGATAATTTGGTGGGACAGCCGATCTCTGAAAGCCTTCAGAGCGTTCCAGATCGCTCGCAGCTCCAGAAGATTGATCTGCAGATCGCGTTCCTGGAGGGACCAGCCTCCCTGGGTGTGAAGCCCATCGACATGAGCTCCCCAGCCCAGGAGAGACGCATCCGTGGTCAGCACTTTTTGTGGCTGAGGAATTTGGAAAGGACGTCCCAGAGTCAAATTGGACCAAATCGTCCACCAATACAGGGATTTGAGAAAACTCGTGGACAGGTGGATCACGTCTTCTAGATCCCCAGCAGCCTGAAACCACTGGGAAGCTAGGGTCCATTGAGCAGATCTCATGTGAAGGCGGGCCATGGGAGTCACATGAACTGTGGAGGCCATGTGGCCCAGCAATCTCAACATCTGCCGAGCTGTGATCTGCTGTGACGCTCGTACCCGCGAGACGAGGGACAACAAGTTGCTGGCCCTGGCCTCTGGGAGGTAGGCGCGAGCTGACTGAGAATCCAGCAGAGCTCCTATGAACTCGAGTTTCTGCACTGGGAGAAGATGGGACTTTGGGTAATTTATCACAAACCCCAGTAGCTCCAGGAGGCGAATAGTCATCTGCATGGACTGCAGGGCTCCTGCCTCGGATGTGTTCTTCACCAGCCAATTGTCGAGATATGGGAACACGTGTACCCCCAGTCTGCGAAGTGCCGCTGCTACTACAGCCAGGCACTTTGTGAACACCCTGGGCCCAGAGGCGAGCCCAAAGGGTAGCACACAGTACTGGAAGTGACGTGTGCCCAGCTGAAATCGCAGATACTGTCTGTGAGCTGGCAGTATCGGGATGTGTGTGTAGGCATCCTTCAAGTCCAGAGAGCATAGCCAATCGTTTTCCTGAATCATGGGAAGAAGGGTGCCCAGGGAAAGCATCCTGAACTTTTCTTTTACGAGATATTTGTTCAGGGCCCTTAGGTCTAGGATGGGACGCATCCCCCCTGTTTTCTTTTCCACAAGGAAGTACCTGGAATAGAATCCCAGCCCTTCCTGCCCGGATGGCACGGGCTCGACCGCATTGGCGCTGAGAAGGGCGGAGAGTTCCTCTGCAAGTACCTGCTTGTGCTGGAAGCTGTAAGACTGAGCTCCCGGTGGACAATTTGGAGGTTTGGAGGCCAAATTGAGGATGTATCCTTGCCGGACTATTTGCAGAACCCACTGATCGGAGGTTATGAGAGGCCACCTTTGGTGAAAAGCTTTCAACCTCCCCCCGACTGGCAGGTCGCCCGGCACTGACACTTGGATGTCGGCTATGCTCTGCTGGAGCCAGTCAAAAGCCCGTCCCTTGCTTTTGCTGGGGAGCCGAGGGGCCTTGCTGAGTCGCACGCTGCTGACGAGAGCGAGCGCGCTGGGGCTTAGCCTGGGCCACAGGCTGTCGAGAAGGAGGATTGTACCTACGCTTGCCAGAAGAGTAGGGACCAGTCTTCCTTCCCCCGAAAAATCTTCTACCTGTAGAGGTAGATGCTGAAGGCTGCCGGCGGGAGAACTTGTCGAATGCGGTATCCCGCTGGTGGAGATGCTCTACCACCTGTTCGACCTTCTCTCCAAAAATATTGTCCGCACGGCAAGGCGAGTCCGCAATCCGCTGCTGGAGTCTGTTCTCCAGGTCGGAGGCACGCAGCCATGAGAGCCTGCGCATCACCACACCTTGAGCAGCGGCCCTGGACGCAACATCAAAGGTGTCATACACCCCTCTGGCCAGGAATTTTCTGCACGCCTTCAGCTGCCTGACCACCTCCTGAAAAGGCTTGGCTTGCTCAGGGGGGAGCGCATCCACCAAGCCCGCCAACTGCCGCACATTGTTCCGCATATGTATGCTCGTGTAGAGCTGGTAGGACTGAATCTTGGCCACGAGCATAGAAGAATGGTAGGCCTTCCTCCCAAAGGAGTCCAAGGTTCTAGAGTCCTTGCCCGGGGGTGCCGAAGCATGTTCTCTAGAACTCTTGGCCTTCTTTAGGGCCAAATCCACAACTCCAGAGTCATGAGGCAACTGGGTGCGCATCAGCTCTGGGTCCCCATGGATCCGGTACTGGGACTCGATCTTCTTGGGAAGGTGGGGATTAGTTAGAGGTTTTGTCCAGTTCGCCAGCAATGTCTTCTTGAGGACATGGTGCATGGGTACTGTGGACGCTTCCTTAGGTGGAGAAGGATAGTCCAGGAGCTCAAACATTTCAGCCCTGGGCTCGTCCTCCACAACCACCGGGAAGGGGATGGCCGTAGACATCTCCCGGACAAAGGAAGCGAAAGACAGACTCTCAGGAGGAGAAAGCTGCCTTTCAGGAGAGGGAGTGGGATCAGAGGGAAGACCTTCAGACTCCTCGTCAGAGAAATACCTGATGTCTTCCTCTTCCTCCCACGAGGCCTCACCCTCGGTGTCAGACACAAGTTCACGAACCTGTGTCTGCAACCGCGCCCGACTCGACTCCGTGGAGCCACGTCCACGATGGGGGCGTCGAGAGGTAGACTCCCTCGCCCGCATCGGCAAAGCTCCCTCCGCCGACGTAGTCGGGGAGCCCTCCTGGGAGGCGACGGCAGTCGGTACCGCATGCGGCACCGACGCCGGTGACCTCACCTCGGGCGATGGACCAGCCGGCGCCACGCTCGACGGTACCGGAGGCGCAAGCACCGCCGGTACCGGAGGGGTAGGGCGCAACAGCTCTCCCAGAATCTCTGGGAGAACGGCCCGGAGGCTCTCGTTCAGAGCGGCTGCAGAAAAAGGCATGGAAGTCGATGCAGGCGTCGACGTCAGAACCTGTTCCGGGCGTGGAGGCTGTTCCGGGCTGTCCAGAGTGGAGCGCATCGACACCTCTTGAACAGAGGGTGAGCGGTCCTCTCGGTGCCGATGCCTGCTGGGTGCCGACTCCCTCGGCGACCCAGAGCTCTCGGTGCCGACACGGGAAGGGGACCGGTGTCGATGCTTCTTAGATTTTTTGCGAAGCACGTCACCGGCGCTTCCCGGCACCGACGAGGAGGACGTAGAATCCAGCCGTCTCTTCCTCGGGGCCGAGACCGAAGAGGGTCGATCTCGGGGGGGGGGGGGGGGGGCTGTACCGCAGGAGCCCTCAGGGTAGGGGGAGACCCACCCGAAGGCTCACCGCCACCAGCAGGGGAGTGGACAGCCCTCACCTGCACTCCAGACGAAGCACCACCGTCCGACGACATCAGCAGACGAGGTCCCGGTACCACCGACGTCGATGCAGTCACCCGATGTCTCGGCGCCGATGCAGAGGGTCGATGCCTCGATGCACTGGCCGCCGAGGATGAAGGTCTTGACGCTGCAGACGTCGATGCACTCGATACCCCCGGTGCCGATGCCGACGAAGAGCCCGAGAACAAAAAGTTCCACTGGGCCAACCTCGCTACCTGAGTCCGCTTCTGTAAAAGGGAACACAGACTACAGGCCTGAGGGCGGTGCCCGGCCCCCAGACACCGAAGACCCGAAGCGTGCCTGTCGGTGAGCGAGATTACCCGGGCGCACTGGGTGCACTTCTTGAAGCCGCTGGAAGGCTTCGATGTCATGGGAGGAAAAATCACGCCGGCGAGATCAAAAGACGAAATGGCGAAATTTGGCACCAGCAGAAAAAAGCGGGAAGGAAATTTCGACCGGGGCCTAACTAAGGCCTACCCCGACGACGAAAGAAAACTTACCGGGGTGAAAAACTCGAACTAGAGGAAGGGAAAAAGCCAAAAGAGGTTTTTTCCAACACTTTTGAAGCGAAACGAGTCAAAAACGACTCGCGAGGTCGACTTTTTTGGGGCACAAAACGGAAACACAACCGTCCCGAGCGCGGAGAAAAAAAGACTGACGAACACGAGCCGGTTCGGGCGGGAAGACGGCCGCGCATGCGCGGTGCGCATCGGCGCGCGAGGGCTAGCAAAGGACTTTGCTAGTGAAGATTCCGATTGGAGGGGCTGCCGTGGATGTCACCCCATCAGTGAGAACAAGCAGCCTGCTTGTCCTCGGAGAAGTGTAGTTTCCTCAATAGTAACTTCAGAAAAGGAGGGACCTGGCATGGCAGCCATCCTCACAAGCTGCTGGAGGCTGTCCTGAAGCTTTCCCTCTCTGCCACGATCTGCCCAGGTGGAAACAGGAAATTGCATCAGAGGGAGGTAGACTGCAGCAGACAGGGAAAGCTTCGGAGCAGCCGCAGGCAGCTTGTGAGAATGGCTACTGTGCCGAGGTCCCTCTGAGAAGGGAAATACATTTTCAAAGAAGATCAGGAAGAGAGGAGAAGATGGACTGTGGTGGGGAGAAGGGAAGAGATGCCTGGACCGTGGGGCCCCCAAAAGCAGCCCTGTTTGCTTCCCTCTAACACCGGCCCTCATGGTGGTGGCTACAAAAGCAACCATGGAGTGGCTTAACAAGAAGAACGACCATAAATGGCCCAAAGTCCAGACCTGAATCAAACTTAAAATATGTGGCAAGACTTGAGGACTGCAGCTCACAGATGATCAATCTCCAGCCAACCTGAAAGATCTTGAGCTATTCTGCAAAGAAGAATGAGCAAATACTGCACTATCCTGTTATGCAGAGTTGGTAAATTTATCCTAAACAACTCATAATAACTGTTATTCCTGATGAAAGGACTTCCAAATTCAAGGAGTGCGAAAACATACAAAATCATGGCTTTTGATTTCTTATTCTTAATGACTTTTTGAATATTTCTATACTTGTGCTTTTATGCTGAAAGTGTAGGATATGTTGTGTACATCACTGAAACAAATTCAAGGACTGAAGGCCTTTACAAGAGACTATCACACAGAAGAAAGAGCAAGTTCAAATTAAAAAATATATATTTTTAGCATTTGAAATTAAAAATTGATGCTACAAGTTAATAAATGACTATTAATAAAATTACATATATATATTTATTTATTTAGATTTTGCTCGCACCATTTTCAGTAGTAGCTCAAGGTGAGTTACATTCAGGTACACTGAATATTTCTCTGTCCCAGGATGGCTCACAATCCAAGTTTGTACCTGAGGCAATGGAGGGTTAAGTGACTTGCCCAAGGTCACAAGGAGCAGCACATTTATGCTCTATAGAATCACAATTCAATTTTAATTCACTCTGTAAAAATTTCCAGAAATGTTGTGCGCATCAATCCAGAAAACTTCATACCCCAGAATAAACTTACCTGTTTGTAAACCTGACGTAAGTACATGATCTCCTCTACAGTCCCCAAGGATATCAGCCTAAGCACCTTCACATTTCTGCTCTGGCCAATTCTGTAGGCTCTAAAAACAGAACAGTTCAATTTCAATAGCTCTGACTTGACAGGTAATCCCCTAGATTATATATAGTGCACCTAGAGATCTCTGACAAAACTGGCGTGGATTCTACAACAACGCACATAGCTTAATTGGCTTAACAAGTTAATCAGCGTTGATAACAGTTCTGAAGAAATAAAGAACACTAACTGGCACTGATTAGAATTTATGCGCACAACTCGCTAAGCACATTCTGTAACAAAGTGTGCCGAACTTCTAATACACGCAGGCAAAAAGGGACATGGTTATGGGCATGGAAATGGGTGTATCATGGGAGTTCCGAAATTTACGTGCATAGTTATAGAATATGGCCTAGTGCGCCTAAATCCACACGCTGGGTTTTATGCTACATTTTCATTGGTGTAAATGGATGCACAAAATTGTAGGCGCTGAGATATCAACTAAGCGTATTTTATAATTGGCACCTGCTGGGACTGATTTCGCGCTGCTTTTTTAGGCGCCATATATAGAATCTCCTCCAATACGTCCAATTTAAAGATTAGCAAGGCTCTACTTCATATAAAAGGAAAATAACTTTGGGTCAACTCAATACCATAGTGGTACTGCTATATACCACCACATGGGAGACCTGGGTTTGATTTCAGAGAGCGACTTCTGTTCCTTGTACCATGCAAGAATTTGGAGGAAGTATTTAGACCTCACCTCCAGCCCCCTAGGGGAAAGCATTTCAGCTATCAGAGAATGGTGATATCTAATAACCACGCTCACAGTGTACACGTAACGGATTTCAGAGGGAACCATGGACTCTTACTGATGCTTTTCATGTAATGGCTAAGCTGGACAGGAAATGGGTGAAACCCAGGGTAGCTGTAAAAAAAAAAAAAAAGGCTTATGGTGCACAGCATCAACAGGAAGCTAGCTCCAACTGAAATGCAGGCACAGAAAAGAAAAATTTAGAAGGAAAATAAACACATCGAAGAAATTTAAAAACAAAACAAAAATACACCCACCACCTAACAGTGGGCCATAGGCCCAAAATTCAAAGCCATTTATGTGGTGGTAGCAGAACTGGCTGCACAAGTGGTTTTTTTTTTTTTTAAATAAAATTTGCAGTGAATGTATATCTACTAGCATTTTATTTACCCATAGAAGGAGTAAGCTGTGAGCTGTCTTGAAAACTTAAGTACATAAGTTAAACCAGTGAAATAGCAGGCCTGTCACTATGTGTTGAAATGATGATGAGATCCTGTTTGCACATATATTCAACAGTGCAATTTAAAAAGACAATTTTACAAGTGCACATATTAAATGTTGAAAATAATTTGCACTGGAATGCTTATGTGCACTATGTGCTATTCTCTAAAGTAGAAAGTAAGTGCACTACTGCATAACTGCATGGGGGACATACATATAGTCAAAGCATGGGTATGGCTCCCATTTACATACGTAGAATACTGTAAGTTACATGCATGACATGTAGCATTTAGGCGCGTCCAGTTATGCCTGCCATTGACTTGGTATTAGTGAGTGTGCCTAACTTTATGCGCAAAAATACCGGTTTACACCTGTATTCTATAAAGGCATCTATGCATTCAAGTTCATGCTTCCTTCTGCTTTCATTACTCGTTTGATCTTTACCTGTAAGAAACTGTTTAGTATTGTTTTCTCATTTATGTGGAATTCTTTTTCAATGCCCTTCAGGTGTGAGAGCAATTATTTTAAATTCAAAAAAGTGTTGAAAACTGGGCTATTTAAGAAATATCTTAGTTGATCAATTGTTATTAGGATTTTTATTTTAATTATAACTGTGTTTTTCCCACTGAATTGGTGGCCTTCATGTAAACCACACAGAGCTCATGGTTGAGAGGGTATATAAGATTTCTGTTTAAAATTTAATAACATTTTTTTAAGTTATAGACTTGGCTCTCGGCGTATGCCATCAGGACCCCTAAGTGGAGGAGTGGCCTAGTGGTTAGGGTGGTGGACTTTGGTCCTGGGGAACTGAGGAACTGAGTTCGATTCCCACTTCAGGCACAGGCAGCTCCTTGTGACTCTGGGCAAGTCACTTAACCCTCCATTGCCCCATGTAAGCCGCATTGAGCCTGCCATGAGTGGGAAAGCGAGGGGTACAAATGTAACAAAAAAAATAAAAAACAAACACATGGTGCCCAGTTATGCCAAGATATAGACATGACAAACCTCAACAAGAGTCCACAGAACAAGGTTTCCTCTGCAACCCGGTATGTTTGCACTATGAGCCAGCCATTATAGAATACTAGCACAAAACAGAGTTGGTACATCAAAATTTAAGCATGCCCACTTATGACAGGGCAATGGCTGGTGCATCTAACTGTGCCATGCAATGCATGTAACTGATACTATTCTGTAAGTTGGAGAACTGTAAGAATATGTTAATATAACATAGTTCTTGAGAAAATAAAAGTTTCATGACTTAGAATAACAGAAGATATTCCAGAATATCTTGAATGTGTAAACCATACCTGTCAATGGCTTGAAGATCATTAGCTGGATTCCATGTAGGATCAAACACCACCACAACATTGGCCCCAACAAAATTTAATCCTAATCCGCCAGCCCTTAAATTAAGTAGAAACATTTAAGTCATTATATAAACAGTAGTTTAATTTGTTACATAAAACAAAATTTCTTATCCACAAACATCTTTATACAGATGCCAGTCAACCCAAAATATTTACAACAAGGCAGTGTATAAAACCATAGAATCAGTAATTGGCATCAAGGCACATACAGTAACAGATATAGCACCAAATAAAAAGCCTAGGTCAAACACAACACAAGTAGAATGAGGAGGCATAAAACAATTAGCAACCTAAGACCATGAATATACAACAGAGAAATGGATAGGCACAAAAACAAAATACTGTGTTTCATACTTTTATATTTTAGCAATTACCATTATCAGTAAACCACTTTGACTGATTTTCTTAGAAAGGCAGTATACCAAGTTTAATAAACAAACATTAAAAATAAAGTCTACAGGATAATAATTTTCTACCAATTCATCATGGAGTAAAACACAGTGGCCTGTCACTAACGGGAGTTCCTCATAGGCTACAGGATAAATAAGACACACTAATGGGTGATGCCATCCAACACCACAGAGACGGACCAGTTCTCCTGAGCTCAAAATTTTTTTATGTGGAAACTCAAGAGTTCCCAAGCAGCTGCCACCTCGCTTGGCCCCTTAATCTATGTACAAAACGTAGGAGGCAAATCCTGGGGAAGAAGAGAGGGTTTGTGTATCTGATTTATCCTGCTGTCTATGAAGAAGCATTGCTACAGGCAATCAACTGCATTTTATCCACTTATTTATCAGAAGGACTAAATAAGCCACATTAGTGTGAACTCCCATCGCTGAGGACTGTCCCGGAACAGCTGATAGTAAAACTGAACAGGTTTTGCAAAACTGCTTGCTGCTCATATGCACTAGGCATGCTGTCCAAATAGGGCAAAATACAAAGGTATGAATCGAGAACAATGCTGCAATCCTACAAATCTCCTGAACTCAGAAGAAATGAAAATGGACCTGAAATGCTTTTTACTGTGGCACTCATTTGTTAAGTCGATGGATGGTATTTTTTTTGACCACTTTAAGACGTCCATAAGCCAAAAATGTCCAAATCATGATTTTCAAAAGGCAGAATTTGGACATTGTAAACTGCAGTTCATCCAAAAACCAAGCATGCGTGTTGAAGATGTGTTTTGGGTGGGACAAGGATGGGCCCAAAATTAGGACGTCTTTCAGTGAGTGATAACAGAACAGGAAGAAATGTCCAAGGCAAAAAAGGACATTTTTATCTAGATCTGTTTCAATCACACCCAGGGTACAAAAAGATGCCTTGATTGAGCAGCTAACCATTGAAGACATGACCCCTTCCTTAATCTCCCAGTGGTTACTGCCCCCCACCCACCCCCCCTAAGAAGTGAAAATGACAGCAGATACCAGGGTGTATGACAGCTTCAGGTATCATGGCCATTCCTAACAGAGCAGTAAGCAAGTGTAAGGAATAGCTTAGTGGTCATTGCAATGGATTTTGAAATAGAAATATGTGATCCCTCCATGAACAAAGAAATACCTACAAGCTTGATGGCTATTGTAGTGGTGTACCTTTGTATAGCAGGTTTTCATCTGTTTCTGCATGGCTCACAACATAGAACGGAATTAAGATGTGATCTGTACCCGAGTCCTTTTCTTTAAAGTCCTCCGCACTGACCACCAGACTGCCCCTCTGCTCTGCAGGGACATCTGGTTAGCCATTTTTGTACAAAGGATTCCAGACAGACATTTTTGTGCCTGCTTTTTTGGCATTCATATTTTGGACATTTCATTTAGGGAAATGGATGTTTATTTTAGATGTTTTCAGTGCAAGAACGTCCTTCTCAGGTATTTTTAAACAGAAAAAACAGACTTTTCCTGTCTGAAAATGGCTGTGAGATTGACTTTTTTTTTTTTTGGAGGTTATGAGCATGATATCCCAATTCTGACTTGGACGTTTTTTCAAAAATGACCCTCTGGGTCTATTAGGCACAACCCAATCAGACTATAACAGTGTGCTATGAAGTCCATCAGTCAAGTTCACAAAGTTTTCTTGGCTATTGGTATTCCATGCCTTTAGGGGTCAAAAGATAAAATCTAATTAGTTTGCTGATGGCATAAAGTATTCTTTTTGTGATCTAGGGTATGGAGAGCCTGTTTGCCCTTTGTGAGTATGAAAATTGAGTAAAAGTGGAAAGCATGATTGATGTAAAACACTAATACCATCTTCAGAAGGAATTTAGGGTTGGTTTATTGAACTACTCTGTTGTGGAGAAACTGTAGATATGGTACTGGTGCTTTAAGTTCACTCACTCTTTGGGTCAAAATTAAGGCTAATCGTAAACAGATCTGTCCATAATTTCAGAACTTTGAAAAGTAGTTTCATAAGTTGCTTTAAGACTTATGTTGAAGTCTTGTTGAATCATCAACCATAATGATCAATTCCACCTCTTCTGGCACTTATATTCCTTCTATGCTGATGATTCATATTAGTATTGAAAAAACCCCAAAACAAAATGCAAGCTTGAATTGAGTCCCTTAAGCTAACATATTGTTTAAAAGTCATGTTTTCTTTTGCAACGGCCTATCAAGCAGCCATTTTTTTTAATTAGGAGTTCTGTCATAATCCCATTGAGCTCCCATTTGTGCACACACAGTAGGCTGCAAATGTACTTAAATGTACCTTCCGCAATGAAACAGGGCAGATTCTGAAAGGTGAAATAAGTACTGAAGCAGCCTCCTTAGAGACCAGGCAAATGGGTCTCGTTTTCCCTGTTTATGCCACAGTGTAATTAAGCTTTGAAATTCATCAACATAAAAATGCAACATAACAGGATTTAAAAACAATTCCTGAAAGTCAAGTCCATAAACCATTAATTAAGATGGACTTGGGAAAATCCACTGCTCATCTAATATATTCTTTTGGGATTATCAGGTACTTGTGATCTGGACTGGCCACTGTTGGAAACAGGATGGGCTTTGGTCTGTCCCAGTACGGGGATGCTTATGCACTTATGTACAAGGAAAATCTCTTCCACTTGGAGTAACGATGTCTTCTAATTCATAAGATAGATGGAGAGATGCCGTCATGGCTAGTAAATGGTTACTGAGGTGAAGGATCCTTCCTTGGCCATGTACAATCATCAAAGGAAATTTTGAGTCATCACATAAGTTTTAACTGACAAATGATATAGGCAAGGAAACTGCACTTAAAGAGGCTACAATGGGGATATTAAAACTGGAGGCTCTGTTTTATATTATCTTTAGCAGAGTCCTAGAAATAATCTGAACTGGTGCATAGGAGCTGAAGGTTGCTATTCCCCAGTGAATATGGAAAAGATATGTCACCACTCTGTGCCGGCTTGGCCTTCTGGAGCAGAACATCAAAAGTTCTGCAAAGAGGTCTATGGACTCTTCTTATACCTCATCTCTGCAAAAGCCCTATCACCTCCAAACTTAGATTTTAAATTTTAATTACTTTCCTTTCCCAAATCTGAACTCAAGGCAAGCTACAGGCTGTTACAAAAGCTCTTTATGAAGGACCATTTGTGTGGTTCCAGGCATCATCTCAATCTGCCTGCACTACATTCTGGTCCACTGGAAAAAGTGTAGGGGTTTGGTGTAGAAGTGGTTACCAGTTACTGCAGCCCCTGCCAGTGTCAGGTTCAAAATGGCAAAGACCCCTAAGAGCCTTTTGCAGGGCAGGGGTCTTCAGCTGGAAGGAGCTGGGCTGCCTTCATGGAGAATTTCTTCATTTAGGTCTCATTTTTGAGGAAACTGTGGGGGACTTTCTTTGGGGGGTTGGAGAGGAAGCTCCAGCTCCTATACAATGGTGCACAAATGCACTGGGCTATGTGTTTTCAGGCACGATGCTCCCAGAGGAGTTTGAACTGTATGCGGAAACGGATAGGAAGCCAGTGAAGTGACTTGAGGAGAGGGCTAACATGAGCATAACGACACTGGCGGAATATTAGTTGTGCAGCACAATTTTGAACAGATTGAAGAGGAGAGAGATGGCTAAGTGGGAGACCTGTGAGAAGCAAATTGCAATAGTCTAAGCGACAGATGATAAGAGTGTGGATGAGGGTTCTGGTAGTGTGCTCAGAAAGGAAAGGGCGAATTTTGGTGATATTATAGAGAAAGAAATGTCTGCTGAATATGTGCAGCGAAGGAGAGGGAGGAGTCGAAGATGACCCCAAGGTTACGAGCTGATGAGACAGGAAGGATGAGAATGTTATCCACAGAAATAGAGAATGGGGGAGGAGGAGAGGTTGGTTTAGTGGGAAAGATAAGAAGCTGTCTTGGTCATGTTTAGTTTCAGATGGCGCTGAGACATCCAAGCAGCAATGTCAGACAGGCAGGCTGATACTTTGGCCTGGATTTTGGCTGAGATTTCTAGTGTGGAGAGGTAGATCTGGGAGTCATCAGCGTAAAGATGATACTGAAAACCATGGGATGAGATCACAGTACCAAGGGAAGAAGTATAGATGGAGAAAACAAGAGATCCCAGGACAGATCCCTGAGGTACACCAACTGACAGTGGGATAGAAGTAGAGGAGGATCTACTAGAGTATACACTAAAGGTACGCTGTGAGAGATAAGAAGAAAACCAGGAAAGAAAAGAGCCCTGAAATCCAAGTAAGGACAGTGTATCAAGGAGTAGGCTGTGATCAACAGTGTCAAAAGCAGGAGATAGATCGAGAAGGATGAGGATAGAATATAGACCTTTTGATCTGGCCAGGAACAGATCATTGGAGACTTTAGCAAGCGCTGTTTCAGTTGAATGAAGGGGGAGAAAGCCAGATTGAAGTGGATCAAGAATAGCTTGAGATGAAAGAAAGTCAAGGCAATGGCGGTGAACAGCACTTTCAAGTATCTTGGCTATGAAAGGGAGTAGGGAGATGGGGCGATAGTTGGAAGGGCAGGTAGGGCTCCAATGAAGGTTTTTTTAAGGAGTGGTGTGACTATGGCATGTTTGAAGGCACCAGGAACAGTCGCAGTGGAACGTGAAAGATTGAGGATATGACAGATAAAAGGGATGACAGCAGGAGAGATAGTGTTAAGTAGATGGGTGGGAATAGGATCAGAGGACCAGGTAGTTAGTTTCGAGGAGGAAATAAGATGTGTCGTTTCCTCTTCAGTGATTTCAGAAAAGGAAGAAAAGGAGGCAGGGGTTGGAGGGTTGAGAGAATGGACTAAGGGAAGGAGAGGTGGAGGTGACCTGGTTGAGAATTCATGTTTAATCTTGTGAACCTTATCATGAAAGTACTCAGCCAGAGTCTGGGGGGAAAGTGAAGGGGGAGTTGGAGGTGAAGGCACTTTGAGGAAAGAGTTCAGTGTGGCAAAGAGATGTCGAGAATTTGAGCCAAGAGAATTTATCAACTGGATGTAATAGTCTTGTTTGGCAAGTAAAAGAGCAGACTGGAAAGGTCAGCAAGAATTTGAAATGTATGAAGTCAGCATGGGCACGGGATTTCAGCCAAAGGCGTTCGGCAGAGCGGGCACAGGAACGTAGGTAGCGGATTCTAGAGGTCAGCCAAGGCTGGGGTTTGGTACGTTTTACAGAACGGGGAATGGGAGGAGCGAGAGTATCCAGAGCAGAGGAGAGAATAGTATTATAGGAAGAGACAGCCTCATTGACAGACTTAGATAACATAGTGGTAGAGAAGAAATTTGAAACATTGGAGGACGGAGTAGAAGGGTCAATAGCCTGAAGATTCCTACATGTATTGGTTAAGATTGGACGGGACTGGGGAGGAGGGTGTTTAAGTGTGAAAGTTATCAGATGATGGTCAGAGAGGGGAAGAATTGAGGCACAGAAACTGGAGAGTGAGTAGTTTGAGAAGAGAATAAGAGCAGTTTGAGAAGAGAACAAGGTGAGTTATATTCAGGTACAGTACTTATTTTCCTGTCCCTCACAATCTATGTACCTGAGACCATGGAAGGTTAGATGATTTATCCAAGATCACAAGGAGCAGCAGTGGGATTTGAACCTGGCACCCTTGATGTGAAATCCAGTGCTCTAACCACTGGGCTACTCCTCCACTCTAGTACTGCATGATATAACAGGCCAATGTTTGTATATGGTTTGTAAAGATGTTGATGGTTTGCATTATTCCTTTGAAATATCATGCTATAATAGTAGGTAATCAAATGAAAATAAAATGTGGGTAACAAAAAAATGTGGTAATTGTAGGAAACATAAGATTACAACAAAGTGTGAACATAATTTTCAACCCATATTTTTAAGCCAATTTCCACATACAATTGCCATTATAGAATCTGTGCTAAGTCTGCATTATCCCGGCGTATAACTTTAGGTAATCTACAGAGAATTACCTCCAATGTGTTTGAGTATCAGCTTGTTATGTGACCAGACATAGCATGTAAATGTTTATGGCTTTAAAACAGTGGTGCACTGTACATGTCTTAGCAGCACCATACCAAGCTGTAGTTGCACCCTGTATGATTCACCCACTGACGTTCTCTATCACATCCTGCCCACTTTACCACTACCAATGACAGCAGAAGATGGACTGGGGCCAAATTTTTTTGTGCTCTTCCACATTTCTTCCCAATGTGGCTGCACTGCTCTCACACCCTTGGTACTGCTCTGTTTTAGTTTACTTGTGTACTTGTACACAGTCTGAATGCCTGTCTTCTATAAGTTAAGATTATACACGCGTGAAAGTACTGTCAGCAAGAAAAAAATGCAATTAACCAGATAGGAGGAGTTACGCATGTTAATATGTGGCTCACATATGTAAAAACGTCATGTAAGGCTATGAAAATTTAAACACTGTTAAGACTGCTATATTGCCAAAAGGCAGACCGTGGCTCTTCTTCCTTTGCAAATAGATGAGTTATTTTATTTATTTACAAATGTACAAAGGCTGCTAGTCTAACAAAGGAAAGACTTCTAGTGGATAACAGCATACCTAAAAAAAACATCCCTCCAAAAAACAATAAACCAGAACTAGCACAATACACAAAGGAGGCAATTTTTTTTTTTTTTGTTACCCGCACTTTCCTACTCATGGCAGGCTCATTGAAGGGCCTATTTCCAAAACCCTCTGAAGCCCCAATGCACAAAGCTTACCGTGGTTGCAACATTTGCTTTAGACCAGCTGTAGACGGTCTAAAGCAAAAGTTATGTAGCTTCTAATGGACAAAGGGGTTTTGTGGGGGTTTTATCATTTGCAGGCGCAGTTACCGAGAATCCTATGCAAATGCATTAAAAGCTCAACAGTATTATAATAAGCATTTCGTGTGATGCACAGAAAGGAGCACCTACCTTTAATGTGCTAGAATTTACGACAGGTCTGGTTGTCATTGTGTGCAGTCTGCTTACATTTTTCAATAGCAGGAGAGGACAGAACAGATTAGAGGGGTGGAAAAACAAAAGCACACAGCCTATCAGCTGGGGAAAGCCCCTATGATGTCAACTGGAAGGCTTAAGCAAGGAAGAGATTACCAAGCACGCAGGCAAACTAAATCGGGAAAGAAGCCGGAGAGAAAGCAAGGAAGGACCGGAAAAAATCAACTGGGGAGGCAGCAGGAAAAGGGCAGCGAGACAAAACGATTCCTGTGCAGAACATGGACTCTTACTGTACTGAGAGACTATTCTGCGCATGTGCTAAACGCTTTCACTACCGAGTCGCTTGCAGATTTTCCGTGCATCTCATTTGCATAGGATTCCCTTTGAGTGTCAGTCACTGTTTAGAAATTGCTAAATTCAACCCCAGCTGCCGTATTTAATGTGACTTTTGAGCATCGGCCCCTAAGTACAATGCAACTAACAAGGGTTTAGCAGGTTTTGGAAATACGTCCTTCAATTCTATAACTTGGTATCTTGCTTATTATTTATTTATTTTATTTATTACAATTGTATCCCACATTTTCCCACCTATTTGCAGGCTCAATGTGGCTTACAAAGACCTGTTATGCCATCTCCATTCCAGGGTAACAGACACCAATTGGTGTTACAACAATATCAAGCATGCGAAAAAAAGATCTAAGCAAACAATTATAGAAAGATGACTATCAGAATAGGGTGAAGTGTTATGGTTAAGCTATGGTTTCTCATTGTAGGCCTTGTTGAAGAGATAGGTTTTCAGAGATTTGCGAAAGTTAGTTATTTCGTTAATCGTTTTCAAGTCGGTTGGTAGTGCATTCCATAGTTGCGTACTCATGTAGAAGATAGCCGCATGTGCTAGCTTGTATTTTAATCCTTTACAGTTGGGGAAGTGTAGGTTAAGGAATTTATGGGCTGATCTTTTAGCATTTCTGGGAGGCAAGTCCACGAGGTCAAGCATGTAGGTAGGGGCATCTCCATGGATGATTTTGTGAATTATCGTGCAGATCTTGAACGCGGTACGTTCTTTAAGTGGAAGCCAATGAAGTTTCTCTCTTAGGGGTTTTGCACTTTCATATTTTGTTTTGCCAAATATTAGTCTGGCTGCGGTATTCTGGGCTGTTTGAAGTTTCTTGATAGTCTGTTCTTTACAGCCAGCGTATAGTGCGTTGCAGTAATCCAGGTGGCTTAGTACCATTGACTGAACCAGGCTATGGAAAATGGATCTCGGGAAGAAAGGTGTTACTCGTTTGAGTTTCCACATGGAGTGGAACATCTTTTTCGTTGTATTCTTCATGTGGGTTTCAAGTGTGAGATTTCGATCGATGGTAACTCCGAGAATTTTCAGATTGTTTGAGACAGGAAGAGAAAAGTTTGGTGTGGTTATGGTGGTGAAGTTATTTGTGTTATGTTATGAGGTGAGTATGAGGCATTGTGTTTTTTCTGCGTTGAGTTTTAGCTGGAATGCGTCAGCCCAGGAGTGCATGATTTGGAGGCTTTGACTGATCTCATTGGTGATTTCCTTTAGATCGTGCTTGAACGGGATATAAATCGTGACATCGTCTGCATAAATGTAGGGGTTGAGGTTATGATTGGCTACTATCTTGGCTAAGGGTATCATCATTAGGTTGAAGAGAGTTGGTGAGAGGGGGGATCCTTGGGGGACTCCACATTCAGGTGTCCATGGAGCTGATACATCCGCATTCGCTGTTACTTGGTATGATCTTGTGGTCAAGAATCCTCTGAACCAGTTAAGAACGTTACCTCCCACTCCAAAGTAGTCTAGAATATGTAGTAATATTTCGTGGTTGACCATGTCGAAGGCACTGGACATGTCGAATTGTAGGAGGAGTATGTTATTGCCAGTTGCAATTGTTTGTTTAAATGAGTTCATTAGCGTCACTAGTACAGTTTCAGTGCTATGGTTCGAACGAAATCCTGATTGAGACTCGTGCAGAACTGAGTATTTATTTAGGTAGTCTGTGAGTTGTTTCGTCACTACGCCTTCCATGAGTTTGGTTATTAGTGGGATAGATGCTACTGGGCGATAGTTGGTTAGATCTTTTGTACTTTTCTTTGCATCTTTAGGTAAAGGGGTAAGTAGAATGTTTCCTTTATCCGTAGGGAAGAGGCCATTTTGTAGCATGTAATTTAGGTGATTCATAAGGTCTGTTTTGAGTTGCTGAGGGGCAGATCTTATAAGGCTAGTAGGGCATATATCTAATTTGCATTGTGATTTAGCGTATCTTCCAAGTGATTGGGAGATGTTGTCAATCGAGAGTATATCGAAATTGGTCCATGATCCGTCTGCTGGGTGTTCGCCAGGTATTGGGTCTAGATATTCAAGGAGGTTTACATAGTCTGTTGTGTTGACAGGTATCATGAGTCGTAGTTTTATCATTTTCTCTTTGAAGTAGTTCGCAAGACTGGTTGCTGATGGGGTGTCTATGCTGTTGGTAGTAACCGGTCTAGTATTTAGTAGTTTGTTTACGAGTAGGAAGAGTTTATGTGTATCCTTGTAGTTTAGTCCGATTTTAGTTTTATAATATGCTCTTTTAGTTTGTCTGATGGTGTATTTGTATTTTCTTTGTAGATGTTTCCAGTCGTTGAGTGCGGATTCGTTTTTTTTCTTATTCCATGCTCGCTCTAGTCTTCTGACTTGTGTCTTCAGTTCTTTCAGTTCTTCGTTGAACCATGGTACTGAGTTATTTCTGTGTGAGGTTCTAGTTTGAAGCGGTGCTATGTTGTCTAGCACAATTCTGCATCTGTTGTCCCATTCAAGAAGAAATTGGGGTGAGTCTGTTGGTGTTGTCCATTCGTCGTTATAGATTTGTTGCCAAAATGTTAGCGGGTTTATTTTGCCTCTCGTGGTATAGGTTGTTTGTTCTTGTTTATGTTGTGAACCTTTTGCTCGCCATTTAAGGGAAAGGTTTGCTCAGTAGTGATTGGACCATGGTGTAGCTGTCCATTTAGTATCTGTTAGTGCGAGATTTGGTTCTGATGAGAATATGTATGTGATGATATCTAGTGTGTGTCCTTTATTATGGGTGGGTTGCATGTTTGGCCAATGAAGCTCCCATAATTGTAGGAAGTCTTTGCATTCGCATACGTTAACCAGGTTAGTATCTTCAAGGTGAAGGTTGATATCCCCTGCTATAAGAAGGTTTTGGGCGGAACTAGACAACTATACTGTTTGATTTGTAGGATCCTTCCTTTATGTGAAGCTTCTGGTGATTGCAATCCACCTTGAAGCCTTGTGTCAAAAAGCAGAATATAAATCTGTTAATACAATATAATTGATTTATGTACTACAGTGGGTCATGCTTAGCGCCAATTCTAACACAGCACAGGTGCACCTAAGTCATAAACCCACAATGAGTGCCAATACTTAGGCTCAATCCTTTATGTCATATCAGTGGCAGGTATAAATAGTTGCACCTAACTGCGCCAAGTGATGTGCATAACTGATAACATTCTATAAAAGTTACACATATCCATTGGTGCCATATCCATGCTCTGCGCATGCTCCTCGTATGTTTACCCCACACCTTCGAGTTATGGGCTATAACGTCCAGTGCACTAATATATGTGAAACTGCCTTTTAAAGATGCCTTTGATGCTTGTAAGAGGCACGTAGCTTTAAGCTTGCGCGAAAGTGCATTCACTTACATAGTAGACACAAGGCAGATGTTCACATCTTGCATGCTGTTGAATTCTTTCACTATCTTCACCCGTTCCTCTGCCTTGGTGTTTCCATCAAGTCTTCGGTACTCTAGCCCTGATGCCATGCAATATCTTTCCAGTACATCTAACAGCTAGCAGAAAAGCAAGAATATAGCTCTTACACAGTAGCTATACAATCAGTCATCGTATCCATCATAATCCATCTGTATTATCTACAATAGCATTAGGACTAGTTTTTTATCCTTATCATAGCTATAATTATTTCACTTTTAGGTAGAGGACACTATCAATTGCAGACCAGTGATGGCGAACCTATGGCACGCGTGCCAGAGAGGTCACGCAGAGCCCTCTCTGTTGGCACGCGCGCCGTCGCCTCAGCCAGTTCCAGCCCCCCGCCCCACCCTCTGAGCACCAGGGCCCACCTCCGAAATTTAAAAGTCATACCTGGTCGGGGTTAAGGCGGCGTCGGCGGCAGCAGCAGTAGTGAAAAGCATGCTCATTCGGCACTCATTTCCTGTTTCTGCAAGGGCGGGACCACAGAGCTTGAGAGACAGAAGGGAAGGCTGAAGGCGCGCCGAGTCAGCATGCTTTTCACTGCTGGTGTTGCTGCCGCCGCCTTAACCCTGACTTTTAAATTTCGGAGGGGGGACCTGGTACTCGGACGGAGAGAGGGCGGGATGCTCAGGAAAACCTTTTGTCTTTGACGCTGTGGAACTCAGAGGGAGGGGGGATCCTGTTGAACTTGGAGGGAGGGGGACCCTGGAACTCAGAGGGAGGTGGAGAGGGGACGAGGGAGAACGAGAGGGAGGGGGGCGAGGGGGAGAGGGAGGGGGAATGGCACTTTGCGATAAATAATTAGATTTTGGGTTGCTGTTTGGGCACTCGGTCTCTGAAAGGTTCGCCATCACTGGACTAGACTGTGATTTATTTGAGCACAAGCACATTTTAGTTATATATTATTAGAGACCTACGATGTGGAATGGTCACTGCAAATAATGCTTGTAAGGCATGGTGATATTGATTGATGAAGAGTTTAGCATTTAAGAAATGGTGCAATAGTAATGGCCAGATAGAGCAGTTCTTTCTAGCTGCCTAAGCAGAATATATTGATGACTACAAATATTTTAAATATGTAAAATGTCTTTTTGTGAAGTGCAATGATACTGAGGAACTGGTGTTTTGATTGTTTTACTGTTTCTCCTCTTAGGATCTTTTTTGTTTGTAGAATTATTAGGATCACCAACGCATGAACATCTTTTCTCTCCTCTAACAGGTGGTCTTCTTTAAGTAGTCTAACTCTGATTTCACTTGCTCGACTTCACTGAGAATCCTAACTGTAATTGTCTTTCTTTAATGTTGAGGCACTCCACTGTTTGTACAACAGCAACACTAGAAATAAACAAGTCATTAACTATTACTTGTTTTAGTGCACAAATTTTAAGTTACCATAGACAACTGATGTTGCTTTTGGACCGTAGCAGGCAGAAACACGTCCAGGGCCTGCACTGGTATCACACATTTCAAATTCTGCATCTGTACAGGTATCATACATTTCAAATTCTGGACAATTATCTATCTCAATAGACAATTCAATTATGAGGGCAAGTACTCAACCATTATAAGATGAAAACCAATTTTACTTAAAAGATAGGATTGGCAGATTCTTTTTTTAAACACACATTTCATTTCTACATAGCCAGTGCTAATAAGCCCACATTCCAAGGTGTCTTCAAACTGGACATAATTTATAATTATAAAAATAATATATAAATACAGATGTAAAACAGAATAGTACAAGCTTGACCAATTCCGCCTCTTCTGGCACTTACAAATCTTCAGCATAGAATGAATATATCAATATTTTTCAAAATCCTTTTTTTCTGTGTTCACTTGATGGTTCTTTTGAGGGATGTTGTAATCTCTAGAAGGATATATGTTAGGTACCCAATATCTTAAATATATGTATAACATAAGAGATAAACCTATTCAGGATTTGCTATGGGATGTGGAACTCAATCTGTTCTATGTAAGATGTTCTTTCAAAATGAATAAAAATAATAATTAAAAAAAAGCATTACAAAAATTTGACCTGAGGACCTTGCAAATAACATGTGGTTCAAATCCTGTTTTCTTTTCATACTGCTTATCAAGGCACAATTTCCCAGGCAGTACATGTGAGAAAGAAAATGTGGCTGACAGCTGCTGCTCTCCCCAGTACTTTATGTGTCACGATTTACTGAGCTCACCTTGGTAGAAAAGGAGAAGAGGAGAACTTTGTCTTTGTTTTTCTTGCAGTGGTTTAAAAGTTGCTCAAGGACCTGGAAGTAAACCACAGAACAGTATTGAGCTGATTCTGCCACAAGGTACAAGGCAATTTCCTACGCTTGTGAAGGCATGTGTGTGTGCACACAAAGATAAAGCCCCACTATTTGGCATGTATGAGGAATTACCTCTGTTTGCTCCATTCAGCGGCTAGCAAAAGTGCTGATTGCACCTCATGACAGTCACCTCAGTGGGTGCATATGTACATCCCGCAAGTCACCAACAGACTCCACAGTGACAAGCTAAGCTTATTAGGGGTCAATTCAAAAAAGGTCAGCAAAGTTATGTGCTGAAATTTAGCATGTTAAGTGCAAACTCTATAACAGCAATTAAGCGCATAATTGCCATTATAGAAAACTAGCATAAATAGGCATTTATACGCCAACATTTAGGCACGAACACTTATGCCATGTCTACGGCAGGTAAATGCACAAGCCTAAATGTGGTACCTTATGTGCGTAAAGCGAACTTACACACTTGTAGCAGGTCTTCTCCGATGACAGCAGGACATGTATTCTCAAATACTGGTGACATCAACTGACACAGCCCTGAGGCAGATGTTACCCAGCATTTTTTCACTTTAAGAAACCTTTGGTAGCGTCCTACCATTTTGATGAAAATTTAATTTCTTGCTGTTCTTTTTTTACTTAAGGGCCATGTGCCTCCTAATAGAGCAAAAGCTAGTTTACCTGTAAGGTGATACTGTTCTCTTTTCCTTTTTTTGTAACTTTTATTGCAAATTATATCCAATTTTCAAGAATTCCTTAAAAAAGTAATCAAGTTGGCAGAACAGAAAACATTTTCAATCAATATAGAATAACAAGAAAATATTCATTATGTATAACTATCATGTAACTCAAGTCCACAATTTTGGGGGATCCAAGAGATCAGTCGACAAAAAAAAAAAAAAAAAAGAGACAACACAGATGTTCTCCTGCAAGCGATTCTCTCATGTTAATCATATTCTACCCCCTGGAACCAAATCTGTTTTGCCCTCACCTATGTTGTTCTTATCTATGGCTCTTTCTGCATAGTTGCAAGGTCCAAGGTGCGTTCACCTTTGAACTTTGCATCAGGTCTCAAAAGAAAAGTACAATACTTTCCCTCTGAAAATTTCATAGGGAAAAAGTACCTGCAAAGATCTGCATTTGTGTAGATATTTCTTCTATGGGAACAGTACATGCACTTACCTTCCTTAATCTAAATCCACAACATTATGCTCAAAGGTACACATATACTGTTTATCAGGAGAAAGGGTGAGGAATGTCAGAGTGGGAAAATGGCTTTTGATATGAGCCTTGCTACAATACCTACCACTGGATGTATACAAAGGCATGGCAAGAATGGGGCTGAAAAGGAGAACAAAGAACACCACTCCTCCACACTAACAAAAAGTACAACACACAATGAAGGCAATGTACCAGATATCAAGGTGTCAAATCTTTAAAAAGTAGGCACATTCAAGACCTGACATGAATTGTGTTTCGGCTTCAAGGCCTTCATCAGGAGTCTATGAAGAGCCAACATGAACACTGTTAAAAATAGCACAGTTGGACTAAGCCAACTTGATGACTCATAAAATGACGTCACACTCTATAAACAGAAAACAATATAAAATGAGGCGTCGCGTGATAAGTAAAAATCACATGCTCAGCGTTTAGTCAGCAACTGATTGCAACCAAGGCAAAAGGGCGGTACAAAAGTGGAGGAGAGTTTTCCTACCAATATGCAGAATATAGGAAGTTTATCATAAAAGCTTAGAATTTACCTTCATTTTTCCACTGTACTTTGGATCAGAGATAGTTTCAAAAGCTGCATCTTTACTCTGCTGCACAAAATCAGGAAACTTTGAAAACACTTCACTGCAGATCCTCTCGATGTGACCTTCCTGGAAGAAATTACAAGAATGAAAAGTAAAAAGAGAATGTAAACACAAACTCTCCATTCATTGCACTAGCCACGAGGCTACTCCCGAGACCCACGTGCTGCTCTATTAAGAATTTCCATAATACCTGAAGCTGTCAGAGCCACGTATCATAGTAAGATAGTAAATGACGGCAGATAATGACCTGTACAGTCCATCCAGTCTGCCCAACAAGATAAACTCATTTTACATGGTATGTGATACTTTATATGTATACCCGAGTTTGATTTGTCCTTGCCTTTCTCAGGGCACAGACCGTAGAAGTCTGCCCAGTACTGTTCTTGTACTAAGTTCTGACCTTTCTTATTTCAAATTCAGGGGACAGAAAGCAACCACTGGGGGATTAAGCACGTGTTATGACTTAATCCCTCTGGTGCACAGTTGCTCATCAGAGCACCTTTCTATAACCTGGACGTGACAAGTACCAGGTCTAAATACAGATGTCCATCTTTTTAGACATGGACGTCCTTTCCCCTTCAGAGTTGAACATCCATATTTTGGGCCTTCCCTAGTGCTTCTGAAAACACACCCAGACCACGCCCCCTTGCCATAAGGACATATGTATGTAGTATTAGACATCCATTATCATGCCCTTGTAAAATTGGGATTTAGACATCTATGCAATATGGATGTCTAAATGACAGTTTTCAGACATATAAAACAAGAATAGAGCTTCTAAAATAACACCATAACACAATTTTTAGAGCACACAATAAATCTTTTATTAGCACAACTACTGCACTATTAATTGGACGTTAATATTTAGACAAAAAAGTGTTAAGAAGCTTTAGACAGTAATCTTCACATAATTTTTGTTATTCTGACATTTGATGACATGTAACAAAATTAACAATAATTATATAACCTGTGAATAATGGTTGTCACAGGGAAAAAAATCTAAATACAAGAACTGCTTTTGTCAAAAATGTGATTTTTGTGACTTATCAGGTTTTTGTGCAATGCCCTTCACATCTCACTGCCTCTATTTTGTTGTTTCTACTACTATAAATCATTTCTATAGCGCTACCAGTCGTGATCTCTGATTACGTGGCTTGCTGAAAATGAATGTTAAAATATCAGGGTTAATGAACAATGAGCCTGCTTTTAGACCAGAAATATGCAACTATAGTTCTGAAACATTGTTTGAGAGTGGCTTAACAACTAAACCTGGTGAAAAAAACACAACAAAGCTCAGAAGACTCTAACAGGTAAAGAAGAATGGAAGATGAATTTTTTGATTACTACATATAGAATGCAACAATTGATATTTCATATTTCTGATAGGAAAAAGAAAAATCAGAGCATTTCATTCTAAGTGATCTTTTACTAGTGATCCGCAAAAGCTCATAGTAGTGATATCAGAAAGAAGGTGTTGGTGACAATCAGACATACTTATGGGAAACATCTAAGGGTTTTGAGGAATGAAATGAAATTAGAAGCACAGAAGTTTCTGGAAGTTTCAGTGTAGAACTGAAGATACCTACTGGATTTAGCAACTGCCTTTGCTTTGGTAGTTCAAGACAAGTCATGTTCAGGTATAGCAGGTATGAAAACAGGGACATCTACTGAGGTGAATTCTTTAGAAAAATCTCAGAGGAAAAACTACCAATGAAGAAGAAATCTAATTCTGGTGTGGGAATTCTATTCTGCAAAGTCAGACGATTTCAGAAGAGGTGATGAACTCATCAAACTGATTCAGGTACCAACAAGGAGATCTCCCAAATCTAACGGGTTCCTTGAAATAGCCTAATAAAGGGTTTTCAGGCAGAGGAAGCCCCTAATTGCTGGATGAACTGTGTTTGACACAGTTTGAATTTCTGTTCTTAACATAGCTTGTAGGAAGTGTACTTTTCATCAGTTCAAGAACTAAAATTTTAATTCTGGAGCAGCACCTACTGCACTGAGGGATACTTTTACTAAGCAGCAGTAAAAGGGGGCCTGTGCTGGGAGGAAGTGACGTCACGAAACTGAATGGCTGCTTAGTCCCGGAGCTCCGTTCCTACCTCTGCGAAAAAGGCATTATTCGCTATAAATTAATCTCTCACAACATTCGCATGAAAGGCGAACTGGTGCTGAATTAATTGAATCCAGAAAAATGAGTAAAAGAAGCGGCGCGCTGCATCGGGAGAGCGAGCGTCTGTCGTCGAAGCAACCGGATCGAGGCCTAGCGCACCCCGCCTCCCCCAAGGTATGCAGACTCCCAGAAGTTAGCCAGATTTCGCCTCGCGAAGTGCGCTGCGAGCCCATCCCCGCTCAGGCTCCCTCACAGGAACTGACTCAATGCTTGGAGGCACTCAGGGCTGAAATTGTTGCGTCAAAAGACGAAATCCTGGAGCATGTGGATGCTCTGAGCGCCGAAATGAGGGAGCTGGGGGGGAGGGTTGAAGCTTTGGAAGAGCGCGCAGACGAGCTGGGGGAGAGACACGACGAGACAGACAAACGCTTGCAAAAATTGACAGACCAGGCGGAGGATCTGCGTTTGAAATTAGATGACCTTGAAAACAGGGGGCGCAGGCAAAATCTTCGCTTTCGAGGAGTTCAGGAAAATGGAGACCAGGAAGATGTCCAGACAGTGGTGCGATCTATATGTGCACAGTTGATGGGCCCAGATTTTGATACCAGTGAGATAGAAATGGACAGAGCTCATAGAGCGCTTGGGCCTGCGAGGGACAACAGACCGCGAGATATTGTGGTGCGTTTTACCACCTATGCTTGCAAAGAAAGGATTTGGCAAAAAGCTCGACAATCCACCAACCTTGAATTCAAGGGGGCCCGCGTTGCGGTCTACCAGGATCTTTCTCTGTACACCTTGACCTTGAGAAGGAACATGAAGCCGGTCATAGAGGTCCTAACTAAGGAAAAAATATTGTACAGATGGGCATTTCCGTTTGCAATTTGCTTTGAGATTAAAGGGGAGAAACTCCGCTGTCGCACTGTGGAGGCAGCATGGAAGAGCCTTTACGAGGTGGGATTAACATCTACAGAGAGTCCGCCGACGGAGTTGGCTCCCGCAACAAAAGCACGGCTGCAGAGATGGAAAAGAGTTGAAAAAGGAGCAAAGAAACCACGAAACCAGACCTGAGAAGCACCAACTGGACAGTGTGGTGCAAAGATAGCTCTGGAGTTCAAAGCCCCAGCAGGGGAAGTGATGACTTTATGATTAAGGGAGAGTGAGAGTGACTTAAACATTATCATACGAAACAAGATAGTGGATTTTCATATGTATCTGAGAAGATAAGTGGAGGTGGGGACGTGAGAAGGAGGGGATTGAGGGGTTCCGTTTATTTTGGGTTAAAAAATTGTAGTATAAAAAAAAAAAAAAAAAAAAAAGGTTGGAAATCAGTTAGTGGAGTTTCTTCTTCAAAATCCCAAGCAGTATCTTAAGGAGCTGCTTGGTGGGTTGTTAAGAGGGAAGGGAAGGGAGGGAGGCAGGAGGGGAGAAGGAGTTAGGGTGGGTATGGATGGGGGGGAGGGGATAGTAAGGGTAGGGATTAGTAGGGGAGAGAGGGAGCTAGAGTTAGGATTAAGCCTTCCCGGGGTTATAATTTATTGTTCACTGTACCGAAATATAAATGGTTGATTTTAGGGTTTGCACATACAACATAAAGGGGCTGAACTCTCCATATAAGAGGCACGCACTGATGCGGGAGTTGAATTTGATGAGACCGCGGGTTGTTTTCCTGCAGGAAACTCATTTTCAGCGAAGACACGAAGGGCTTTTGAATTTTAAACAATACCAGCAAGTGTTCTGTGCCTCCGATGTGGCTGGTTCTAAAAAACGTGGTGTAGCAATAATGTTTCATAAAGACACTCAGGTACAAGTCTTACACTCTAGAAAGGATAAGGAGGGCAGATTTTTGCTATTGCACGTGATGTTGGAGCAGGAGGAATGCACATTGGCTAATGTATATGCCCCGAATGAGAGGCAGGATAAGTTTTTCATGCGCCTGAGGAAGGAACTACAGGCCTTTGCTAAAGGTAAACTGATTGTGGCTGGTGATTTTAATGCCACCATGCAGCCAGGTTTAGATAGGTCAGCTCCTCCTGCTCTGATTGACCGTAAAAATTCTAGTGCTTTAAACTATTTGGTCGATGAGATGGGTTTATATGATCCCTGGAGAATTGGGAATACCAGGGGGAGGGAGTACACCTTTTACTCAACAGTACACCTCTCTTACTCCAGAATTGACTATGTTTTCTTGGACAAGGCATTGTCGATTGGAGGGGGAGGGGCTAATATAGGTCACATAACGATTTCAGATCACGCTCCAGTCTGGGTCAATATTCCATCATTGAGGGAGGAGCAGCGTGACAGAAGATGGACGATTAATAATTCTCTATTACAAGACCCGGAGCTGGTGGGGAGATTTTACCCAGTACTAAAAGAGTATTTTGACATTAATATAGATTCTGGACCATCTCTGGGTACAGTTTGGGATGCATTTAAAGCAGTAGCGAGAGGGTTTTTTCTCAAGCAGGCTGGTCAAAAAGCTCGAGTTCATAAGGAACGCCTGTCTAAATGTATGGATAAATTGGGGGAGCTAGAGCTTAAATATAGAGATACTGGGTCGGTGGCCGATTATCGGAGGCTGCAGGCTATGAGACTGGAGGTGACTGATCTGCATGAGGATAGTTTGAAATTTGTGCATGCAAGGCTTAACCAGGTGTACTATGCAGGTGCTAATAAACCTGGAAGATTATTGGCCACTAAGTTACGAAAGATGAGATCTGACCGAAATATACTAAGGATGAGGGGTACTAGAGGTGAGGTGGTGCACAAATCCACACAAATCAGAGATTGTTTTGCACAATATTATGAACAATTGTATCGAGAGGATGCTGCTGTACAGATTGATAAAATAGATGAATATTTGGAGGCGAGGGGCTTGAATGTGCTTTCTGAGACACAGAGATTGGACCTGGACCGACCGGTGGGAGTAGATGAAGTTATTCAGGCCATCAAGAATCTGCCAACGGGGAAAGTGCCGGGGCTAGATGGTTTTACAAACGAATTTTATAAGACATTTGTAACCCAACTAGCGCCCTATTTGACTTTGATCGTTAATTCGGTGCGAGAGGGAGCTTCACTGCCATTGACGATGTTGGAGGCATGGGTGGCAGTAATACCAAAGCCTGGTAAGGATAGAACTGAATGCTCTTCGTACCGCCCAATATCGATACTCAATACGGACGTAAAAATTTTGGCGAAGGTCCTGGCCACTAGGCTGGGGAGGCTCTTGCCTTGTTTAATTCACCCAGATCAGGTAGGCTTTGTAGCTAACAGACAAGCTATGGATAATATCCGGAGAACAGTGGACCTTTTATATGCAACTCGGACGAGGGCTAACCCGGTGGTTTTACTGGGGCTGGACGCTGAGAAAGCCTTTGACCGGGTCCACTGGGGGTTTCTTGACAAGGTCCTAGCTAGGGCTGGGATAGGTACCCAATATAGAACTTGGATTAGGGCATTATATACGGGGCCACGGGCTTGTGTGAGGGTGAATGGGGGACACTCGGCGATGTTTCAGCTAGGAAGGGGTACGAGACAGGGGTGCCCGCTGTCTCCCCTACTCTTTGCTCTGGCAATGGAGCCCCTGGCGGAGGCGATTAGAAAACATCCAGACATAGCCGGGGTGAAGGTGGGAGGACAAGAATATAAAGTAGCGTTGTTTGCTGACGATGTCCTCCTGTCATTAACAAACCCGCTGATCTCCTTACCTAACCTCATGAAAGTGATACGGGAATACGCGGAAATTTCAGGATATAAACTTAATGCTAGTAAGTCTATAGGAATGGCAGTTGGGGTGCCTTCGAGTGTAATGGAGACTTTGAAGACATCCTTCCCTTTTAAGTGGGAGGAGAGTGCATTGAGTTACTTGGGTGTGAAGATCACTAGTAATATAGCCGCTCTGTTTGATAATAACTACCAAGCCCTTAAGAGGGAGATACAGAGGGATCTGGACAGATGGTTGGGTGTGGGGCTGTCTTGGTTCGGGCGCATTGCAGCAATTAAAATGAACGTCTTGCCCAGGCTGCTATACCTGTTCCAGGTCTTGCCTTTGAAGGTGTCTAGATCCTTCCTGTCTGGCCTTCAGGATATTTTGATCCGATTCATTTGGAATCATAAAAGACCACGATTGCCCCGAACATTGCTATACAAGAGTAGGAGGGAGGGAGGCCTCGGAGTCCCCAACCTGACGTGGTATTATTGGGCGGCCCAGGCGAGAGGTGCTATAGACTGGTTTAGAGGGGAGGACCATAAAAGATGGGTGGCTATAGAGCAAGCTTTGGTGGGCTCGCGACCCCTGAACCATTTAATGTGGCTACCTAGTAAACATAGAGGAAGGACAGACAGATTTCCTCCCACAGTCCAGGCTACGTTTCATTATTGGGACTCTATGTTCACAGACCGTCAACCGATATTATCAGGCTTAGCCCCAATTGCAGATAACCCCTCCTTTGAACCGGGTGTGGGCAGTAGACCTTTCAGTGACTGGGCTGTAGCAGGCCTGGATTTGTTAGGGCAGTTACATGTGGGTGATAGGGTGACCCCTTTTGAGAACTTGATGAAAGATTATGGACTTAGCTCCGGTGATCACTATGCCTACTTGCAGCTTCATCACTTTCTCAAGGGACCTGTTTATGGTATATGCTTAAAACGTGACACACACCCGATGGAGGAGATTTGTGTAGACACGAAGCGTACGAAGGGTCTGATATCCTTTTTATATGATTACTTAATGCGGCTTTCGAAACCGCATGTATTACATAGACAGAGATGGGAGCAAGAACTACAATTTACACTTCCTAAGGCCAATTGGTTGACTCTGGAAAAGAATATTAGGAAGGTATCATTAGCAGTGGCCTTACAAGAAAATGCGGTTAAGGTGCTTTACAGATGGTACTTGACTCCTGCTAGACTACACCACATGAATGCTCAAATATCACTTAGGTGCTGGCGAAACTGTGGAGAGGTGGGAACTGCAGGGCACATTTGGTGGAAATGTCTGAAAGCACAAGCTTATTGGAGAGGGATTCAAGCACGCCTTCAGGGATGGATTGGCAGGTCTGTGCAGTGGCATCCCTCGATCTTTTTGCTGGGGGCACGACCTGAAGGTCTTGAAGCCCACCAGTGGCTCCTGGTGCGGGCCACTCTCAATGTGGCAAGGGTGAATTTGGCTCAAAGCTGGAAATCCCCTTTGGTCCCCTCAATGGTAAGATGGATAACCAAGGTTCGCTATACCTGTGAAATGGAACGGTTGACTGCCGTAAAACGAAGAATGTTGCCTAAATGGCAGAGAATTTGGGAACCCTTTTTGGCTAAGTGCGTAGAATAATATATGTTTTGGATGTTATAAGAAATAAGAGGGAAGACGGGTGGGAGGGGGGAGGGAGGTTTAGAGTTGATAGAGGGGGGAAGGGATATAAAGGTGGGGTAGATGTAAATGTAAAATCATAAAATCTTTGAAGTACTGCGAGCTCCATATCTGAAACTGTTAATCTGCTAACACTGTTATTAGTTATCTTGATTAGTTTGACCTGGATTGAAAGTGAATCACTATACCTTATGGATATTATGTAAAGAAGGTTAAAACTTATGTTTGATTAACAATGTTGAATAAAGACTTCTATAAATTAAAAAAAAAAAAGGGGGCCTGTGCTAGCATCAGCACACGTTTTGACACAAGCTGAGTCCCCTTTTTACCGCAGCAGGTAAAAAGATGTCTTTTTCTCAAAAAGGAAATGGCCATGTGGTATGTGATCTATATAACAAGCTCAGATGTGAAGGAGATATGAAAAAGCACAACTGACATACATTCTGACCACAGAATAAATCATTAAATTAAAGAGGTATGTGAACCACTTGCCATGCAGTCATTTCCAGGGGGAGCACCAACCTTTAATAAAAGGGCCCCTGAATGTGTGTCTTCGTTCCTGGATTCCTAAAATGCTATTGCAAGCGCTAAGAATCTTGAATCAAAAAGAAACTCCTTAGGCCCACGCATGAAAGCCCCCCCGTGCACTTTTACCTGCTTTGATACAGAACAGGTTCACAAAAGTGAAAACATATATCACGCCAAAGACTGATGTTTTGTTCTCAACATCAAAACTACTACATTTAACCTGACACAAAGGGGCTCCTGCTGGTATGTTCACAGGAGAGGACCATGAATATGTTAAAATAGAGTGAGGCATCGCAATAAGTTTACATAGCTACCTTCACATCAGCCCCTAATTTTACTCATAAGCTATTTGCACTCAAACATAACATTAATGCTATCTCAGGGACTATTCCCCCCTCAAAGTGGCACATTATTTTGACTACCATACCAAAGAATACTCAAACCACCCTAAGTGTAATCTCTAACTACAGACCAGTGGCTTCAATCCCATTACTGGTAAAGATAATGGAGGGATTAGTCACACACCAACTAATGGACTATTCACTCCATTGTACATAGCTCACAATCCAGTTTTAAACCTTCTCAAAGTACTGAAACTGTTCTCACCACCCTCCTAGCTAAATTTAGATGAGAACTTTGCTTTGGTAATAAAATATTAATACTACAATTTGATATGGCCAGTGCTTTTGACACTGTTGATCATAACATCCTTCTAAACATCCTTGACCATTACGGGATCTGTGGAGCTCTGTTAAAAGGGTTCTCAGGCTTCCTAAGGTCTACATCATACCAAGTGAAACAATCAGGTACAATTTTATCAGCATGGTCCCCTGCTTGTGGAGTGCTCCAAGGCTCTCTATTGTCCCTCATCCTATTTAACATCATGTTAATTTACTGGCGAAAAATGGTCTCACAACATTCATTTCTTCAGGTGATGTTACCATCTATATTCCATTCACTAAGACATAAATTAAATTACTCATATCATCAGATTAGGTATCTCTCTAATGGAATCTTGGCCATCCAATTTCAAATTAAAACTCAACACTGATGAAACTAAATTCTTAATAGTTACTAATCCTCATCACGCTATAAATCTTAAATCATTTACCATTGAGAACATTACATATTCCCTTGACTCAACTATGAAAATCTTAGGAGTCACAATTAACCAATTCCTCACTCTAGATAACCAAATTTCCAAAGTGGTCTTAAGTGTCTTCAATTCATTATGGAAATCGAGGAGACTAAGACCATTCTTTGCAAAATCAGTCTTTCGTACCCTAGTTCAATACCTAGTCCTAACAAAATTTGATTACTGCAACTCTACTTATGCATGACTTAAAGGAGATCTCCTCAAAAAACTACAAACTGCTCAAAACACTGCCACACGTCTCATATTCAGACTACCACACTTCACCAAAGCAACCCCCTTTCTGTACACTTTGCACTGGCTGCCAATAAAAGATAGAATATCATTCGAGCTATGCACCTTAATTCACAAAATTTTATATGGTTCAGCCCCAATATACATGACCAACCTCACTGAATTACCCTCACGTAAAATCTCTAAATCATTTTAGAGAATATCTTACCCTATATTTCCTGAATTGTAAGAAAGTAACCCACAAAACAATCCATAATGTTAACTTTTCATATCAAGGCACTAAAATTTGGAACACCTTACCTAAAACCATCAAATGCACTGATGATTATTTGTTATTCTGAAGTCTATTGAAAACTCACTTCTTCAGTCTAGCCTTTTAAGGAAATAAGCACTCTTCTCAAATAAACTCATGGCATTAATTTTTACCTCATCCCACCTCCCACTACTATAGTCTAAATCCTAGCCCTTTACATTTTTCCTCCATAGTTCAATAATCTAGCTGCGGAAAAAAGGGCCTTCGTAAGCAGTGGGGGCCGTTTTTACCACAGTGGTTAAAAGGACCCCAGGCACACATGGCCATGCGGTAAGAGAACTCTTACTGCATGGCCATGCGATGAGGAGCTCTTACTGCCACCCACTGAGGTGGCGATAAGGGCTTCCACACTAACCTGGCGATGCCCAATTAGCACCACACAAGCCATTTACGGGGATTTTCTTTTTTTTCCGGAAATGGCACACACTTGGGGCTGGACTACCGCCGGTGGCTGTGTTGTGCCGCTGGTAGTCCCAGAAAAGCGAGTGGCAAGTCCTAGTAACTGATAACATCAACACTTTTTGTGACTGGAATGAGCTGAGAATGAAAAAGGAGAAGCTGGTTCCAGACTGTAAAAGCTTCCATCAGACAAACAATCCACCTACATATAGGATGGAAAAAACAGAGAAACCTAGATTAAAATGCAGATAGAACACTCAGACTTAATGAGTAACGTGAATGGTGGAGAAGCATTATTGCAGCACACAAGGAAAACATACCTGGAAATTTTTATCAGACTCCAAGTTCTATACTTCTATGCAAGTAAACAAAGTAAAAAAGGAAGATACTGGCTTCAATGTGATTTCATCCTTTGGAGTTCATTTAAAGGGCTCATCTGTAAAGAAGTTCCAAGCTATTTCACTCTTTTGGCACATGTTATGAGTGTGATAAATGCCATCTTTCAAGATTAATACAAAAGAGTAATTGTTGTAAGTGCTTCCAAGAGGAAGTAATTCAAAGCACAGATGACAAGAGCCAAACTCCATGTATGGAACAAAAATGTTTTAAAAGGTCTTAATGGATTAATAGTAAACAGAGGAACTTGCAGCTAGCTGCTGTTGCCTTCCATTCCACTTCCCAAATATCACATACTGCAGGTATTGGGCATAAAATGATAGCTTTTATAAAACAGATTAGATTAATTATAAAACAAGCTGTACTCATAAACAAATATATAGATGCAACAGCAGTGCCCATGTTTACCTTATTTTCAAGTCTGACTCATTATATTCTTCATTGTCTATTAGCCATAGCTATTTTTGATATTCATACTGGGGCTATTGGCTCACCTTTATGGTCCTAGCCAAACTGGGCTGCCCTAGCAACAATCCACCCAGGGATGTTTGGTATATCACCGAGATCCACTGTAATGACAGCCTGACCCCTCCACAATATAAATAAATAACCATCCTGCCCTGCACTCTCAGAGTTAATATAACACAAGATCTGTTATGATGTAGTTCTGCTGCACTCCTCGGCATATCAAAGGCCCTCCCCACAGTGACAATGCTCATGAGATAGCCAGGAGGCTCAAATCTATCAGACCTGGGAAAAGATAGGGAGGCATCCTTGCTATAAGCAACAACCCCTCTTTGTTTATCTTTGCAGGCACAAGAAAAGCCAAAGAGACCTTCCTATCTGCTAATGAGGCTTTTAAGTGCTTAGTTAAGGCTGATGGCCCACTACCAAGGGAACACAAGTACAGGGAAGAAAAGTCCTCCCCACTAAACTAAGAAAACCAAATGACAGCGAAGGCGACGTACACAAACAATAAAAAATCAAGGTGTAGCGCACAATTTTATTGGTTGACAATTCAAGACTCAACACGAGTTGTGTTTCGGCCATTAGGCCTTCATCAGGCATCTGAACCAAACCAACTGACTATGGATAGAGCCTCTCAGTAAAGAAAATTGAAAGCACACTATTAGCAGCTGCACTTGCAAGTGCAATGTGAACTGCATGCCAAAGGTCGGCTGTACACAAACTCTGCGTCAATAGCAAATATGTAACATTTCTAGATTTTCTGTACACGCCTACTACCAAAGGAGCCTACCTGCCTGCCAAAAACAGCGAGGGTTCCTTACCCTTAACAGCCGCTGGGACTTTGTACCAGCAGGAAGATTAACAAAGAACAGCATTTCAGGGAGAAGGGGCCCGAGATAGACAACACTGCTCGATCCTGCTAAAAATCGCCTGGCTTAAGTACTGAACTTGCCCTTTATAAAAGCTGAACTATGAGGTCAAAGCCTATTCTAATTTTCTGTAGGTAAGAGGAAATTTTTCAAAACAATTTATTCAGGTAAAGAGCAATTTGTGTTTGAAAACTGGCTTTCTGAAACTGCTAAAAACATGTGATTTGTTCCCCAACATGAATGCTTTTGCCCACATTTAGAGGGGGCAGTCCCAAAATGTGTTTTGGTCATGGGAGGAAAACAGAAAGACAACATTTTCAAATCAAAGTGACATGACAAAACTTTACCCTAAAAAACAAGGCAACAACCTAAAGGACAGAACAGATAAGAGGTCATGACAAAAGACATTTAGATATCAGAAAGGCACAAGAATCAAACCTTTTTCAATGGAAAAGAAGTTAGAGAACTAATGAATATAATATGAAACTCCAATGAGGTAAGGAACATTATCAGAAAAACCAAGTTACTTACCTGTGGACATTAGGATTCAAATTTTCACAAGCGGGTGAAATCATCCAGTGGAGCCCTAGTTTCTCCACTATACAAGTGCATCACTATTTGTGTTACATCACCACATGGGGCTTCTTCAGTTGTCGAACAGATTCTTTTGACAACAAACAGTAAAGAAGGTGGGCGAGTATGTGATAAATTGAGTCCTATAGTCTACGAACACCTGCTACAGGTGAATAATTTGATTTTCTCAGAGGACAAGCAGGATTGCAGGTCCTCAAAAGTGGAATCCCTATCTACAGGCTGCATTCAATAAAAAAAGGGAAACAATGAAAGATACAACCAATGTAGATATCAAAATTGTTTTTGGTGGCAGCAAGCATTTTTTAAACCTTTTTTTTTTAAACAAAACAACCTGGAAATCAAAGTACATTGACCAGTAGGATGGAGTAAAATTCTAAGCCTCAAGGATATTCCATAGGACAAATCGACTAAACTTACTTATTGGGAATCTCTTTCCAAATAATGTGACTGTATAGATCAATGTCTTTGTTGCAGCTTTGCAAATCTCTTCCAGAGAAAATGATCTTAAATAAGCTACAGAAGTAGCCATGGATCTGACATTATGAGCCTTGCCATGACCATCTTGGGTCAGCTCTGCGTTGGCATAAACTGGATAGTACATGCTTGGAAACAGTAGTCCCATATTTTAGTCCACTCCAAATTGAAGGCTAAAGCTATTTCGAAATCCAGCATGTGTAAAATCTGTTCAAAACTGTGGCATATGGTTTAGAGAAAAAGTATCAGTAGGATGATTAAAATGGAAATCTAACTCTTCCTTAGGAAAAAACTTTGGATCAGCGTGCTGATTCACCCTATTGTTCCAAACCTTTGCACAGGGTGGATCAGTCACTAAGGTCTGCAGCTCACAAGCTCTGCACCCTAAATTGAGTGCTGCCAAAAGTGACGTTAAGTGCGATCTTTTTGGTGCACTTACTTAAGGCACACACAACTGCACATGCAATTATAGAATTGCCTTTCATGTATGAACATCTTTCACACAACATCTGAATGTATTTCAAAGTACACTTTATTTTAAAAAAAGCATACAATGCAGAAAAAATTGTTTTGCTGTTTATCAGCTGTATTAGTTTCAGCATTTATTTTCTTTCGAGGGAAAGGGAGGACAAACAGAGGATATGATTGAAATATTTACTAACTTTCAATAAAGCACGAGATGATTGCATTTTTCCAACAAAAAAAGAAATTCAAGGATATAGGGTCATAATATGAAGGTGGGAAATAGGCATGTTTTGTGTCCCTGGGATCAGTAGCATGAATCTTACTACTATTTAGGATTCTGTCAGATACTTGTGACCTGAATTGGACACTTTTGGAAGCAGGATACTGGGCTAGATGGACCACTGGTCTGACCCAGTACGGTTATTCTTATGTTCTTGTGAAGGAAGCTGAGAGGGAATAAGGAAATACATCTTACTGAAAAGGGTGGCAGATGCCTCAAATGGTCTACTAGCAGCATGAGGAACAGCCAGTGGCAGAATATGAAGGGTATGAAGGGAAGGGGAAGGAAGAGAAGGTATTTTGGGATTGAGTTCATGCTCTAATTACATACAGTTACAGTAAGTATTTTCCATCCCCAAAGGGCTTATAATCTAAGGGGTCCTTTTACTAAGGTATGTCTCGAATGTCTCACACAACTCTGTACAATGTAATCCATAACCAAGTTGTAACAAATGTATTTCTATTATTCATATCTTATTGTAAGCCACACTGAGCCCGCAAAAAGGTGGGAAAATGTGGGATACAAATGCAATAAATAAATAAATAAATAAATAAGGTGCGCTAACAGATTTAGCAAACGCTAAATGATAAGATGCCCATAGGAATATAATGGGCATCTTATCATTTAGTGCGTGCTATTAGCACGTGCTAAATCTGTTAGCACACCTTAGTAAAAGGACTCCTAAATTTGAACCTGAAGCAATGGAAGGTTAAGTGACTCGCCCAGGATCACAAGGAGGCACAGTGAGATTTTTATCATGGATGCTTGAGTTTATATCTTCCAGTCATTTCACTATATTTCTAAACCCAGCACAATGCATATACTAAAAAGATTTCAGCATTCATCTCTAAGGCGTACTTTCTACTTCCCTATTCTTTTGTCACTTTCAGGGTAATTTTAATCCAGATTGCCTAGGTTCAGAGTCTAAACAAGGGCCTATTTTTAGGGTATTTTAAAGGTAATAAATAGAAATAAAGCAAAACAGAGAAAAGAAAGTAAGATGATACCTTTTTTTTTATTAGACTAACAATACATTCTTTGATTAGCTTTCAAATGTAATCCTTCTTCAGTTCTGAAGTGGAACTTAAAGGGAATACCAGGCTCCATGACAGCTTCAGGTTATTATGGGCATTCTTAACAGAGCAGGGGTAGCCTAGTGGTTAGTGCAGTGGACTTTAAACCAAGGGACTCAGGTTAAAATCCCACTTTAATTTTGTTTTTGTTGTTGTTGTAACTGTGAGTTCTCCAGGAGCAGAAAAATACATACGGCACTTCAATAGCCTTTTTGCAGGTGGCTTCTATATTTAGGTACAGCAGGTATTTTTCTGTTTCTGGAGGGCTCACAATTACAAATTACTAGAGATAAAGTGGGATTTCAACCTAGGTCCCTTGGTTTAAAAGTCCACTGCACTATCCACAAGGCTGCTCCCCTATTCTACGGGGACATCTGCGTGGCCATTCTTTTAAGAATGCTGCCAGACAGAAGTCCTTGTCCTTGCTTTTTTTGCCGTTCATACGCTAGACGTTACAGTTTATAAAATAGCTGCTCATACTGGACATCCTGATGTATTTCCTTTTGGAAAATACATGCAAGATAGACATCCATTTGGATGTTATGAGTTGGATGACTCTATTCTGACTTGGGCGTCCTTTGTAAAAAGGCCCCTCTATGTAAATGTCTCTGGGGAAAGATGACTAAAGTAGCAGATCCAAAATATTGAGAATGACTGATTTTTCATGTCATGGTTCTATAGGCAGTTTGTAAAAGTTACATGTTTGAACCTTTTTTTCCCCACATAAAAAGATGGGGTTTAGACTCTTGTGTTACAAATTGTTTGATCAAACAGAATTAAGTAAAACCTCATTTTTGTTTCTGGAGACTTTAGTCATCTTTTCCCAAAGATGGTCACATATAAGCACATTCTTTTGTGATCTAGGAGCACATAATTACACCAGCTCTAGGGCTGGCTTAAGTGACTGAACCTAAAATCTAGGTGCATTCTTGGTTCTTTACACCAAGAAAAAGTAGATGCCTACTTTTCTTCATAGAAAAGGCTCAAATAGGCATGTTCTTTGTGTCTACGTGGCCCCTTAATACCCTTTATAGGTTTAATGAAAGGTAATTTGCAATTTGTTGGCCTAGTTCCCTATTTTGTTATTTTTATTGTTGAAGACAGCCAAAATACTCTTTACCTACCTCAGTTCTTCCAAATTCATACATACACCCAGTGCAATTTTTCTAGCAAAAAAGGTGCCGGTACTCAAATGCCAGGCCACCCTTCAGGGGTGGAGTGATCACTGAGGGACTCACTCCACACTAGCCAGGCCCCCTGCAACCAGTCACAGAATCTATGACAAGGCAGAATTGGTGTCTTGAGCCTGAGCTCTTTCATTAAAACTTGTGGTCCATGGGTCAATTTTAGCAGACACTGGAAAAGGTGCCAGTACTCAGTACCCCCCAGTACCCCCTCAAAAAAAGCCCTGCATACACCTAATTCTAAAGTTTTGAAAGCTGTATTCTACCCTCTACTCAAATACCCAAATCCTATTGCTATGAAGGCTGCTTCTTTCACAATTTTGTGTCAACAAAACAGGAAACCAACCTGTTTTTTGCTGGTGGTGTTATCAATCCGCAAAAGTGCAGCATGGTTAGCAACCTTTCGAAGAATGGCCAAATAGCTAAAATACAGGGTCTTCACAGGATCACCATATTTATTTACCTGTAAAACAATGAAATGCAAATTAAGATAGTTCTACAGGAATTACAAAAAGATGTATGCAAACATATGAACAGCGCAGCCACAATACTATAAGTTTTTTTTCTTTTTGAGGGGGTGTTCCTTTATGGCACAGCAGTCCCTGCCACCCCTACTCTGTACTTGATGGACTGCGCAGATGACATGGGTGGTCCCTGCTGGCCCTAGGACTAGTCACCTTCTCCAAGGAATACCCTTAAGTAGTACCAATTGGTCAGTAGAAAATGTTGGGGATATGTGCAGACAAAAATAGCTTTGGTTAGTTTTTTATTTTTCAGTTGTTTTTTTTTTTTTGGGGGGGGGGGGGATAGTTTTGTGGTTAGTTTCATTTATGTGTTTCAATAGTCATTTTTAAAGGAATAATCTAAGAAAACATTTCTTTGTAGATGCATCAAATAGCCTCAAAGTAGAAATGTTGGAACCAACAACAGTATCTGTAGTCAAGAAAGCAAAGGGTAAGCAGAGGATTTCTGAGGGAGAGGAAGCACCTGCAGAGCTGAGTGGTTGGTATGAATGAGCAGACTACATAGAATAGAACAGCAGATACTGACCATACTGTCTATGTTTCCATACTAGAATTCAATGATAGTAGGATTACTATTCCTACTTTTAAAAAAAATGTCCACCAGTCTTTTAACCTCCACAGTGCAGATTGGACCCCTGTTTAATATGCTGTCCATAGATCTCATCTTCCTCCACTGTAAAGATGGTGCTCTGAAAATGCAGAATGGCCACTAGGATGTTTGACATCCTTTTGGTGTGCACCAGTTATCACATTAACACATTTTACCTTTTCCATCTACAGACATCTACAGTACATCAATCATGCACAGTCTGGAAAGAAAAGAAGGTTAACAAAGAGGAACAAATAAATGAGACACTTTTTTACTGGGCAAACGTAATATGTTTTTTTGACTAGTTTTGGATGTTAACACTCCTTTCCTCAGACCAGAACAGAATGAATACAAGGTGATACTACCAGAACATATATTAGAAAAGGGTCTAAAAGTAATATAACACAGAACATAGAAGAGTTGGGGGGGGGGGGGGGGAGGGAAATTGATGGGTGACTAGAAAGTGATCATTTAGTAACAGCCCATGCTAACAACATTAATGCACATTATTTGCTGCAATAGTAAATGACCTCCACAATGAGTTAAAAAGTCTAGATCATTCAATTCCAAAGAGTCTGATCACTGCACCAATGACCTTATGAACATTTTAAGGAAAATCCGGGTGCATAAGACTTTTGAAATTAAAATGATCAGATCTCATAAAGAAATGAGAAAATGTCACAAACTAAAGCTGAAACATTTTGGAGCACAATTTTTACCTCTGCATACAGGAAGAATTTGGAAAAGGCAAGCATCAAAGTTGGGGAATGGCCTGAAGTAACAATAAGAGTTGGAAAGTTGTTATAAGCAGCCTCAAATTGAAGAGCCCTGGCCCAGATGGCGTGACCAATTCTTGACTCAAAACAGTGAACATCACTCCACCAAGACCAGGCAGATTTCAAAATCAGGCAATCTGAATTAATATCACAGTGGCTAATAACTGGATGAGCACTTCTTCTTCTTCGAAAGGGAGATTCAAGTAATGTTCCCAAAAAGTACAGACCAATAACTTATCTACCTACAGTCTGTAAGCTGTTTGCTGCATAAGATACTGAAAGAAGATATGATCATGAGACCATCTCTGGGAAAAGGTGACTACAATCACCAAAAACAAAAAATAAGGTTTTAATGAATTCTGTTAGAGCAAACAATTTGTAAATACAATGGTCCAAACCAATCCTTTTATGTGAAAAAAAAAATTAAAAAGTTACAGAAGTTAAAATGTAACTTTTTCAGACTGCCTAAGGACCCATGATATGAAAAGTCGGCCAAGGTCAACATTTTGGATCCAAGACTTTAGTCACCTTTTCTTCGAGACAGTCAAATCATAGCAATAGAACAGAAGGGCAAAAAGAGGAGCATATAGAACAAAAGACCAGCTCTTGCTAACTAAATCCATCATGGCTAGTGCTAAGAAAAGCAGAAACCTCAGTGTAGTATGGACAGATTAAGAACGCCTTCGATAGTGTCTCACACTCTTGGAGAATAAATTACTCTGAAATGCATAAAATAAACTATGTATTGGTTGAGAGGGGCATCTTTGATATGACATCTAAGTCCAACTTTGGACGTTTTTCATAAAACAACCAAAATCCAAATAGGAAAGAATATCATTTTTGAAAGAAAAATGTCTTTTTTTTTTTTTTTCAAAAATACTGTTTTGAACATTTTGTTTTTTGGTCTATTTTCGGGAAAAAAACAAATAAGTGCAAAACCTAGAGATTCATGCCATTGGGATGTAGCAATAGCCAGCATTTTTAGTAGACTGGTCCCCCAGACACTCCAGGAGAGCCATGGGGCATCCTAGAGGGCACTTCATAAAAATGCTCCTAGGTACACATCTAAACCATGCTCCCTTACCTTGTCCCCTGAGCTCCTCAAAACCTACCCAAAACCCACTGTCTCCCACTGTTCACTACTACAACAGCCCTTATGGATGAAGGGGGCACCTACATGGGGGTAAAGTAGGGTTTTGGCGACTTTGGGAGGGGTCATAGTTTCCACCACAAGTGTGACCGGTAGAAGAAGATAGGGACCAGAGTCCCCCACTCCAGTGCACTGCACCGACCACTACACTACTCCAGGGACCTGCACAATGCTCTAATAGACTTTAACATCCGAGGCTGTCATTCAGGCTGGTAAGTCATTTTTTTATTCACATTTTTGGGGGAGTAGGAGGGGATCACCCCTGATTCCCTCCAGTGGTCATCTGGTCATTACCTTTTTGTGCCTTATTCATTGTGAAAACAGGTCTAGACCAAAACGTTGAAGTCTCAGCTCTAGACGTTTTGATTTTGTTTCATTATAGCTGAAAAATGTCTCAGGAACACCCACATCCCACCCTTAACATGCCCCGACACGCCCCCTTGGGGCTTCGCTGCACTGCAGAAGAACAGCACAGAAAAAGTCTGAAAAATAGGTTTAGAAAATACTGATTTGGACGTTTTTGTGAGACTCCAGGGAAGACAGAAAAGTCATGGACCGGAGGGAATTTGGGGGGGGGGGGGGGGGGGGGAGAGAATTGAAGGACCCAGGAGGGGAGAAGTGATGACCTAAGGGGAAGCAGGGAAGAAAGAGAAGTGATGGACTCAGGGAGGGAGGGAAAAAGGGATGGATCCAAGGGGATAGAGGGGAAGAAAGAAATGATGGACCTAATGAGGAAAGGAATGAGAGGAAGAGATGTTGGGCCACAGGGGCAGGGAGGGAGGAAGAGATGTTGAGCCACAGTGGAGGGGGGAGGGGGAAGAGATGTTGGGCCACAAGGACAGCGAGGGAGAGGGAGGGAGGAGAGGGGAATCGTTAGCGATTCCTGTGCAACAAATGAGAGGGAAGCCCATAGGAATTGAATGGGGTTTCTCTCATTTGCCGCATTGGGAATCGGTAGCACAGCTTTGTAAAAGAGGCCCTAAATGAGTTAGAACTTATTTTAACGAGCTCATTCAGATTACTAGTTATTTAGATTTACACCGTTAGAACCTGGTAAGTCCTGGCAGTATATAAAATTTTAATAAACGTAAACACTTAGGGCCCTGTTTACTAAAGTGCACTAGCGTTTTTAGTGCATGCAAATAATGCTAGTGTGCCTACAACACAACTTGGTAAACAGGGTCCTCATATAGGCCAGGGATACATTATTATTATCCAGGGATTCAAACTTGATCTCCACATTTCACATCTCAGATTCTAACTGGCTACAATATTTTTGCTTAGAATGAATCATTTATTCACTTTTGCATAAACAGAAAGAGAAAATGTGCTGCAACTCATAATATTTTGGGAATCCACAACTCCATGAAAAGTAAATAAGTGATTCATAACAGAACATATATTGCACACAAATACACACACAAAAAACTAACCATGAAAGTCACAAGCCATTTGAATTCAAGTTAATTACAGCTGTCTGCCGAACATACAACCTTTCCCTGCACTGCAACCAATCATAGCAATGAGTAATAACTGTAATATTTTACAAATGTCTGAAATAACTCAAATGACTTGAAATTCATTCTGCTGGTTTTCCTACCAGCAATAATGACATCAGATAATCATGGGTTTCTTAGCTCAGGGCTGACTGCTTTTATAGAAGTACACTTGCCAAAAACAGCAAAGCCTGCATCTCACCCAAAGCAGCAGAGCTGCAGTGGACAAATAATAAAAGAGAGAGCAGATAAATCAGTATACTTTCCCAATGCTACATTTTATTTCATTTTCCGAAACTGTGAGCTGAATTTATTTTCTCTGTTTCTTTTTCCTACTCTAACTAGACACAGCTTTATTACTGCATAAATCAAAACTCCTTGCTGCTTTCAGGACATAGAACATAAGCCCATGGAAATCCCTGCCAAACCCCCCCTCCCCCTTTACAAGGCCACGCGGTAATGTCAACGCATTGCATTACCGTACCGGCAGCTACTTGCGCATCTTTGTAAAAGCGGAAGTTAGGTAGTAGCTTGTGCGCTTTAAGGCTTGATATGGCTTTGTAAGTATGTCAAATTTTGCTGCTTCTTGTATCTTTTTCTTTCAGGAAAAGCTAACGAGCTAAAATTATCAAAGACAGGAAGGATGGAAAACAGGATAACTCCAGGGCAAACTGTTATCTTAACAAAAACACATAAAAGATTTCTTTTGAAATACTTCCCAACATAGATTTGTAGAAGGTTTGCATTTAGGGCACAGTGGTTGTAGGGAGGTTGAGCTGTGTGTGTGTGGTGGTGGTGGTGGGGGGGGGGGGGGGGGGGGGGAGAGGGATCACCCGTTTCACTTTTTTGCCGAAAAACAGATTTAACTCACACCTTTTCAGTACTTGCTCAAGATAAGTTACATTCAGGTACAGCACATATTTCCCTGTCCCTGGAGGGCTTACAATCTAAGGGCCCCTTTAATTTAAGGGCATTAAGTCCTACTGCGAAGTTGGAATGTGAGAAAAGGCTTACCATAAAAGTGTTTTGTATAATTCCCTGTTGTTGCACACTAAGCACACGTTAACTATTTTTCAAAACATATTTTTTTTTAGAGGGGCATGTCATGGGCAGAGAGTGAGCATTCTTGCCTTATCCAGCTAGCGAATTATGATTAGTGCATTTATTTATTTTATTTTTGTTACTTTTGTACCCTAACTGGACACAGTTAATGTGGAGCACTTAGCGCCTCCTAAATGGGAAGCAGTAAAATGCTCCCACATTAATTTTTGCAGGTCTCACACAATTAATCCCTCTCTAAGAAATTGAAGAGCTACACTGGCTCCCAATCAAAGAACGCATTGCTTTCAAAATCTGCACCCTGGGTCACAAAATTATCTGAGGTGAAGCCCCGGGATACATGACAGACTTGATCGACCTACCAACTAGAAACACATCCAAATCAACACAAACTTATCTAAATCTGCACTACCCAAGCTGCAAAGGACTTAAATACAAATCAACTTACACATCCAGTTTTTCCTACATAAGCACACAACTGTGGAACACATTACCGAAAGCCTTGAAAAAGACATACGACCACCTAAACTTCCGGAAAACACTAAAAACTAACCTGTTTAAAAAGGCATACCCTACCGATCCAACTTAAATGCCTGATCTCTGCAACACAACACAACAAAACTAAAGTACATAATGGACATAACACAACTCTTCCGTTGTACGATTCCCTAATGTGGCTGTACCACACAAACTTTGCCTATCACATCACTTTGTATTTGTTCACAGCGGAGTCAGCAAACGCCTCTTCGGTACTATGTAAGCCACATTGAGCCTACAAATAGGTGGGAAAATGCGGGATACAAATGTAATAAATAAAAAACAATGTTTGTATATCTTATATCCTATATATTATGAATATAACTCTCATATGCAAAATTACATAACGAGGAAAAAAACCCTCAAATGTCCCAGCATGGCAGCAAGTTGTGAAATCTTTATGCCAGCGTATGTTGGACTCCACTTATATCACTGGTCTAAAAAAAACCTCCTTGTAAAATTTCTTGTTTTCAATTTTTTATAGTTGTTTTGAAAATTAATGACATTAGCACACAACCTGCAAATAAAGAAAAATGCCCTAAAAAGTGCAGTGGTAAATCTGGACTTAGTACACTAGAAAGACCCACGTTAGATTTCAATTCACTTTAGTAAAAAGGCCCCTAAGTTTGAACCAAGGCAATGGAGGGTTAAGTGATTTGGCCAAGATCACAAGAAGCACCAGTGGGATTTGGACCAGGGAGCAAGCTACATTATTTCATGACGTCTTAAAAAATACTCTCATCCACAATCTCTCGTACAATTCCTGCATGCTTGCACTAGAAGTAAGGAATCTCCCTTCCTGACAGAGTGTGAGTAGCTATTGGCTCATACACTGATGGGAAGGGGAGATGTAATAAACAAAAAATAAAACAAGCCAGACTTCTCAGACCTTCCCCCTCCCAATCCCCCACAAAAGTTCCCTGGTTAAACAGTAGGCCTCAAAACCACACCACCTCCCCAACAAAAAATTCCTAGCACCCGGTGGCCCCAGACCTTCTAATACCACAATAAATTCCTGATGCTCCAGTGAACCTTGGTCCCCAACTACACATATCTACCACCAACCCAAAGATTTCTCTAATATCTTGTGGGTCTCCCACCAAATACACCGTAGGGCTCAAATGCCCCTCCCCCCATGTACTCCCAGAACCCCTCCCCAAATGCACAGAGTCAGGAGCGATACCCACTGGCTCCTGCCTCTGCACTGCCATCTTAGAAAATGATGGTACCTGACTCTGCTTGTTGTCAGTCTGCTATATAAAGCAATGATTCATTTATTTGGTAGACCAATCCCAAGATGGTGTCGCAGAAGTAGGAGCGAGTGAGCATTGATCCTACCTCATGACTCATGGAGGCTTTGGGTAATATCATGGGTACTCCACTTGGGCTCTCAGGGAATTTTTGAGGGGGTCGGGGAGGTCAGGGACCAGGAATCACAGGCCATCAGGGGTTAGGCAGTTGAAGACTAGTGGCCACTTGGGCTCTTGGGTTATCCGAGGTCAAGTGCCTCACTTCATCTCAGATGAAAACTTCAAAAGCTTCCTGGTTTATTGCCCCTTGTACCATTAGATGCTGGGATAGATGAACACAATAAACAAGTCCTTCTTCTTTAACCTACAGTACTTTGGATAGTTTTACACTTCCCTCAAAGATACAATATCCAAAATTCTCTCTAACTAAAGACCTACTACAGCATCACATGATCCCATGCCATCACAAATACTAAAGCAATCCGATACCAATTTATTACCATTCAACCACTCTATGGTCTAGTATGTCTCAGGGACAGGTGCCCAATTTTTGGAAATTTGCATAAGGTTGCCTTTGTTTGAAGAACCCCACAATTAGGGCCCTGTTTACTAAGATGCATTAGCATTTTTAATGTGCCTACAATTAGTGCGAGTAGAACCCTGTAAGCGCCTATAGGGATATTATAGGTACATACACCGTTAACACGTGTACATGGTTAACATGTGTTAAAAACGCTAACATGCCTATAATAGGGCTTAGTAAACAGGGCCCTAAGTGCTTCTTTAGCTTTAAATTATCGTCCAATTTCCAATAAACTTATGGCACCAATACCTTATACCCAAATAAATCTGGGTTTCCTTGTGATCATAATACAGAAACAGCTCTTGGTCTTACAACATCCTATATAATAATTTGCACATCCAACGTTCCATCGCTATCTGGCTGCCTGGGTTCGTAACATCTCATGACGTCAGCCAGCCTCCAGCGTTCCATTCCCCCTCACTGCCCCGCCCTTGCGTCAAAACGTAATGACGTCAGAGGGTGGAACAGTGAGAGGGAAGGGAATGCTGGAGGCGAGCTGACGTCAGGATGTTACCAACGGAAGGGAAGCCAGCCAGGCCAGCCAAAAAATGATGAGGTACAAAGGAAGAGAGAATCGTGGCACATCAAGGGGAGGGCAGAGCAGAATCGATGGACATGGATGGGATGGGATGGGAGGAGAGGACAGGAGAGAATAGAATCGCGGGACATGGATGGGAGGGCAGGGAAGGGGAGAGACAAAAAAATCGCTTACTAGAGAGCCTTTCTAGGGCCCATTTCATTGTTGAGGAAACGAGCTGGGTTCCACTAGTATCTATATAAATCTCTAACAAACAAAGCACATTCTTCTTTCCTTCAGTCTCTCTGCCATATTTGAATAGCAAAGAGGCGCTGAGTGCCTAGCAGCAACAAAAGAAAAAACAGAAAGCACACGCTGGAGGTCCAAACAGTTTCTTTATTCTTACGAATAAAGGAACTGTTTGGACCTCCAGTGTCTGCTTTCTGTTATTTTCTCTGCCATATTTGACTTGGTTGATCAGTCCCTATTATTACATTGACTCCAGGATATAAGTAAATCAGGTATTGCTCTCAATGATTTTCTTCTTATCTTGACAAGAGGAAGTTTCTAGTTTACTGGAAAAAATGCTTTATCCAAGCTATATGATCTCACATTTGCTGTTCCTCAGGGATCTATCTTGGTGCCGCTTGTTTTCAATATATTGATATCACCACTTGCACCTTTCATACAATCTTTGGGTTTGGGTTTAACAGTTTTTCACTACATTGATGATATTCAGTTGTTCACGGTTACTCGACCCCTCAAATTCGTGCAATATACAGTCTAATAATGAGAGATTCTCTCGAATAGCAAACTGGTCCCTGATTCATAAACTCAAGCTTAATCCAGATAAAATTAAAAGCGATGGGTTTTTTTTTTCTCACAATAAGGATCCTCGAAAACCTATTCGTCCTCTCACTATAAATGATGCAAACCTCCTACTGGTTAATAAACTCAAGATCTTAGGAGTCACCTTAGATTCTGAGCTCACATGATTGCTATGGGCTCCTTTTACTAAGCTGTGGTAAGCACTAGCACATGCTTACCGCAGCTTAAAAGGGCTTACCGCAGGGTGTGCTGAGGCATCCTACGTTAAACTCTGAATGTGCACACACAAACCACATGTTAAAAAACGTTTTTTTATTTTTCTGGGAAGGGGTGTATTTGGGGGCAGAGAATGGGTGTTCCTGCGCTAATCAGTTAGCGTTATCTACACTGCTGCACGCTGATTAGCATGTGATTAGCGCGTGAGCACTTACTGCCTACAAAATAGGTAGTGATAAGGGCTCACGCGCTAATGGCAACATTAGCACATGGCCATTAGTTCAGAAAATGGAAAACTGGCCATTTTCCAGCTGTGGTAAAAATGGCCTTAGAGCGCGGGAAAAACCCATGTAAGAGCACACTACGGCCAATTTCTGTCTCAGCTTTGTAAAAGGAACTCCTATATCAGTTTATAGTACAGAAAAGCTTCTTTAAGCTTAATTTACTTTGCAATATATTTTAACAACCTGCTTTTAGAATGCTTGTTATAATGCCTTATTCCTACCACACTTGAACTATTATAGTTCCCTGTTTTGTGGCCTAGGGATTAAACAGATCTGACATTTGCAATTAATAGAAAATGGCAGCAGTTAAACTGATAACTCATGCTAAGAAATATGATTACGTGACTCCATTACTTCGTAATCAGCACTGGCTTCCTGTATCAGTTAGGATCAGATTAAAGATCTTATCCTTGATCTATAAGATAGATGATACAGGGATATCAGCTTTTTGTTTACATCACGATTTATTGTACCTTATACAACTGCAAAACCTTTTTTTTTTTTTTTAAGAGTTATTTGTTTAGAAACCACAAGACGTGCTATATTCAGCGTTGAGGGATCTACTATGTGGAAAGTCCTGTCCCTCCACCTTCGACACCGCTTCAAGAGTGCCTTAAAAACTTACTTAATCAAGGACACATTCGAAACTTTGATTACATATAGCACCCACTTATACATTTGAAGGGTCTGGACTGCTGAAGAAGTGAGGGCCTCTTTGCCATTTTAAGCATTAATAAATACCCTCTAGTGCCACTACCCTTATAATTAATGAGATGTGTTTTTATGAATTTTTTTTCTTTTTCCTCTATCTTTTTTATATTTTGATGCACTGTACAATCATGGTTTGTGAACCATTGAGATATATTGTACAATCAACTGTAAATAAAAATAAACGTGAACTCGAACACATTCACTATTAGTACGTACTAGCCTTGGCTGGTTTTAAATGCGGAGTGAGGATTTTTCAGGAAATTGTTACAAGTGTTATACTTATTTTCCCATCACATTCTCATGGTCACATACTGACAAAATATTTTATAGTTTGCACTAGCTAAGACTCCAATGAAGACTATTTTTGGAATGACACAGCCAGATCATGCCCCTTTCATTATACTATTACAGAGTGGTTTGAGTCCTAAAATGCTAAAAAAGTGAAGTATGAGGAAGAAACTGCTGATGCAAGTGGCTTTTGATGCTTCTATAGAGGATGTTACTGAAGAAAATTTTATTTTACTGATGAGAATGAGATTAACCCCAATGTTATCTGGAATGATGTTAGGGCAGCTATCAGAAGGAATTTATTTATTTGGATTTAGCTCATACCTTGGTCACTGGAAGACAATATCCCTTTCCTTTCATTTGAAGAGGACAAAAGACCCCAAAGAAATTCATCCAAGAGATCTCTTTGAATTAGAGACTCTAAATAAGGGTTATAGATCTCTGATTCTCAGGAATATGGTTATGCAGAAGGGATGAAAGTTAAATGAGGTATTTACAGCTAAGGCTGCATCGATGAAAAGCAGCTCATGTATGACAAGGGAAATAAAGCAGACTGAGCCCATAGATTATACGCCCAGCATTCCAAAACTTTTGCTCATGCTATTAAAGATTTACTAAGAAACAGTTTGTCACAAATAAAGAAACTTGCAAGCATGTCCAGTCTTTTCAAGAGCATTTGATTCTAATAAACTGAAGAAAGGTATTGACAATATTTTGGACACACTCTCAATTAAAAACAAAAAACACAGGAAGCTTTGATGATCTAGATGACCCCATAACTGTCCTGGAAGTTTTTTTTATGCTATTAAGGTAATGTAAACAGAGAAGCTAAGGGGAAATGATTTTACTGTTATATTTTATTAGAAGTTTTTATTGCCTCTGGCACCCTCATTTAGTTAAAATGTCTTATGCTACAATGGAAGAAGCCTTTTTGTCAAAACTTAACATGAATGCATAAATCTTTGCTGATGACACAAAGTTATTCAAAGTCGTGAAATCGCGGAAGGATTGTGAAAAACTACAAGAGGACCTTACGAGACTGGGCGTCTAAATGAGCAAGTGCAAAGTGATGCATGCGGGAAAGAGGAACCCAAATTATAGCAATGTCATGCAAGGTTCCACGTTAGGAGTCACAGCTGATTTTGCAGAAACAATCATGAGAGAAGCATGAGAAACATAGGAAATCCTCTCTTCCAACACCTGCTCCGACCTAGTGTTATTTTTTTTACAGCGGTCAGACAATTATGTTTCGGGCACTCTTTTCTGAGCATTGGTGAGGAATACAAAATGACCTCATTTACATGAGCTTGATTACATTTGCATGCTATCTGCGCTAAGGCCTGGCGTGCTCGTTGTTTGTTGCACTAGACTCTTCTGAACATTTTGCGCTGGTAAACGTGGGTACTAGTACGGCGCTAAAGGCCTCTAGCGCTCACATTTACTTTTGAGCTCTGGTGCCTTAGTCTTCAGTCTGGGACTTCCAACACCTATTCTGGACATCCTAGTAGCTGCATATACCTTCAAGTGGAAGAAGTTTTCCATCTGGTGTCTCACACATGGTCACAGCCCCTTTTCATTGTTCTTGACATCATATTGCATTACTTGTACCATTTCTAGCATCTATGGCTCCAAACATCCTTCATACAAGTATAGCTCAGTGCTCTTTCAGGCCATTATGTCCCAGTAGATTGATTACAGCCTGATGTGCTGTAATTTCTCAATTTACATATCAAGCAGCGTGTGGAATTCTCTGGCAAATAAAATTAGATTATAAAAAGATATCCCTTTTAGACGGAAATTGAAAACTTTATTTCACAAATATCTGAACTGATCTTATGAGGGTTTATGATCTGCCCTATAACATTCATGGAGGGACGTAAGTGGGTTGCCACAGGGGTCTCCTTTGTCCCCAATTCTATTCAATGTTATGAGCTCTCTAGATAAATTTCTGGTTAATCTGGAGGTAAACTTCTTTATATATGCAGATATTGTTCTGCTCATACCTGTAAAATGTGAAACTAATTCCAATAGGATCTGTCCAGGCTTTAATGGATGCTGTTGAATCATGGTTGCAAAAATATTGTCTTAAGCTAAATGTCTGAAAAAACAAAAATGATCTGGCTAGGGACTTTGACACCACTACTTAGAGATAATGCACTACCTTTAAAGAATATGTGTTTGAAAAATGAAACGTTGAAGATGCTTGACGTCTCCTTTGATCCTATGAATTTTGAGTATCAATGCTGCGTTCGGCACCTAACCCTTACTGTTCAGTGAATCCGGACTGTCCCAATTTGACTGCCCCTATCGGACCGACCGTTCACTTGTCTATTAGATTGTAAGCTCTTTGAGCAGGGACTGTCTCTCTTTGTTAAATTGTACTGCGCTGCGTAACCCTAGTAGCGCTCTAGAAATATTAAGTAGTAGTAGTAGTAGTAATGTTGTCAATGATCAAGCAGATTTTCTGGAAACTGAGGCAATTGCGCACAATACAAAATTACTTCTCTTTTACCCAGTTCAGTTTAGTAGCCCATGCCTTTATCACTAGCAAACTGGATTATTGCAATTTACTTAAGGATCCTTTTAGAAAGGCGCACTAGTGTTTTTAGCTCATGCTAACTATAAGCATGCGCTAAACGCTAGAGATGTCCATATATTCCTATGGGTGTCTTTATTGTTTACAGCTCACTAACCATTAGCGTGTGCTGAAAATGCAAGCGCCTTTGTAAAGGCCACTTAATGTTGGTTGCTCAAGAATGTTATTCAGGAGACTGCAGAATACTGCAGCTAGATTGATCTGCCAGGCAAGCAAATGGGGAAGAACTACTCCATTGTTGAGACAACTGCATTGGCTTCCCATAGAAGCACGAAAGCTGTTAAAATTATGCATGTTAATGTTCAATATTATTCATGGTTCACTGCCTTTGCCATTCACATTGATTCTGTTAGCCAGAAAAAGTCTTCATTCAAATGGTCAGTTAAAGCTAAAATTACCCATCTGTTGGTGGTATCAGATACAAATGTGTCCATTCTTTAACAATTCCTTACCAACCTGCAAAGATTTGGAATGTTTTGCCAACAAAAATTAGGCTGGAAATAAACAATTAAATATTTAAGAAATGCTTAAAAACATTTCTATTTAGGTGGTATTTAAATGATTACATGGTTAGGTATACTTCTGGCTATGTATTTTCCCAGTATCTAACCTGAGCTGGATTATGTTATTGTGAATGGCATTGAACCTTAAAGGTAAATGCCAAATATAAATGGAGATGTAATGTAACACAATCCAGTAGAGCCCTTATTTATCTTTCACACCCAATGAATTTGTTAATACATTTCAAAACAGTTTTGAATGAAAAGAGAACTGTCTTTGACAACCATCGTGTCAATTTAGAAAACAGACTCAAATGCATAAAGTAGAAAATTAAATGATGACCTCAGCTAAATGTGCAGTAGCAATAAAAATAGCATATAAAGAAAGATATGTTCCTGTTCAAGAGAGCGTAAAATAGTACAAAATATTTAGGAGTGGAAATAACCACATCCAATAAGGCATTATATGAAGTCAACTATGCTGCATTACTATGGACCATAACAAGATATTAAGGGATCTGGGACAGATTCAATATTTCATGGTTTGGGAGAATCCACAAAATAGGAATGAATATTCTCACCAGACTTATTTATATAGGGCACTGCCAACTACAATGCTCTGGAAAACATTACATAATATTCAGAAAAAAATCATTGTGATTTATTTGAAAAAGACGACTTTTGCAAACATTATAAAATACAACCATTATTAGAATTTTAGGAAATGCTTAGAAATTTGATCATATGACCCGCTTGTTTATACACTCATTGGTTGCCCATATTTGTATTTGAGTCAGTGGACAATACTTTATGCACCTATTAGATGTTGAATGGGCAGTGTCGGCATTTACCACACCGGAAGTCGCTAGCACAGCTTTGTAAAGGGGAGGGGGTTAGATCCTTACAAGATCACAGAAAGTCACTTCCACATGGTCAGCCACAAGAGAAATCGAATTTTTTTTTTTGCCTTGTACCCAATATTGTGGAATGATTTACCCAAAGAAATTTGAGCCATTAATCATAAAACATTTTCAAAGCACATAGATTCAGAAAGTTACATGGAGAGGCATTTTTGATGTGATGGCCAGGGCTTAAATTGTGCTAGAATGGGGTGGAACGGTGTTCTGGAACTTTTTGTAGCTGGAAGTGACATCACCACCCCGTTCTCTATGCCCACCCTACGATATGACTTTTATCCTGCTTGTCTTCTCCCCAGCTAACACCCCAAGTATACCTTTTAAAAAGCAGTTTTCATTGCTGGAGGCAGCCTGAAGTAAACAGCGATTCAGATGTGCTGCTCACGACAACCTCAGAGCATTCTCTCTGACGCACTTCTGTTTCCGCAGAGGCGGGAAGTATCAGAGAAAAGGCTTTGTGGTGGGCACAAACAGCGCATCTGAATCGCTGTTCACTGCTGACTGCCTCCAACAACAAAGACCACCTTTTAAAAGGTACACAGGAGAGGCAAGAGGGAATGCTGGATTGCTGGAAGGCAAGAGGGAAAGAAAGCGTGCTAGTCAAAGGAGAAGGAATGAGAAAAAAATTCTGATTCATGGAGGAAGAGGGGGAAGAAAAAATGCTGGTCCGAGGGGGAGGAGGGAAGAAAAAAACGCTGGGTCCATGGAGCGGAGAGGAGGGAAAAAAATCCTAGTCCATGGAGGAGGTAGAGGGAGAATGTAAAAAAAATGCTGGTGCGAGAAGGAGGAGGGAAGAAAAAAAATGCTGGTCCATGGGGGGGGGGGGGGGGGGGGGAGGGAGAAGAAAGTCTTGGAGGCCGCCCTTGTAAGTCCCTGTGGCCATTTTGAAGAGCGATCTGGCAGCGGGGGAGAGTCAGTGCCGGCAGCAGGCAGGAAAGACTACCTGCCCCTGAACAACTCGGGAGGGGCTGGCAGGGGAGAGAAGGGAGTCACTGGACAAGGGTGGCTGGAGGGGGGGCAGGGGAGAGAAGGGAGTCGCTGGATATGGGTGGCTGGAGGAGGAAGGGGGGCAGGGGAGAGAGGGGAGTCGCGCTGGGCATGGGTGGCTGGTGGGGAGGGCAGAGAGAGGAGGGTCGCTGGGTATGGGTGCATGGAGGGGGCAGGGCAGGGGAGAGGAGAGGAGGGTCGCTGGACATGGGTGGAGGGGGGCTGGGGAGAGGAGGGTCGCTGGACATGGGTGGATGGAGGGCAGGGGGAGAGAAGGGTCGCTGGACATGGGTGGATGGAGGGCAGGGGGAGAGAAGGGTCGCTGGACATGGGTAGATGGAGGGCAGGGGAGAGGAGGGGAGAGAGAAGAAATGCTGGACATGGATGGAGGGGAGGGAAGAGTGAGGAAGGAGATGAGATGAGGGAAAAGGAAGAGAGGAGAAAAACTGCACATGGATGAAGAAAATAGGCAGAAGCTGGACCCACTGGACAGTTAAGTCTGTGGAGGACCAGAAATGAAGAAGAGAGGAGGAAAAGAAATAAATAATGGAAAGGAAGCCCTGGAAACGGAGTTAAGAGGACAGATAGTAGCAGAATTGGATACTGGGCCAGCATGATCAGAAAAACAGTCACCAGACAACAAAGGTAGAAAAAAATCATTTTATTTTCATTATAGTGTTTGGAATATGTTCACTTTGAGAATCAGGTGCTCAACATTAAAAGTTTATATTTACTTATTTATGGCATTTTATCGCATATTAAACATGAATTAGATTGGAACCTGGGATCATTTAATTTTTTTTCCTGGAGTAATGCATTGCCACCCCCATCCAGGCTCTCTCCCCGGCTATAGCCATCTCTGCAATTTTTTTGGGGGGGGTGCAGAGGTGGACCTGGGAGAGAGCCTGTTGTTAAACATTTACCAGCACACCACTAGGCGTGGTATTCTGTTTGCATGTAATTTGTGCAGAAATCTGTAGCAGTCCCACTTGTTCTGTTTGACCAACAGTAAGGGTATTGGTGTTCTAGGGTGCAGTAATGCCGCCTATTCATACGCAGGGTTCTTGCTGTTTGAATCATAACAATCAGTGCTACTGCTGTTGGGAATTTTTTTTTCAGGTTTTGTATTTCCTAGTATGCCTGGTAGTGGAGAAATATATATTGTGATTGCTCAGATGACACGAGAATCAGAATTTTTTTTGTATGTTAACTTTCAAGGAAAAATCCTGTTGCTGGGGGGGATGGGTGGTTAGATTTTTTTGAGGATGAAGAGCACGTTTATTCTTAGCTTATAAGAACTGCTATGTTGTGTCAGACTAAGGGGCTCATTTTCAAAGCACTTAGACTTACAAAGTTACGTGGCGGGGCATAATCAAATGGCGCCGGCCATCTATATAGGCGGCCATCTATTTGGCCGGCGCCGCAAAGAGCAGTCCCGAACCGTATTATCGAAAAAGATGGGCGGCCATCTTTCGTTTCGATAATACGGTTGGGGCCGGCCAAATGTATTGGATTTGGCCAGGTTTGAGATGGCCGGCATCGGTTTTCGGCGATAATGGAAACCGAAGCCAGCCATCTCAACCCCGGCCAAATCCAATGTATTTGGTCGTGGGAGGGGCCAGCATTCGTAGTGCACTGGCCCCCCTGACATGCCAGGACACCAACCGGGCACCCTAGGGGGCACTGCAGTGGACTTTCTAAATTGCTCCCAAGTCCATAGCTCCCTACCCTTGGTTGCTCAGCCCCCCAAATTCCCCCCAAAACCCACTCCCCACAACTGTACACCACTACCATAGCTCTAAGGGGTGAAGGGGGGCACCTAGATGTGGGTACAGTGGGTTTTGGAGGGCTCCCATTTACCCCCACAAGTGTAACAGGTAGGGGGGGCCTGGGTCCGCCTGCCTGAAGTGCACTGCAGTACCCCCTAAAACTGCTCCAAGGACCTGCATACTGCTGTCAGGGAGCTGGGTATGACATTTCCGACTGGCATATAGGCTGGCAAAAAATGTTTTAATTTTTTTTTTAGTGTGTGAGGGGGTTGGTGACCACTGGGGGAGTATGGGGAGGTCATCCCCGATTCCCTCCGGAAGTCATCTAGTGAGTTGGGGCACCTTTTTGAGACTTGGTCCTAAAAATAAATGGACCAAGTAAAGTCGGCCAAATGCTCCTCAGGTCCGGCCTTTTTTTCCCCATTATTGGCCAAGGGCGGCGATGTGTTAAGCACGCCCCCGTCTCGCCTTTGCTACGCCTCCAACACGCCCTCTTATACTTTAGCCGCCCCTGCGACGGACTGCAATTGAGGCCAGCGAAAATTGGCTTTCGATTATGCCGATTTCGCCGGCCTTGAGAGATGGGCGGCCATCTCCCAATTTGTGTTGGAAGATGGCCGCCCTTCTCTTTCGAAAATGAGCTGGACAGTAACCTACTAAACTTTGTAAGTCTAAGTGCTTTGAAAATACACCTTCAAAGGTCCTTGAAAAATTTATTTTTACAGTATTAATGTCTTATTGTTTTCATTTTTCATGTATGTGTGTGTGCATTAAACATCACAAGCACCCACAATCAGGGTGCCAGGAAGCAATGCTTGATTTCTGTTACTGCGCAGTTACAAATATACTAAAATTTTGGTTTCCGCATACGTGCATCCTGTACAAACTGTTTCCTCAAAACCTGTCCAGGCCAGTCTCTATCAGTGCCCTTACCATTTCTTTTCTTAAGCTTAAAGCTTGCGATTCTACTGTCACAGGAAACACTAAACCACAAATCAGCCCTGCCGCTGGTGTATGTGCCTATGCCGTTTTCTTAAGCATCCTCAACAATGTTTGGTTTATTCCTCCTCTACACCGCCTTGAGTGAATTCCTTCAAAAAGGAGACAAACTTATTTATTTATTTGTTACATTCGTATCCCACATTTCCCCATCTATTTGCAGGCTCAATGTGGCTTACATAGTACTGTAGGCAATCACCAAGAATGGTAGGGGAACAAATACAAGGTGGTATTGTGGTCATATAAAGGGTCCATTTCTTTCAGGCATAAGGGGGATTACAGAGAGAAAGGTTAAATAGTGTCCAATACGATCGCTGGATATGTTGCGTTGAAGGGTGTTGACATCTATGTTGGGTCAGAAGTGTATGCCCTTTTGAACAGGTAAGTTTTTAGTGATTTCCTGAAGTTTAGATGATTGTATGTTGTTTTCACTCCTTTTGACAGTGCGTTCATTATTCAGGTAAATAAATCCTAATAAATAAAATCCATATTTATGCTATTATATACCAGAATCTGGGCACCCAGAAGCCATTATAGATTTAAGGCTACATTCAGTATATGGTGCCCCAAAATATCAACGCTAAACGGTATTCTACAAAGGGCATCTAAGGATGGGCACCCTTTATAGAAAAATACGTAGAGCGGGAATCCACACCCAACATGCACCAACTGAAACCAGGTATAAATCCCAGTGTGCATTTCTATAATTCTAATTCCATGACATTGACCCGCCCATGTCCCTCCCACTGTTATGTTCCCTTTACAGATGTGGAAAAAACACGTAGACGCTATTCTATAACTGGCCACATAAATGTAGTTCTGCACAGATCTGATGCGTTTGGCCCATTTCGGCACTTTGCTTATAACGCTTTTCCACACCAAAAGTCAGAACGGAAATAGCGCATAAAGTTAGGTGCCATATATAGAATTTATTTTATTTGTTACATTTGTATCCCATATTTTCCCACCAATTTCCTAATTAGTGCTTAGCATGCTGCATCTTGTTACTCTTTATAGAATGAGTCTCTTTGAGAGCAATTCAATACCTTGACCCAAGTCTATAAAGGAGCACAGGCACCTACTTTCCATTATAGAAAGACAGCATAACTGCTTTATAGCTAGCGAGTCCCATCCAAGCTCAATCCAAAACCCCCTTGCAAATACATTGTGGCACCCACTCATAGAACTGCCCCCTAAATCTTTACAGTTACCCTTTTTAGATGTTTTTCTTTTACATTTTCCACGTTTTAGTATAGTTTTTCTTTTGAAAGTTAAATATTAGAACAGTAGATTTCCTTAATGACCTCCCTCCAGTTATTAAGTCAAATTTGATCATGTTATAATCACTACTACCAAGAGGCACCAATATTGCTACCTCTCGCACCAAATCTTACATCTCACTAAGTACTAGGTCTAAAATAGCTTCTCTTCACATGGGTTCCTGAACCAGCAATTTATTTAATCTGGGAACTTTACCACCCTAGCATATTTGGGCATATCATTTACCCACTCAATATTGGAGTAATTGAAATCACTCATAGAAACATACAAACGTGACAGCAGATAAGGGCCAAATGGCCCATTCTGTCTGTCCATCCTCAGCAATCACTACCTTCCTCCTTTTCCTAAGGGATCCCACGTGACTGTCCCCCACTTTTATTTTTTTAAATAACTTTATTTTGGAATATCAATAAGAAAACCATAATATCAAAAACATGGTTGGTGAACCACAACATTACATATAATCAGAGAGCCACAAAATCCCTCTCGATCCCTCCCTAGCTCCAACCCTCCCCTCCCCACACAGCCAAAACCCAAACTCCTCTCACGGGAGACCAGTGTGCATTCATTAAAACAGAAAAAAACCCTCCCCCCCAACAAAAACTCTACTCTCTTGGCTTACTCAGGACATCTATATGGGGCCCAACACTGTCCCATGCTTTCTTAAATTCAGACTATTCAGATTACCATTGTGTTGCCAAAATTGTTACCTTCCTTAATTTCATTATGATAGTGTACCCAACAATATTCTTTTTCCCTTCTCACATGAAATTTCTATCCATAAATATTCCACAGTGTATTATGGGTCCTTTTACTAAAAGGCATTAAGCCCTTAATTTGTACTAAATGCATGCTAATGGGGTATGGCAAGACCGCGCTGAGACATTTTGTGGTCATTTCCCTGTTAGCAAGCAGTAAACAGCACGTTAGCAATTTTTAAAGAATTTTTCTGGGAAGGGGGAATGAGTGAGAAATAGGCAAGGAAACATTATTCAGGTACAGGGTATGATACATACCTGTAGCAGTTGTTCTCCGAGGACAGCAGGCTGATTGTTCTCACGACTGGGTGACGTCCGCGGCAGCCCCCACCAACCGGAAAGAAGCTTCGCGGGACGGTCGGCACGCAGGGCACGCCCACCGCGCATGCGCGGCCGTCTTCCCGCCCGTGCGCGACCGCTCCCGCCAGTTGAATGACTAGCAAAAGATGAAACACACAACTCCAAAGGGGAGGAGGGAGGGTAGGTGAGAACAATCAGCCTGCTGTCCTCGGAGAACAACTGCTACAGGTATGTATCATACCCTTTCTCCGAGGACAAGCAGGCTGCTTGTTCTCACGACTGGGGTATCCCTAGCTCTCAGGCTCACTCAAAACAAGAACCCAGGTCAATGGAACCTCGCAACGGCGAGGAAACAACAGAAATTGACCTACGAAGAACAACTAACTGAGAGTGCAGCCTGACCAGAATAAATTCGGGTCCTGGAGGGTGGAGTTGGATTTACACCCCAAACAGATTCTGCAGCACCGACTGCCCGAACCGACTGTCGCGTCGGGTATCCTGCTGGAGGCAGTAATGTGATGTGAATGTGTGGACAGATGACCACGTCGCAGCCTTGCAAATCTCTTCAATAGTGGCTGACTTCAAGTGGGCCACTGACGCTGCCATGGCTCTAACACTATGAGCCGTGACATGACCCTCAAGAGTCAGCCCAGCCTGGGCATAAGTGAAGGAAATGCAATCTGCTAGCCAATTGGAGATGGTGCGTTTCCCGACAGCGACCCCTAGCCTGTTAGGGTCGAAAGAAACAAACAATTGGGCGGACTGTCTGTGGGGCTGTGTCCGCTCCAAGTAGAAGGCCAATGCTCTCTTGCAGTCCAATGTGTGCAACTGACGTTCAGCAGGGCGGGTATGCGGCCTGGGGAAGAATGTTGGCAAGACAATTGACTGGTTAAGATGGAACTCCGACACCACCTTCGGCAGGAACTTTGGGTGGGTGCGGAGCACTACTCTGTTGTGATGAAATTTGGTATATGGAGCATGAGCTACTAGGGCTTGAAGCTCACTGACCCTACGAGCTGAAGTAACTGCCACCAAGAAAATGACCTTCCAGGTCAAGTACTTCAGATGGCAGGTATTCAGTGGCTCAAAAGGAGGTTTCATCAGCTGGGTGAGGACGACGTTGAGATCCCATGACACAGTAGGAGGCTTGGTAGGGGGCTTTGACAAAAGCAAGCCTCTCATGAATCGAACGACTAAAGGCTCTCCAGAGATGGCTTTACCTTCCACACGATAATGGTAAGCACTAATAGCACTAAGGTGATTCCTTACTGAGTTGGTCTTGAGGCCAGACTCTGATAAGTGCAGAAGGTATTCAAGCAGGTTCTGTGCAGGGCAAGAACGAGGTTCTAGGGCCTTGCTCTCACACCAAACGACAAACCTCCTCCACTTGAAAAAGTAACTCTTTTTAGTGGAATCCTTCCTAGAGGCAAGCAAGACCCGGGAGACACCCTCAGACAGACCCAACGCAGCGAAGTCTACGCCCTCAACATCCAGGCCGTGAGAGCCAGGGATTGAAGGTTGGGGTGCAGCAACGCTCCGTCGTTCTGCGAAATGAGAGTCGGAAAACACTTCAATCTCCACGGTTCTTCTGAGGACAACTCCAGAAGAAGAGGGAACCAGATCTGACGGGGCCAAAAGGGCGCTATCAGAATCATGGTGCCGCGGTCTTGCCTGAGCTTCAGTAAGGTCTTCCCCACCAAAGGTATGGGAGGATAAGCATACAGGAGGCCGGTCCCCCAATGAAGGAGAAAGGCGTCCGACGCTAGCCTGCCGTGTGCCTGAAGTCTGGAACAGAACAGAGGCAGCTTGTGGTTGGCCTGAGAGGCGAAAAGGTCCACCGAGGGGGTGCCCCACGCTCGGAAGATCTTGCGTACCACTCTGGCATGGAGCGACCACTCGTGCGGTTGCAATACTCTGCTCAGTCTGTCGGCCAGACTGTTGTTTACGCCTGCCAGGTACGTGGCTTGGAGGAGCATGCCGAACCGACACGCCCAACGCCACATCCCGACGGCCTCCTGGCACAGGGGGCGAGATCCGGTGCCCCCCTGCTTGTTGACGTAATACATTGCAACCTGATTGTCTGTCCGAATTTGGATAATTTGGTAGGACAGCCGATCTCTGAAAGCCTTCAGTGCGTTCCAGATCGCTCGGAGCTCCAGGAGGTTGATCTGCAGATCCTTTTCCTGGAGGGACCACAGACCCTGGGTGTGAAGCCCATCGACATGAGCTCCCCACCCCAGGCGAGATGCATCCGTCGTCAGCACTTTCGTGGGCTGCGGAATTTGGAATGGACGTCCCAGGGTCAAATTGGTCCGGATGGTCCACCAGAGCAGTGAAGTGCGGCAACTGGTGGAGAGGCGGATGACATCTTCTAGATTCCCGGTGGCCTGAAACCACTGGGAAGCTAGGGTCCATTGAGCAGATCTCATGTGAAGACGAGCCATGGGAGTCACATGAACCGTGGAGGCCATATGACCCAGAAGTCTCAACATCTGCCGAGCTGTGATCTGCTGGGACGCTCTGGTCTGCGAAGCCAGGGCCAAGAGGTTGGTGGCCCTCGCTTCGGGAAGGTAGGCCTGAGCCGTCTGGGAATTCAGCAGCGCTCCTATGAATTCCAGAGACTGAGTTGGCTGGAGATGGGACTTTGGGTAATTTATCACAAACCCCAGCAGCTCCAGAAGTTGAATAGTGCACTGCATGGACCGGAGGGCTCCTGCCTCCGAGGTGTTCTTGACCAGCCAATCGTCGAGATATGGGAACACGTGCACTCCCAGCTTGCGTAGGTAGGCCGCTACCACCACGAGGCACTTGGTAAACACTCGTGGGGCAGAGGCGAGCCCAAAGGGCAGCACACAATACTGAAAGTGCCGTGCGCCCAGGCGGAATCTGAGATACTGTCTGTGAGCTGGCAGTATCGGTATGTGAGTATATGCGTCCTTTAAATCCAGGGAACATAGCCAGTCGTTTTTCTGAATCATTGGCAGAAGGGTGCCCAAGGAAAGCATCCTGAACTTTTCTTTGACCAGGAATTTGTTCAGGCCTCTCAGGTCTAGGATGGGACGCATCCCCCCTGTTTTCTTTTCCACAAGGAAGTACCTGGAATAGAATCCCTGCCCTTCCTGCCCGGGTGGTACGGGCTCGACCGCATTGGCGCTGAGAAGGGCGGAGAGTTCCTCTGCAAGTACCTGCTTGTGATGGGAGCTGAAAGACTGAGCTCCCGGAGGACAATTTGGAGGCAGGGAGGCCAAATTCAGGGCGTATCCGCACCGCACTATTTGGAGAACCCACTGGTCGGAGGTTATGAGAGGCCACCTTTGGTGAAAAAATTTTAACCTCCCTCCGACCGGCAGATCGTCCGGTACGGACACTTGTAGGGCGGCTATGTTCCCGTGGATCCAGTCAAAAGCCCGTCCCCGGCTTTTGCTGTGGAGGCGCAGGGGGCTGCTTAGGCGCACGCTGTTGACGAGAACGAGCGCGCTGGGGCTGTCCCTGTGCCTGACGAGGCCTTCGGGCCGGCTGGTTGTACCTACGCTTCGCAAAAGAATAGGGTGCAGCCTGCCGGGCCCGGGAAAAACGTCCACCTGTAGAGGTGGATGCTGAAGGCGCCCGGTGGGAGAGCTTGTCGAGAGCGGTTTCCCGCTGATGCAGTTGGTCCACCATCTGCTCGACCTTCTCACCAAAAATGTTATCCCCCCGGCAAGGGACGTCAGCCAGTCTCTGCTGGGTGCGGTTGTCCAGGTCAGAGGCACGCAGCCATGAGAGCCTGCGCATCACTATACCTTGGGCCGCAGCACGAGATGCCACGTCACAGGTGTCAAAAATACCCCTGGACAGGAACTTTCTGCACGCCTTCAGCTGCCTGACCACCTCCTGATAAGGCCTGGACTGCTCCGGCGGGAGCTTCTCGACCAGGTCCGCCAGCTGTTGCACATAGGTCCGCATGTGGATGCTCATATAGAGCAGGTATGACTGGATGCGGGTCACGAGCATGGAGGATTGGTAGGCCTTCCTCCCAAACGAGTCCAGAGTGCGAGACTCCCGCCCCGGGGGCGCCGAGGCGGTATCCCTCGAACTCCGTGCCCTCTTGAGAGCAGAATCCATGACCGCTGAGTCATGGGGCAATTGGGGCCGCATGAGCTCTGGGTCAGAGTGGATCCTGTACTGGGACTCTGCTTTCTTGGGAATGGTGGGGTTAGTTAATGGTCGCACCCAGTTCCGGAGCAGCGTCTCCTTCAGGACATTGTGCAGCGGCACCGTGGAGGACTCTCTAGGTGGTGATGGATAGTCGAGGACCTCGAGCATCTCGGCCCTCGGCTCTTCCACAGAGACCACGGGGAAGGGAATGCTGATAGACATATCCCGCACAAAGGAGGCAAAGGAGAGACTCTCAGGTGGTGAGAGCTTCCTCTCCGGTGAAGGCGTGGGGTCCGAGGGAAGGCCCGTAGACTCCTCTGAGGAGAAATATCTAGGGTCCTCCTCTTCCCCCCACGAGTCCTCATCCTCGGTATCGGACATTAGCTCATGTAGCTGAGTCCTGTACCGGGCCCGGCTCGACGTCGAGGCACCGAGGTCTCGGTGGCGTCGAGCGGTGGACTCCCGCGCCGGCGGGGACGGAGCTCCCTCCATCGACGTCGACGGGGACTCCACCTGCGTGGCGGTCGAGACCGGCACCGCAAGCGGCGGCGGTGTCGACAGCCCCGGCGCCGGGCTAGAGCTCGCCGGCGCCACAGTCATCGGCGGCACAGCCTGGCGCATCAGCCCTTCCAGGATCCCCGGAAGGATGGCTCTGAGGCACTCGTCCAGGCCCGCTGCCAGGAAAGGCGGTGGGGCCGGTAAGGGTGTCGGTGCCGGAAGCTGCTGGGGGCCAGGAGACGGCACCGAGGTGCCGGAACCCCGACGCGTCGGTACCTCCACAACCGACGGGGACCTCTCCTCACGACGATGACGCTTCGGCGTCGTCTCCTCTCCGACATCGGGATGCACCGAAGGCGACCGGTGACGACGCTTCTTGTCTTTCTTCCGATGCACGTCACCGGCGCCGGAGGGCATGGAGGAGGAGGAGGTCGATCCCCCTCGGTCTCGAGGCACCGGGTCAGACAGGGTTCGGTCCCGTGGGCCATGGGCTGAGGGAGTGACCGGGGCCGACTGCCCACGCGGCCTCTCACCTCTACCCTCACCGGAGGACCGGCGGGCCGACGAGACCTGTTCTCCTGGGGTCGCTGCCATCGGTGCCGAAGTCTCGGGCATCGATACCGGTACCGAAGGGCCGGGCGTCGATACCGATGCCTTCGAGGTCGACGTCGAGGGGCCGGCGCAAGTTCCAAAAAGACGGTCCCGCAGAACTTGCCTCGCAACCTGAGTCCGTTTCCGGAGACCGAGACACAAAGAACACGACTTGAGATTGTGCTCCGGCCCGAGGCACTGGAGGCACCAAGCGTGGGTGTCGGTCTGCGAGATCGGCCGGCCGCAGCGACCACACTTTTTAAATCCACTCGGGACCTTCAAGGACATCGACGGAAAAATCGCGTCGGCGAAGTCAAAGTCGTCAATGGTGGCTAAAATCACACCACGAAAAACAAACGACCGAGCGGCCACTAGGCCGCAACGTGACGTCCCCGCTGGAAGCGAGGGAAAAAAGGGAGCGCGTGCCCCACACGCGCAGGGTTTCTTTTTTTTTTTTTTTTTTTTTAAAAGAAAACCGGGCGGTAACTAAAACCGAAAAACAAAAGAGAAAAAAGCACGATCAGCGTAAACGCGATCGAACGATCCGGCGGCTGAACAGAGAGAGCGCAAAACACGACTCTCTCCAGGCGCGGAAAAAAAGGAACTGGCGGGAGCGGTCGCGCACGGGCGGGAAGACGGCCGCGCATGCGCGGTGGGCGTGCCCTGCGTGCCGACCGTCCCGCGAAGCTTCTTTCCGGTTGGTGGGGGCTGCCGCGGACGTCACCCAGTCGTGAGAACAAGCAGCCTGCTTGTCCTCGGAGAATGTGTTATACTTAACGGTCATTAACTAGATAAGCAGCATTAACATATGAGAATGTAGCTAAGTGTTCCAGTGTTAACTCTATGAAGGTACTGCACACTAATGACAACATTAGCACACAACCTTAATAAAACAAAATTGAAAACGCCTATAAAGTGCAGCGTTAGATTTGCAGTTAACACATGAGAAAATCCTGCATTAAGCAACATTAAACTGCAAATCTTAAACACATTTTAGTAAAGGGCCACTATGTTTTCTGCAAGACAGAAAAATGAAGGCATTTTTAGATTTAAAAAATAGATTTAGATAGATAAATATCATATAAAATATTAGGAATTTTTGAAAACTGATACTGTCAGAAGACCTCCTAAACATCAATGGTGAAACACCTTGAGAAATGCATGCAGTTCTACTTCCCACTTCTCAAAAAAATATAACAGAACTAAAACGAGTATGCAGCAGGGGATGGAACAGTTCTCTTATGAAGAAAGGCTAAACGGGTTACAGCTCTTCTGTTTGGAGAAGAGACAACTGAGGAGATATGATAGAATAGGAATGGAAAACTTTAACCCCGTTGGTCTTTTCCATCCAGCCTGCAGTACTCCTATCCACCATTACTCAGTTCTGACTACACCTTTGCTTTGTGCTTCTCCCCCAAACACTGTTCTCTCTAAGTTGAGTGGGAGTCCTCCAACTGCACTAACAGTGGAGGGTGATGCTTCAATGTTGTGCTTTCAGTCACTACAGTCAGACAAGTTCCTGGAGTCCTAGAGACCTTGCCTGCCCTTTACTACTGAAAATGTAATTGTGAAACAGCATCCCCCTTTGGTAGGTTGAGGAATTCTGCTCAGCTTTGAGGGAACAGTGACCCCAAAATCAGCTGTTCAGTGGAAATTCTTACAGTGCTTCTGCCATCTCTTCTTTGATCCAACCTTATCCCTTGAATGGCAGCAGGAACCCTTGTTCTGCTCCCAGACTTGTTCACTACCCTGCTCCCAGGCAAACAAATGACTAAAATGAGAGTTTTTCCTCTGTGCCCACCAATAAGAAAAAATGTCTGTCTCCTCCCACTGCAGAGCCTATAGCCCATATATTCTTACCCTGGATCCTATGCTGCCTTTCTGGTATTTTTTCAACCTTTGTTGTCTGGGCATTTTATTTTTCCAAGCATGTTGGTCCTAGGTTCTCTTTTCTGCTTTCCTGTCTGTCTTCTCCTCTCTTTCCAGTGGGTGCCATCCATTTGTCCTTTATTCTTCCATTTCTTCATTTCATCCACTTCTGACATACTTCCTCTCTCTCTCCTGTCTGCCCACTGAAATTTCACCCTCTCCCTCTTCCATTTATATTGAACATCTATCAACTTTCCATCTCCTCCTCTCATCCCCTAGCTCTCCTGACCCATTCCTTCTCTGGCATCCACTACCCATTACTACACTTCTACCCTCTGTACTCACCAGTCTCCTCTCACTCGTTTCCTTGAGGGCTTCCCATAGTCTCTGCCATATGGTTCCACCATGCCAAGCATCTCCCTTCCCTCTGCCTTCCTACACCCTTGTGGACCTGCATCTCCTCTCTCATTTTCCACCCAACTTGTAGAACAGCATCTCCCTATCCTTCTCTCTCCTCCACCACTATAGTCTAATAACTCTATCCCTTCTCTCTTCCCCTCCAACCCTTTAGTGCAGCAACTTCATGTCCCCTCTCTTCTTGCACCTAATTGTGCAGCAGCAGCTCCCTGTCCCCTCCCCCCCCCCAAAAAAAAAAATAGTACAGCTTCAATATTCAGTAGGGCAATGGCTCAGAGTGGAGAGAAGCCACATAAATGACAGCCTGGTGGCAGAAGACACAGCTACACAAATCCTGATGTTGTGCTCCTTCCTGGTTTGTGTACGTGGAAGACTGCACTGGAAGTGAAACCCTGCTAAGTGCAGTTTATCACCTACATAACTCAGGAAAGACCATAGCATCAGGGTTTGTATAGCCATATCTTCTGTGGGTCTAGCATCTTTCTCCCTCTCTTCCCTCCATCCCCTACAGTCCAAGATCTCTCTCTTACTCACTCTTGCTCTCCTCTCCCTCCCTCCACAGTCTGGCATCTCTTCCCCTCCCTCCTGTCCCCCTCCTCCCACAAGTCCATCATCTTACCACCAATCCTGCCCCATCCCTCCCCACAGATACATCTCTCCTGAAGCCCTGCTCCTACAGGATTAACACCTCTCCCTCCCTTCCCTAAATCCCAGTCCAGGCTCTCTCTCTCTCCCTCACTCCACGTTCTGGCATCTCCCCCTCTTCCTAAAACTCCCATATTCCCGAATCTCCCCTCCTCTCCTCTTCCCCCCCCCCCCCCACAGGCCTAGCATCTCTCCCTCCCTCCATCACGTCCCCCACAGGTCCAGCACCTCTTAGAATAGCCATATTGGGTCAGACCAACGGTCCATCTAGGTCAGTATCCTCTTTTCCAAACAGTGGCCAAGCCAGGCCACAAGCACCTGGCAGAAACCCAAATTGTGGCAACACTCCATACTACAAATTCCAAGGCAAGCAGTTGCTTCTCATGTCTCCCTCAATAGCAGACTATAGACTTTTCCTCCAGGAATTTGTCCAAACCTTTTTTAAACCCAGATATGCTAACTGCTGTTACTACATCCTCCAGCAAAGAGTTCCAGAGCTTAACTACTCGTTGAGTGAAAAAATATTTCCTCCAATTTGTTTTAAAAGTATTTCCATGTAACTTCCTCAAGTGTCCTCTAGTCTTCGTACTTTTGGAACATGTAAAAAATCAATTAACTTCTACTCATTCTACACCACTCAGGATTTTGTAGACCTCAATCTTATTACTCCTCATCCGTCTCTTTTCCAAGCTGAAGAGCCCTAATCTCTTTAGCCTTTCTTCATACGAGAGGAGTTCTAGTCCCTTTATCATTTTGGTCACTCTTCCTTGAACCTTTTCTAATTCCGCTACATCTTTTTTGAGGTACGGCAACCAGATCTGAACGTTACTCAAGGTGTGGATGCAACCACCACAAGTCTAGGCTCTCGCTCCCTCCCTCCGCAGTCTGGCATCTCCCCCTCTTCCTAGTCACTGCCATATTCCTGCATCTCCCCCTTCTCTCCTCCTTCCCTCCCACAGGCCTAGCAAATCTCCCTCCCTCCGCCTCACCCCCCACAGGTCCAGCACCTCGCCCTCTTCCTCTCTCAGCACCCTCCGCAAGTCCAGTACATATAAGTACATAAGTATTGCCATACTGGGAAAGACCAAAGGTCCATCAAGCCCAGCATCCTGTTTCCAACAGTGGACAATCCAGGCCACAAATACCTGGCAAGATCCCAAAAAAGTACAAAACATTTTATGCTGCTTATCCCAGAAATAGTGGATTTTCCCCAAGTCCATTTAATAATGGTCTATGGACTTTTCCTTTAGGAAGTCATCCAAACCGTTTTTAAACTCCGCTAAGCTAACTGCCTTTACCACATTCTCTGGCAACAAATTCCAGAGTTTAACTACACGTTGAGTGAAGAAAAATGTTCTCCGATTCGTTTTAAATGTACTACATTGTAGCTTCATCGCATGCCCCCTTGTGCTAGCATTTTTGGAAAGCGTAAACAGATGCTTCACATCTACCCGTTCAACTCCACTCATTATTTTATAGACCTCTATCATATCTCCCCTCAGTCGCCTTTTCTCCAAGCTGAAGAGCCCTAGCCGCTTTAGCCTTTCCTCATAGGGAAGTCGTCCCATCCCCTTTATCATTTTCGTCGCCCTTCTCTGCACATTTTCTAATTCCACTATATCTTCTCCCTTTTCTTCCCCTGCCCCCCCCCCAAGTCCAGTACCCCTTCCCGTCTCCCTCTTCTGCTTCAGCGAGTCCAGCACCTCTCCCCTCTTCTGCCCTCAGCATACACTGCATCCAGCATCTCACTCATCTGCCCTCAGCCCCTCCCCCTGCATCCTGCGTCTCTCCCTCTTACTACTACTTAACATTTCTAGAGCGCTACTAGGGTTACGCAGCGCTGTACAATTTAACAAAGAGAGACAGTCCCTGCTCAAAGAGCTTACAATCTAATAGACAAGTGAACGGTCGGTCCGATAGGGGCAGCCTCTCCCCCCCCCCCCCCCTTTTCTGCATCTCTACCCTTTCTTCTGCTAGCCCCCGCTCCCCCAGTTGTCAAAGCCTCACTTTTTAACTGGCAGTGGCAGCAAAAATGAACTTCCTAGGCTGACCTGGAGCCTTTCCTGTATGCTCAAGGGCGGGACATGGCAGAGAAAAGGCTCTGAGTCAGCCCAGGCAATGTTATGGCTGCTGCAGCCAGTGAAAAAGTGAGGTTTGAGGATTGGGGGGGGGGGGGGGGGGCAGGGAGTGGCGAAATGGACAGGTACTGAATCTGCGGCAGCAGGGAAGAGAAAAAAAAAAAAGAGGGATCATGCTGCATCCCTTACAAAACAAAACTAGACGCTGCTCTGTGTGCTAGACCTGTGACACACCTCCCAGGTGTTTGCAACACACTGGCTGAGAATCACTGTTCTAACAGCATTAAAAATAATTTCATTGTAGTTTTATGGACAGGGCAATAGGACATCAAAATTAAGCATTTATGGCCTTGGTCTTCACTCCCAGTCCTCAAGGGCCACTGACAGATCAAGTTTTCAGGATACCCCTAATGAATATGAATGAGAGAGATTTGCATGTCTATTATCTCCACTGTATTCAAATCATTCTCATGCATATTCATTAAAGGTATCCTGAAAACATGACCACTGGCAGCCTCGAGATCTGGGAGTGAAGACCAAGGCTCTATGGAATCCCAACTTACTCTCTTGCCCAGGGCCTCAATGGCCCTGCTTGGGTCATTAATGCTGTATTCTCTTTTTCAACCAAACCATGCAGTTGATAAAATAACTTGCCCCAGAGAGTTTACAGCAGTGGGAATACTGGCCCTGGGTTACAGGACATCATCTGTTTTCACTACATGTACAGTATACACATGTGATTTATGAATAAGGATGAACAGAATGAAAAAATGTAATTAAATGTCTTGGTAAAAACTCCTACTTTATAGCAACAGTTTTTTCTTCTGCGGCCACTCTTACAGGAGCATGGTTCCCTTGCCTGAAGAATCAAACTCATGTCTTCTGTATTCAACACGGTCTGATATACTGCCATCTGGAAGTCTGTCAGGGAACAATACACGATCTGCAAAAACAAACAAAAACAACAAAACATTCACACAAAGAATAACAGAAAGAAAGCAAAATATTTATATTGACAAGAAAAAAAAATACAAATCTGGAATGGCCCTGAAGGCTCTTTGCAGCCATTCAGGAAACCTGGGCTTATTTGCCAAGCCTGGCGGCTGATCTGGTTTTGAAACAGCAGGGATGTTGCAGAGGCAGCATTCATAGCTCCAAAAAGAAGGAACTGATTATTAACAGCATTAACCCGAGTCTTAGCCTGCCTTTCCAAATAATGTTCAAGGTGTCTTACAGATTCAGGTACACTAGGTGTCTGCCCCTCAGAACTGATGACCTATGTAGGTCCCTGACGCAAGATTTGATAAACTGCTTCTCAGGGTGTAAGGAAGGCAGGCATGACAAAATTATGTTTCTGGTTACAGACATTAAATAAGGGACTTATCCAAGTTTGCGTGGGATGTGGAATTTGAACCACAGTTTTCCCTGGTTCTCTGCCCATTGCTCTACCCTCTAAAGCATTTTTCATTTCTGCTTCACAAAGCTACTGGCCAGGTCCAGCACACAAGTGCTGGGTTTATCAAGGAGCTTACACTATTGGGACAGAATGGAGGAAATTCAACAAAAAACTAGATACAAATCTAGGGCTAAGTTTAGTAAAATGTCCTTCCACATCAGCATTTATTCTTTCCATCAGCTTTTCTGTCCTACAGCATCCTGTTCACCAACATACTCTGTACCCTGCTCCAGACCACTACCGGCATATTCCTTCCCCTTCTCCCCTCTAACAAGAGACATGGCTGGGGCACAGGGTAGAAGGAAGCCAGCACTGAATGGCCTATTATGCCTGACTTCTTTCCACTGGCTTGTCTGCCCTACTGTTCCTTCTTCACCATCGTACACAGTGCCATGTGCTCCCAGTGATGTCACTGGGGCATTCGGCTGAAAAGAGGGACCTTCATCAGAAGGGTGTGCAACAAAGCAACGTGACTAGGGAGTTCCTTAGTATGTTCTTTTGGGTGTCCTATGTTTGGCCTGGGGTCCAGATGAAGGAAAGCAGGGAAGCTCTGGTGGCTCTGCTGTCTGACCTTTTCCATGCTTCTCTAGTCGGGAGGAATGGCGAAGGGCAGATGTGGTTCCACTCCAAAAAAGCGGAAATAAAGAGGAGGTTGGGAACTACAGGCCAATTAAACTTACCTTAATGGTGAGTAAATTCATGGAAACGCTTCTAAAACAGAGGATAGAGAGGTTTCTAGAATCAAATGGATTGCAGGACCCGAGGCAGCATAAGAACATAAGAGTAGCCATACTGGCTCAGACCAATGGTCCATCTAGTCCAGTATCCAGTTTCCAATAGTGGCTAAGCCAGGTCACAAGTACCTCAAAGAAACCCAAATTGTGGCAACATTCCATGCTACAAATCTCAGGGCAAGCAGTTGCTTCACCATATCTGTCTCAATAGCAGACTATGGACTTTCCCCCCAGGAACTTGTCCAAACCTTTATTTAAACCCAGATACACTAACCACTGTTACCACATCCTCCAGCAAAGAGTTCCAGATTTTAACTATTCTTTCAATGAAAAATATTTCTGCCTATTTGTTTGGTATTTCCATGTAACTTCCTTGAGTGTCCCCTAGTCCTTGTACTTTTGGAACGAGTAAAAAAATCAATTTACTTCTATTTGTTCTATACCACTCAGGATTTCGTAGACTTCAATCATATCTCCCTTCATCCGTCTCTTTTCCAAGTCAAAGAGCCCTAATATCACGTCTTTAGCCTTTCCTCATACAAGAGGAGTTCCATACCCTTTATCATTTTGGTCGCTCTTCTTTGAACCTTTTTTAATTCCGCTATATGTTTTTTGAGATAAGCAATACTCAAGGTGTGGTCGCACCATGGAGCGATACAAAGGCATTATAGTATTTTCGGTCTTATTCATCATCCCTTTCCTAATAATTCCTAGCATCCTGTTTGCTTTTTTGACCACCACCACACGCTGAGCAGAAGAATTAAGCGCATTATCTACAATGACACCTAGATCTTTTTCTTGAGTGCTAACCTCCAAGGTGGACCCTAGCATCAGGTAACTATGATTCAGATTATTCTTTCCAATGTGCATCACCTTTCATTTATCAACATTAAATTTCATCTGCCATTTGGATGCCCTGTCTTCCAATTTCCTAAGGTCTTCCTGCATGGTTACTAGAGGAAGATCTTGCCAGACTAATCTGATTGTCTTTCACTGGGTGACCAAACAGTTGGATTCAGGGGAGCGCTAGATGTGGTGTACTTACACAATTCCACACAGGCGACTGATAAATGAACTGAGTGCCCTCGGTCTAAACCGAAAAGTCACTAACTGGATTAGAAGCTGGTCGAGTGGAAGAAAACAGTTGTAAATGATGTTCACTCAGAGGAAAAAGTTGTTACCAGTGATGTATCACAGGGATTGGTCCTTAGCCTGGCTCTTTTTAACATTTTTGCGGGTGATATTGTGGAAGGGCTGCCAGATAAAATTTGTCCTTTGCAAATGATACAAAATCATATAACAAGGTAGTCAACCTGATGATGCGGTTAGCATGATAAGGAATCTCGCTATGCTAGAAGAATGGTCCAGAAATTGGCAACTAAGATTTAATACTAAAAAATGCAGGGTCATGCACTTGGGCTTACGAAACCTGAAGGAGTAGCACCATTAAGGAGGAGAAGTGCGAGACTTGGAGGTGATCATTTCTGATGATCTTAAGGTGGCCAAATAGCTAGAAAGGTTGACAGCCAAAGCCAGAAGAAGGCTTGGTGCAAAGGGAGGGAAATGGCATTCAGGAAAAAGGAAGCGATACTGTCTCTGTGCAAGTCTTTGGTGAAGCCTAATTTAGAGTACAGTTTGCAGTTTTGGAGACCACACTTTCAAAAAGATATAACCAGGATGGTCCAGAGCGCGGCTACTAAAATGGTCAGTGCTCTTCATCATAAAGCATATAGAGCGTATAACTTGGAAGAAAGACGAGAGAGAGGAAGTATGATTAAGACATTTAAATATCTCCCTGGCATAAATGCACAGGAGGCACTGTCATTGAACACAGAACTTGTAACAAGATCTTAGACTCAAGGACTCCAAAGATGAAATAAAGATTGAATTTGCCCTTGCAGCTTGAGTTACCGTGTTCCAATACAAAAACCTTGCCTTACAGAGTGTCAAAATAAACCCCAAGTATTCCAGACTTTGAAAAGGTTGCAATAGGCTTTTGGCAAAATTGATCACCCAACCCAGGGACTGGAGCAGTTGGATTACTCTTATCTGTCATCATTAGACTTTCCTGATAGGAAGAGGCTCTGATCAACCAGTCCAAGTAAGGATGAACCCTGATCCCAGTCTTGAATAGATGAGCCGCTACGACCACCCATCACCTTGGAGAAGGTTCTGGGAGCCTTAGAAAGGCCCAAAGGCATTGCTCTGAACGGGAAACGTCTCCTCAGGATTGCAAATTTCAAACACTGATGAGGAGGCTGGATTGTAATGTGAAAATATGCTTTCTTGAGGTCCAGAGATGTGAGAAACTCCCCTGGACGGACCACAGCAATATTAAACTCAACGTTTCCTAGCAGAAATGTTTGACCCATAGGAACCTGTTCACTTTTTGTTTTTAATCAAACACTGGGCAAAAGAACTCCTTTCTTGGGAACCACAAAATAAATGGAATAGTGACTGACCCCACTTCTGAGAGGGAACCAGAATTATACTCCCCAATCAGATACAAGCGCAGAAGGAGGGAAAATAGGATCTAAATCAAGAAGGGAATCAACTTTCCTCCATTTGGACACTGATGCAGAAGAAACAGGAGGAGTAGACTGAAGGCCTATAGTCAGAAAGTTTTTTTTTTTAATTAAAAAAGTTTGGTGCATAAGGAGGACAAATTCAGGAGAAACAGGTATTTGAGAACTAGAATCCCTGTAAGAGGCATAACTGAATGAGAAGACTTAGCTGCAGAAGACAGAGAAGAATTAGTTTCCGTTGAGGAAATGCGGGGTCTCTGAAATGGCCACCGAAGTGTGCTTGAGGGAATACCCCTAAAGACAGCCACACAAGAATCTGCGCACCTACCATTACCCCAACTGAGAAAAAAAGGCAGAAAGTATCTCCCCCCCCCCCCCCCACCCCACCCCAAATCTTGTCATCAACAACTGTTTTCCAGCTGAACTGCAGCTGAAAAAAAGGCCGGTTCCTGAAAGGAGACACAGGAAATTGAAACCGTGGTAAGTCAAGAGCAGACAGCAGTAAAACTTTTAAAGGTGTACTCACCCTGGTTTGCTAAAGGGAAGTAGTCAATTTCTCTGCACAGCCAAATACTGGATTTTGTCACCAACACTCAACCCCTTCCTAATATAGCCATTCACATACTGTGTCCTGAGACAGAAAATCTGTTTCCTCTTCTTCTTTTTTTTTAACCATGGAGGAAGGAGATGATAACGGCACGAGGGGGAGGGGGAAGGGCCTGGCACCACCAGGTGTACCACAAAAGGCACCAGCAGCAACCTAAATACTCCCAGGCTCACCTCATCCAGGACTAGAACAGGAGCCAACTAATGCATAAGAAACAGAAGCAGCTGGGAGACCACACACTGCTTGCTTGCTGGAGCTAGAGAGCACAACTGAATTCTGTCTTACAGGACGGCGAGGCTTCTGGTCAGTTAGTATATCTATCTCCACCTGCTGGCAGATGGACATAACCCATCAGTTTCTGGATTCATATGCTGCTGATGACAAGGAAGTGTGACTTATTGCAGTCTTTGGTACTGCTGGTGCTTGCGTTTAATGCATATAATTGTGTCAGTCATCCAGAACTACAGCCTGACATATTTGTTTGAAGGGGACATCCAAGTAAAGTTGTACGTTGGGGAAGACCAGGATAAAGTCTTGTAAAATGCAAATAACTGTTTAAGGGCAGTGGAAGATTATGACTAACAGGCTCAAATCTGAACCTGGATAAGATCAGCCCAGTTGAGAAGTCTCCCAGGAGCATCAAATCTGGCATCATTTTCTATGAAAAACACAACTTGCAAAATTCAATGCAAGCTGCGTTATTCGATTTGTATCATGAAGTGCTTTGTATATAGTGCTTTGAAAAGGTGTGAGCAAATCTAAAATCTAAATAAATAAATATTTGCATTTCATTATTATGAAACACACATTATTGTAAAAATCAAAAATACTTTTGTGTGTTACCCTTAATGCAGTTTAGTACCTACCCTCTAAGTCTCTTGGAAATTTATTAGTAGTAGGATGGGGTAGAGAAGGCAGGGAAAAGGTGTATGTATGAACATGGCTATTGTATTTATTTGAGGTGTATTTCAAACTTGTAGTTGATGAGGCATGTAATCAAGGTCAATAAGTAATAATATTGGAACACAAGAGCCCATGTCAAAGAAAAGTAATTATTATGTAGATTGACTGCATAGTTAGCCATTCAGTTGCAGCTACGTCTGCATAATCTAGCTGGATGAAGAAAACCCGTCTGAACAAATAAATGAAAACTTGTTTAAATTTGTTATCTGAATAACTGCCCTTTGGTTCTCTCTGTCACATTCTCATGCTCATCGTGTCATCCCAGTCATGAGAATATTAGGATACAAATTCCTTCAGAATGCTCATGCCAGCATAAGGCAAGGACACAATCTAATTAACTAAACAGCATAGCAATGAAACTGCATATACAGAATTCTCAAACAGATTAAAACTGGGAGGAGGGGAAGCCGATGAGCTCTGCACAAGATGACAGCTTAGAACACTGTTTCCCAAGTTGGTCCTAGAGTACCCCCCTTGCCAGTCAGGTTTTCAGGATATCCACAATGAATATGCATGAAATTGATTTGCAAACATTGCCTCCAAGGACTGGCTTGGGAAACACTGGATTTGAACATTTGCTCTCCTGACCCCATCTGAGATTTGCCAGTGCCCGGACAGCTTGAAATTAAGTCCGATATTCAGAACTCAACCGGCTACAGTTTACCACATAAAGATAGGACTACCTTTTTTGTGGACTCATTTATGTGGTTATCATGGCCAAGTTCTGAATATCAGCACTTAACCAGCCAAGTGCTGACTCTGCCCCAAGAACACCTCAAAAATAGCCAGTTTTTGAACAACTGATTGAATAAGGTCAAGCCATTTTCAACGCGTCGAAAAGAATTTGCTTTACCACAACCTCAATATTGTGCTTGGTTTCAATTGTAAAATGCCATTAAGCAGCTTTATGATATTGGAAAAAAAATTGCAACTATAAAGATTCCCTCCCTTTTCCCAAGATAGAAACTTACAGAACCCTTAGGTTACAAATAAAAGACCCATTGGTACGGAAAAGTTTGGAAACAGAAGCAGGGTGACACTTTAACATTGCTTTTGACTCGTAACCACTTGTATCCACTCGCCTCCACCTACCCTCCTCTCCTCTTTTCTCTACACATTAATTGATTTGTTTGCTTTATTTTTTGTCTACTAGATTGTAAGCTCTTTGAGCAGGGACTGTCTTTCTTCTATGTTTGTGCAGCGCTGCGTACGCTTTGTAGCACTATAGAAATGCTAAATAGTAGTAGTAGTAGTAGTATAGAAGGTTTGTATGTTTGGGAAGCTTGCCAGGTGCCCTTGGCCTGGATTGGCCGCTGTCGTGGACAGGATGCTGGGCTCGATGGACCCTTGGTCTTTTCCCAGTGTGGCATTACTTATGTAGATAGGTTTTGGGGTCAATTTTGAACCAATGAACCGAGAATCTCCGTGTCAGGTTCTATAGCACAGTTCCTATTTTTCTCTCATCCCAGACAAAGTAGCCAAATGCAGGATGGAGCTGGGAAACAAATGCTGGTCCTGCAAAAAGGATATAGATGTTCTATACCATATAATTTTTTATTGTCCAAACATACATATCCTTCTGGTCTAAAATTTGGTGCAGAATTAAGTTAAATTTTCAGACTTGTATAACCTTATTATTTAAGATACTGTTTTTTGAAATCTACAGCATTAAAGGCAGTGATTGCTTCAGAAGATTACTTTTTCGTAGATTTTTGTCATCTTTGGCTCTAAAGATGAGTGTCAATAATTGGAAAGATAATTCAAGTCTTAATTTTGATGATGAACTGGTTATGCATGCACTCTGGAGCAAAACCAGAATAAACCAGTTAAAACAATGAGAAAAGCAGGACCAATATATTAAGTCCACCCCGTCACTAGGGCTGTGGAATATATAAGTTTGACCCCTGTATGCCACTACTGTTTGTTGTAGTAATGCTTGGGAAAATCAAAGGTAAACAAAAGTATTAGCCTCATTGCAATACAAAGAAGTTTATTACACGATACTGAGGTCTATTTGTGTTACAATTTCTGTCTTTGTCCTTTGGCGCCCACTCCCTCAAATTTGAAGTGGCGAATTATAGATAAAATTGAGATGGGATGGGAGGGTGGCAACTGTGGACAATTGCTCAACTATAAAGAGCAGAGATGGATTTTTTTTCTTTAAAATCTGTAGCTCCTAGGGGTTTAAAGCTGAAGCTTGATTGGGCTTCTTTAATTCGATGTGCCAGTATCCCATTGGAGCCATTTTCCAGCTGACCCTTTAAGTGATGTTCTCAGGCCTGCACCATATTTAAGTGATATAGAGGTATATTTTCAAAGCACTTAGCCTTCCAAAGTTCCATAGAAACCTATGGAACTTTGGAAGACTAAGTGCTTTGAAAATATGCCGCTATGAGAAAGTACTGAGTTTCATACAGGTGTGAGACTTAAGCATTTATGAATTTTGATTTTTGTTGTTTAACTTTTGTCATCAGAATATGGCTCTTCTAGAGATGAGTAAATTCCGGGGGGAGGGGGGGGGTTCCTATAATTGGCATGTATAGCGAATGGCAGCAGTTTTTGTTGTTGCTTCCCTGGTTCTCAGCCTACTGCTCTTAACCATTAGGCTTTTACCCACTCCACAAGACTAAAGGGAAGGGAAAGGGAATGGGACTTGATATACCACCTTTCTGTGGTTTTGGCAACTACATTCAAAGCGGTATACATAGTATATACAGGTACTTATTTGTACCGGGGGCAATGGAGGATTAGGTGACTTGCCCAGAGTCACAAGGAGCTGCAGTGGGAATCGAACCCAGTTCCCCAAGATCGAAATCCGCTGCATTAATCACTAGGCTACTCCTGCAAGCATTCAGTATGATATTGCAATTTGATTAGAATTTTTCAAAAAACCTCAAGATCCACTGCACTTAAACTAGTAATTGCCTAACAGGTGCTCAGTAACAAAGAGCCACGGGGATATGGAACTGCAGAAAGACAGACGGGGAAAAAGTTAAAAGAGAATGCCCAGGTTGGGTTCAACAGAGGGAAGGCTGAGAGTGCTACATTCAAGTTGGAGAGAAATGGGCAAATGTCCAAGACAACAGTGATGTGGTGCAAATGACAAAGGGGCCACTTAGCTGGGGGGGGGGGGGGGGCAAGAAGAGTAGAAAGGATCCTCTGGTGAATTTCAGCAGCTGTCATCTAGTCCAATAAATATTTTTTTTTCTGATCAAATTTGAACTATATGTCAGTCCATTAAAATGCAAATTGTAGGCCTATAGAGTTATAAATGTCTTTAGAGGAGAACAGAATTTTATATCTAACACAAATTGTCAAAATCTGAGAGCACTAAGGATTTTCTTTATCACCCCATGGTAATGACCTCCCCCTTTTTCAGACAAACTGCTTCTTAAGGTGGAAGGACAGTAGGTATGAAAAAAATAAGACGTAATAGTCAACCAGTATTATTCAGTATCTTTTTAAATGCCAGTTGCTACAGTATTTTTATACTTGGATATTCAGCGTCAGGCCATATCTGGATACTAGTGCAGGATAGCTGGGTATAATGTAACTGCCAGCACTTCTCTAGGTACTGACAATATTCATACTGGTACACGGATAAGGACAGAACAGCTGTCCCAGCTTTATCTGGATAGTTACCTTGTTAGACTAAACGTGGCCACTAACTGAGTAACACCCAGTTCCATCTTAGCTCCAACCCCCCTCCCCCCCAAGACCACCCTGGGCCTACTCAGATTGACTGCCTTGGAACTCAGAGACACTAGCTAGATAATGCTGCTAAAAAATTATTATTATTATTATTAGATTCGGGTTTGGTCCCCATGAGCAGGAGTTATCTGGGTATGGAGCTGTTCCTACCTGGATAAGCCCCAATGAATATCAACTGCTAGTTCAACAACAACTCCAGGTTGTAAAATGGGGAAATACCTGAAGAAGCTGACAGCATGGGTAGGTATAGGAGAAGTGGAAGCGCAGTGGTCCAAACTGAAACTGCTATAAATATGGCAACAGATAAGGAAAGTAATCAAAATTAAGAGAAACAAGAAGCCTATATGATTATCCAAACAAAAAGTGACTGAAAAAATAAGTGCAAAAGAGGCTGCATTCAAGAAATACAGAAGAGCACAACAAGAGGATCACAGAAAAGACTACCGGAATAAATTCAATGACGCAAAGAGGGAAATGTGGCTAGTGAAAGCACAGGCAGAAGAAAAAATGGCTAAAGATGTAAAGAGAGGTGACAAGACCTTTTCCAGATATATTGGGGAAAGGGAAAAAGATAGGAATGGAATTGCAAGACTGAAAGATGCTGAGACTGGCTATGTTGAGAGTAACGAGGATAAAGCAACTAAATACTCTCTTCACACAAGAAAATCCTGGAGAAGGGCCGCAGTCAGCTGCCAAGGGTATATCTGGGAACAGAGTGGATATTACACCATTCAAGGAAGAAAGCATTTATAAACAACTTGAAAATCTGAGAGTGGGCAAAGCTATGGGCCCAGGATACTGATGGAGCTCAGAGAAGTCCTGGCAGGACCTCTTAAGGATTTATTCAACAGATCTTTAGAGACGGGAGAGATTCCACGAGATTGGAGACGAGCTGATGTGGTCCCTCATCACAAAGTGGGGAAGGAAGAAATAGAAAACTACAGGCCAATAAACCTCATGCCAGTGGTAGGAAAAATAATAGAGTTGATGATGATAGAAAATATAGTTAACTTTCTAGAATCCAAAGGGTTGCAGGATCTGAGGCCACATGGCTTTACCAAAGGAAAATCCTGCCAAACGAATCTGATTGATTTCTTTGACTGAGTGGCCAAAGAACTAGATAAAGGACATGCACTAGATGTAATCTACTTGGATTTCAGCAAAGACTTTGATACGGATCCTCACAGAAGACTCATGAATACGCTGAGAGGGCTGAACTTAGGACCCAAAGTGGTGAACTGGCTTGGAAAGGTGGTGATAAATGGAATCCACTCGGAGGAAAGGAAGGTGGGTAGTGGAGTGCCTCAGGAGTCAGTACTGGGTCCGATTCTGTTTAATATATTTGTGTGAGACATTGCTGAAGGAAACGTTTGCCTTTTTGCAGATGACACAAAGATAGCCATTAGAGTGGATACGCTGGAGGGAGTAGAAATCATGAGATCTCCAAAAATTAGAAGATTGGTCAAAGGTGTGGCAGTTAAAATTTAGAGGAGTACAGCTGAAGATTATCTCATGCTGTTATTTAAAGTTCAGTCATTCACACATCTATTGACACTGGATTTACAGTTTTTAGTAATGAGGCTTTGACTAGGGATACACAACAAGGCTGGCAGCTTGCTGATGTGAATTGGAACTGTTTCACATTCTTCCCTGCAGTGATAAAGAAAGAGATGTAAAGAACGAACTGTGGCCGGACCGCCCAAGGATATGCAGAGGGGAAGTAAAGTGATATTTGTTGCTGATTAAGGAAAGTTCAATGAACACTAAGCAAGTTGTGGTCTGGCCTGTTTAGAGGGTTAAGTTGTTGTAAAAATCATTGATTCACTCTTAACGAAAAACCTGTGTGTGGGTGGCTGGAGAAGAATGAATGGTTTTATGTGTCCATGTTTAATGATTTGTAATAAATAAAAAATACTTGATATGATTATCTAGAGTTTAATTAATAGGTTTAATATGTGACTCTAGTTTTCATTTAAATAACCCCAAATTTTTGATTAGTTAAAATTTAATGCCAGATAGGAGGAAAGATTGATAAGTACAGCTCAGTAGAGGGACCCTAGGATGATAGTGTCTGAGGATCTCAAGGTGACAAAACAATGCGACAAGGCAGCGGATGCTAGGCTGCATAGAGAGAGGGGCATAATCAGCAGAAGAAAGGAGGTGTTGATGCCCCTGTACAAGTCATTGGTGAGGCCCGACGTGTTCAGTTTTGGAGGCCATATCTTGCTAAGTACGTAAAAAGACTTCAAGCAATTAAAAATTTTAATGAATATACAACCCTAGTAACAGAATAATTCCTAAACAACTGTATTCCACCTGACTGGCAGAATTATTATTTTTTAGCAAAATTACAAAATAAAAAAGCAACCTTAAGAGACTCTTAAAAATAGGTATATAATGCATCCCTAAAATCCCTATGCTTGAACTTTAGAGCTTACGTGCATCTTTCATTCAGGATAGTGTTTCAACTCCATTTTGCCAAAATATTCCAATGACTAAGTTGGTCACAGGACATCATGTAATTCAATCCTGGGGATGCACTGAAAGCTTTATAAAAACACATAATATGAAGGTATCAACTGTTTTAACAAACTCAGCTATGTGACTGAATAGCATCCCCTGTCCTGTGTTTCTAGAAAGCATCTCACATGCTGAGACAGCAAGCTATCTGACAAGTTGATAGCTCCAACCCTATTACTGACATTCTTTTTTATATTCAAAGTGCTAAATCAAGTGAAGAAGAGATAATTGTCACCCTGTCTTCCTTCTTCGGCAGCTGATTACTAATGAGAGCCTTGGTACGTCTCAAGAACAAACTGGACATTTTTCTGGCCAGACTCTGCATGGCCTTACGGCCAGTGGCCAGCTCTCTTTTGGTTGCAGTGTGCCTCTGACCATACTCCATTGGGTCAGAAAACTCTTGCTTGAAGCGGGTTCGGCTTCCCAGACATCCTGGCACTGCCCTGAGAAGGAATTACAGACAAACAGCAGATATTTACTACGTTTGTAATACTTAAAAAAGAAAAAGTCTCCATAACAGAAATATCTAATATCTACCCCAAATAAAAAAATTCTAGTTATAGAAAGTGCTTTTACTTCGAGTCTGAGGAAAGGAGTGTCACAGCAGAGGAACAAAGGGTCAAAGTTTTTGTCACTGTTACAGAGTATCTGCACCTGCTACTATGTAAAAAGAATCTTGCTTGCAAACTTGGAAAAAAGGTAATGCAGTATAGCAAAGCAGTCTAGATAAAACTGAAGAATATAAATAAAATTAAAAAAAAAAAGATAGCCATGACCTGTGGAAAAGCAATATACAAGAGGAAGAGATGTTTACTGTAAGCAAGCTGCATATGGAAGTCACTGCTCAGCACAGAGAACCCAATAAGACTGGTTTGCAAGTTTGCAAGCAATAAGCTATTCAGTCAAGTTACAAGATGAAGAACACTGGGGGGGCCTGTTAAAAGTCACTGCTGTGTTGGTCTCTATCAGCAACATATGTGTTTAACACTAGAAACATTAAAGTACTCTATTATGAAGAGAAAACAAAGCAAATACAATTTGTCAAGATGATGGCAGATTTTGATGATTTATTTACTTGTATCAATGCACTTGTGTGTTTACATTTTTAAAAGCATAATTGAGTAAAAATAAGAGTAGAAATAACTAAAATAAGTCTCAAGTCTGATATACCCCCTTCATTAAAAAAAAAAAAAAGTTGCCTTAAGAACATAAGAGTTGCTATATTGGACCAAATGTCTATGTAGCTCAGCATCCTGTGTCTAACAGATGCCAAGCCAAGTCACAAGTACCTGGGTAGAATCACAAAAAGTAGCAAGATTCCATGCCACCTACCCTTAGCAATAGCTTTCCTCAGGTCTACCTTAATATCAGTTTATGGAGTTTGCTACAGGAATTTAAATGCAGTTATGCTAACTGCTTTTACTACACCCTCTGGCAAAAAATTCCAGAGCTGGACTATGCATCAAGTTAAAGAAAAAAAAAAAATATATATATATATCTATATAGATATATATATATATATATATATAGAGAGAGAGAGAGAGAGAGAGAGAGAGAGAGAGAGAGATGATTTTATTATTTGTTACATTTGTACCCCACATTTTCCCACCTATTTGTAGGCTCAATGTGGCTTACATAGTACCGGAGAGGTGCTTGCCGACTCCGGTGTGAACAAATACTATACTGTTTGTGGTAAGATAAAGTCCATGTGGCAGAAGTCACATTAGGGATCATAGAGCAGAACAGTTGTGTTATGTTCATTACGTGCTTTGATTTTCTTGTGTAGCCGAGATCAGGCATTTAAGTTGGATCGGTGGGGTATGCCTTTTTGAACAGGGTGGTTTTTAGAGTTTTCCGGAAGTGTAGGTAGTCGTGCGTCTTTTTCAAAGCACTTGGTAGCTCGTTCCACAGTTTTGTGCTTATGTAAGAAAAGCTGGATGCATAGGTAGATTTGTATTTAAGTCTTTTACAGCTTGGGTAGTGTAGATTTAGATATGTTCGTGTTAGTTTGGATGTGTTTCTGGTTGGTAGGTCAATAAGGTTAGTCATGTATCCGGGGGTTTCACCATGGATGATTTTGTGAACGATTGTGCAGATCTTGAAGGCAATGCGTTCCTTGATTGGGAGCCAGTGTAGTTTTTCACGGAGGAATTTTGCACTTTCAAATTGAGTTTTTCCAAATATAAGCCTGGCTGCCATGTTTTGAGCGGTCTGAAGTTTCTTTAAGGTTTGTTCTTTGCATCCTGCATAGATTCCATTGCAGTAATCTAGTTGGCTTATTACCATTGATTGTATCAGGTTGCGGAAAGTCTCTCTTGGGAAGAACCGTTTCACACGTTTGAGTTTCCACATTGAGTAGAACATTTTCTTTGTGGTGGATTTCACTTGGCTCTCCCAGCATTAGGTTACGGTCCATAATAATGCCGAGGATTTTCAGGCTGTCTGATACAGGGAGAGTGTAATCTGGGGTATCGATACTTGTGGGGTAGTCCCTCCTTTGTGCTTTGTCTTGGGATGTGAAAGATACAGGGATTCTGGTGGGCAAAATGTTATCTATGACATGTGAGGTGAAAGCAGTGGCTTAAGCCTGCTAGTTTCAAGTTCAAGCTCTTCATAGACTCAAGTCTACTGGAGCCTCAAGATTTTAGGTCAGCTATGCATGCCTTAGTTTGACATATGGATAGAGTAACACAACTTTCTTTTATGTGGACCTTCCTAACAGACCATTACACGAAACACTTAAAATGCAGCAGCACGCATCCCTGCTGAGTCGGATTACCAGGACCAGAAATCCCCAGCATTTAAGACACTACACTGACTCTCATTTAAGTTGAGAATTAAATTCAGTGGTGTACCTGGCTTTCAAGGCCATGTAGGATGAGAAAACTAGCTACTTGGAACCTGTTCTTTCAGTATATAAGCCTATTCATGCACTGTGTCATCTGGTAAGGTGGAATTTGATACTTCTTCACTGAAGGAATTCCATCTGAATGAAACCAATAACATATATTTTTAACGTATGGTGCCTATGCTATATAGAATGTTCCCCTCCAAAGCTTCAGCTGGGAATTGACATTGTATGTTTCTGAAAGCAGATGAAAACACTATATTTCAATCAGGCTTTTGAATTATGTTGTGATCTATTGATCTATTAAGGTTCCAAGGCAGTTTGATTGTTTGCATCAGGATTCTATGTGTATCTTACCCTGTGTTGTTTCGGTTTTGTTACTTGTTCCTGTATTTTATATTTATGATGCACTCCACTATGGACAGCCCTGTGTATTAGCACATAATACACACACTATGGAAATAATTTTGCTGCCAACTAAAACTGATGGTATTAGCATCATTAGCTAGCATTACTTACTTTGGAATGTCAAGCCTCACCACTAAGTATGCAAAGAAATGACTGAAACATTCATAGAAATTCAGAAAACTGGTTACCTCTAGTAGGTCTTCTCTGAGGACAGCAGAAGATTAGTCTGCAAACATGGGAAATGCCATCCCATGAAGCCTGCTGTCAGAGTGCTCTTTACAAAGTTAAGAGCTTTCCAGAATGCTATACTGCAGGGCTTCCCAAGCATGTCCTAGGAACCCCACCAACCAACTGGATATTCAGAATACCCACAATGAATATGTATGAGATAAATCTGCATGTATTTGAGATACATTTGCAAATGTATCTCACATATATTCATTGTGGAGATTCTGAAACCCAACAGGCAGCAGGGGTCCACAGGATGGGTTTGGGAAGCCATGCTCTACTGAACATGTGTGGGAGTTCCCATATCAGCACCAGCATGCAGGACTACCTGTAGCTATACTAAGGAAAGGCGGGGAAAGTTCTATGAGGACTGGTATCATGGAAGACAATTCTATAAAGGGGCACCAATTTGGAGCCTATTCAGTAAAAGAAAGAAGACACCTGCTTTCCTTTACAGAATATAGTACAGTCTCGATTATCCAACGTAAATGGAACTGAGTCATTGTCGGATAATATGGAAATCAATGGTAACCCCTTAAAAATGCACGGAAAACATACTTTATGCATAAAGAACAGGCACTGAGTATCTGTAATTAAAATAAAGTATTGTTTATTAACACTAGACAGCAGTGTCTGTAGCAGGACAAAATAAAAAGAGAACCTGCACACTTCATAATGGCAACATGAAGGGGGGGGGGGGGCTGTCAAATATGCCAGATGGTCAGAAGAGTAAAGATCAGATAATCGAGACTGTACTGTACCAGCATAATTAGGTATATACACATGTATGTGGTTAGGCTTGAGTATTTACGTCACCCACAGAGCTGGTATAAATGCTTATATCTAGATTTGGGAAATACACACAAAATTTCAAGGATAGCTCACAAAAATATGGCAATAAGTCATTTTAATTATGTTTTATAAAGGAAACTTAGAAATAATATGTGCCTTAGAAAGGTGAAGTTGAATTCTAAACCGCAAAGAAGCTTCGCAGGACAGGCTGACCAAGCCTACTCATGTCATGAGTCCTTATTCCTATCCGAGTAATAGAATGTGAATGTGTAGAATGAAGCCCACATTGCAGCCTAGCAAAATGCTTCCATGCAGGCTGGTTTCAGTTGCGCTATTAATGCAGCCATGGCTCAAATGCTATTAGCTGATATTGTCTGTGCTCCTAGAGTCAGACTTGCCTGGATATAACAAAAATAAATTTAAGGAAATATTTTACAGGGTGATGGATGTGTGAAACAGCGCCCCCCCCCCCCCCCCCCAGTGGGGTGGGGAAAACAAGGACAGTAACTGAATTCAAGAACACACAGAATAAGTACCAAAGTTATCCGAGGAAGAAAAAGGGATTGTAGAGCTGAGCAGTTGGTGTGCATGGGCAGACTGGGTAGTCTGTATGGTCTTTGTATAACTGACACACAAAAAATGATGACAGATCATGTGTGTTTAGCAATAACAGCACCAAGCTTACTAATCAAAAGAAACAAAAGGCTAGAAGTACTACCTAAGGGCTTTAAAGTACAATTCTATAACCTTGGTGCCCACATCTATGCGCACATTATGGGAGTAAATATAAGAAATACTAGCATTTATATGCATATGCATGCACATACCCATGTAAGTCCTAGCAGGATGCCTAAGCGCTATTCTGCCAATACCCAGTTAACTTACAAAGCAGATATTTGGAAGGAGCATACACAGGGGCAAAGCATGGGTGGGACATCAGCAGGGCTCCCACCTATGCATGTGACTTATAAGTTAAACATATCCTTAAGTGTCTGCAGGTACACCTGCTCTATGGTAGGTATACCTGCAGACACTTAAGTGACAGGCGTACCAATCCCAGGTTATGCTAGTATCTATAACAGAACCTAGGTGCCTATAACAGAACTAGGTGCCTAGTTGAGTTACAGAAAAAGCTCCTACCTTGGGACTCTTAAATGGAGACGCCCCGTTATAGAATTGCCTCCTTAGTGTGCTTCAGATAGTAACTAAAGGCTTCTTCACAATCCAAAGTGCAGAAGGCAAGTTCATCTATTTTAGACATGTGGCCTACAGAAATATGTTGGCAAGACAATTGGCTGGTAAAGATAGAAATCTATCACCACCTTAGGTAGAAACTTAGGTTGTGCAGTGTAAGCAGTTACTAGAAAGGCTTGGCTTAAGTTGTGATTAGTTCGTCAGATTCACACTTTGAGGCCTACGTCTTTAAAACTGTGATGCAAGTTTGAGATGCTTAAGCTAACGTAATATAAATTATACTGTTCTTCCTAAGAAGACTATTCATAAGTTACAAAGAATCCAAAATTTGGATGCAAAAGTTGTTATATAGGATGTATGACAGGCTAGAGTTACCCCACTCTTTCATAATCAGTAAGCTGGATTGCTTGTGAAGTTTTAAGTAATTATGCCAGGTGTTCAGGGCATTACAGGAAATAGTCCTTCTGAATTTGAGGGGAAACCTTGGGCAGCAGAACTCTGTGTCCATGTAAGTCTAGTCAAGCAAAAAATCTGTCATTCCTGGACAAAGATTTTAGATTGATTAAGGCAAAATCTAGGACCTTTTCAGGGGCAGCTCTAGGTATACTGCATGCCCTTCCCATCAATTAAAAATGATCACAGAATACAAGTATTTATAGCTCTAGCAGTCTTTCCGGACATGGCTGTTTGGAGGGTTTATGGATTAATGAAGACATGCACAAGAGTTCATGAAGGTATTTTTTTCTAATTTTAATTTGATTTTAATTTTTTTATAGAACTGTGTTTGTATTGTAACCTGTTTTGATTATTTTACTGTTATATCCATCTAATACACCTTGTACATGTTGGCAAATTCAAAAGGTAGGATATATATTTTAAATTATATAAAACTGATAGGGTTTGCTGAGCAGGACACTCAGGTAGGTTTGGTTCTCTACTCAGACTTTTTCCCTTCAGGCCAGAGGTTTTGGCAGACCTAAGGATTACTTTCATGGTGGCACCTTCCAGTGAAACAGACAGCATTACTGGAAGTTGCAAGAGCAGACTCCCAGCTAAATCATTCTATTTTCTGTAGTATTTGCCACAGAAGAGTGACATGAAAAATATAGGAAAATATTACAGTTTCTGAAAAATATGAATGGAAAGGTATATGAAAAAAGGCCTCGACAGAGGATATACAGGAAAAAATAAACTAAACTAACGACAGTGCCATACTCCATGTCTACAACTGTATTTAGTTCTGCAAACTAAACAGCTTCAGAATAGTCAGATATAAACCAGCAAAGCTAAATCACAATGTTCATTTCATTTGATATAACAATTTTTATGTTACTTACCAGTCCATCACACACCAAAGTTCTTCCATATTGTTCTGGAGAATGGTTCCAGTTAAGCCAATACGAACATTGCACTTCAAAGACTTCATGATCTGCGTCACCTGAGCCTTGGGATTCTTGATCCTATGGGCTTCATCTACAATAACTGCTGACCATTCTATACTGTGGAACAACAGAAAATTTGATCTGCTTTGAGTCCATTTGTATATCAATTTTTAGTGTGCCAGGACCTATGCTCTAGAACAATTTGCCACTTAAGACTCGAATCATCTTATCAAAAATTTAAGTCAAGACTAAAAAGCTATTTTAGAAAAACATTTGAGACATAATTCTGATTTACAGATTATCGTAGTGAGTGCTGGATGGCTTTGTTGAGATACACTGTAAACTGATGGTCTCACAAACTCTTTTAAATTATTTCCTTTCTCACTTTTAATTATATTATATTGCAAACTGCTAAGATGGTACATCAAATGATGAATAAACTTAGAAACCTGAAAAATACTGTGTTCAATAAAATTAGAATTCACTCCAACAAGGCATGATGTCCTATGTTTTTCACCTTATGTTTCATTATATTTATGTAATACTGTAAACATATTTTATACATGATACATACATAAATGCAATCCTATCATTTCACACATAAAAAACTATCCACACTGCACTGTTGGATTGAAATATGGAATATTATTAATGATAATCCAGAAGCAAATGTTTTCTTTTCTGTTAAACTGAAATATATCACTGAAGAACTAGATAAGAAGGATATGGGTAGAAGGTGGAAACCTGGGAAGGAGACCAACCTGTTAACAATACACAAGTCGATATTCATTGGTGTTAACCAAGTAGAAGCAGCTCCTATCCACTTAATTCCCGCGAACCGGGTCCAGCACGGATATTCAGCAATGCTTAAGGGCTCTTTTACTAAAGTACAGTAGGATTACATTAACAGCAAAAATTAACAAGAGGTAAGTGCAAAGCATGTAGAGTAAATTCAGGGGGGTGCCACACACGACACATATTACAGCATGGGTACCTCATTACATACCCAAGCCTATTATGCAGAGCCTCTGGGCTACCACACATATAACGCAGCTCGGGTGATGTCAACATGGCAGTGATGGTCTACATTCCCCCCCACACACACACACACTCTGATACCCGCATTTCTCTGATCCAATTCTCCAGTTCTGCACCCCCCCCATCAGATCTCTGTACCCCCCCCCCCCCCCCCCTCATCCTGAGGCTTTCTCAAAGGTGAGCCCAGGTGGTCCAGTGGAAAGAAGTGGGAGAATTCCTCTTCTGCTCCCACTCTATCTGGCTCCAGGTTCAAAATCGCATCACTGACCCTAGTGGTAGACTCGCAGTACTACCTCTAGAGGTCAGACATGAACTCTAGTGGAAGTACAGTGAGACTACCACTGGGAGTCAGTGATGTCACTTTGAACTCAGAACTAAACAGGGCAGGAGTAGGGGGGGGGAGAGTCAGGTTGTTGACATGTGGGAGGGGCTGTATTTCATAGGAAGGGCTTGGTGGGGTGGGGGCAAAGGATCAGATTGAGAGGTGGATGATCAGATCAGGAGATCTAATTTGAGGTTTCAGCACTGGCCGAAGGTTATCCAAGCATAGCTGATATTCAGTGCTCAGATAATTATCCGACCAAAATAGGCTGAACAAAAGGCTGTCCTAACCTGCCCGACAGTTATCCAGATACAGGCTCTGAATTTCAGCAGTACCAAGATTATTTCTGGGATAAGAATGAAGCACTAAACACATTAGCACATTGAGGGAGGCTATGTGATGGAAATGTGAGCCCAGAGTTTTAGCCTGGCATATTTAAAACAGAAGGCTCTGTGAACAGTTCTTGTGACCGATATCCTCCTTATAAGTACATAAGTATTTTTTTAATTATTTCTTTATTCATATATTTCCATATATCATCACAATACGTGAATATGCAATCGGCATTTATACAAAAGGCAAAAATAAAAAATAGAGAGAAATATCATTAACAGCCTTTCTGTCCACAAGTTTAGGAAATTTTGGAATCCAAGAATTTAGAATTTAAAGTAAAACATATAGCAATAATTAAGGACTAGTGGTTGCAACTTCTGGTTCAGACCCCAGCCTGCATTTAGGGAGGGCACACAACATTCAATTCCACTCTAGCATCTAGAAATTGTTTTAACTGTTTTGGGTCTACAAATTGAAACTGTTTACCCTCAAGCATTACATTACAATAACAAGGAAAACGTAATATAAAAGTTGCTCACAGTGCCACCACCCTAGGGCGGGAGTTCCAAAAAGGCCCTCCGTCTCATCTGTGTAGGCCTGAGAGATCAGGAAAAATACGAATTTTTGAGCCCAAAAACAGATTTTCTAAGTGTCTCAAGGAAAGCCTTAATACGGCATTCCTATCAGGCTCCAGCACAAAAGTAACAAGCAGAGTCAACCTCTGAGTAATTATCTCCAATGAACTTTCAAGGAAAGAAGTAAGATCCATTCCTTCCCCTGCTATCAGTGGATTTTCTTCCACCACTCCACCACTCCTGATGTAATAAGCCCGAGTAAGGGGAGGCAGTGAGTCCTTGTCCATTCCAAGAATATCAATCATATATTTTTTAACCAGGTCCAAAGGGGAAATTAAAGGCGATTTGGGAAAATTAAGAAACCTGAGGTTTAATCTTCTAGTCTGGTTTTCTAGGTCCTCCAATCTTTTATATAGGAAATTATTATCCTTAACCAAAGCCGTTTCTACAGATCCCATTTCTTGAATTTTAATATTCACAGTCTCCAAATCTAAGGTTTGCTGTGCAGTCTTTTGCGCCTGAAGCAGGGCAGCCTCAGAAAGAGTCTTTATGTCAGAAGTATTCACTTTTAAAGTAGTTTGCCATAGAAGTGTGAATGCTGTAAACCATATCCCATAGTGACGCTAATGTCACAGTTGTGGTCTATTCACACCACTAATGGCTGAAGAAGGGTGAGGTTGATCTTCAACACAAGCAAGTTTAGAAACTATATCCTGAGGCAATACCTTTGAAGCTGATTGTAGCAATAGTTCTAGGCGTTGAGATTCAGCCTCCGTTACTGCAGACACTCCCTCAAACAGGTCGGGCTGAGCCCCTTCGGCTTCCTTCCCTGTTAGAGCTGCCAGCAACTCCCCTCCAGGCTGGGGTGGAGCAACTCGTTCCACGAGGCTCAGGGAAGCCTCGTTTCCATTCTCAATCGACACCGAAGTGCCGAGAGTTGCAGAGGGGGTCGAAAAGCCCTGAGGACCTGGTTGCTGTCTGAAAAATTGCAAAGTTGTCTGCCTCGTCGCTGAAGAAGTCACAGGAGCTGAGGAATGTTCCTTCACTTTTCCCCTCTGTTTCCTCATGCTTAATGAGGCGACAGAGGTGCCGTAGAGGACCTACAAACAGAGCAAATTCCAGGAGCTAACACAGGTGCGTCCATTCACAATGCCATTTTTGGAATCCTGTCGAAGGCCTAAGTACATAAGTATTGCCACACTGGGACAGACTGAAGATCCATCAAGACCAGCAGCCTGTTTCCAAAAGTGGCCAATCCTGGTTACAAGTACTTGGAAAGATCTCCTTCCACACCTAAATATTTACACAGGATATATTTCTATTGTTTGTCAGTGTTCAAAAAAGAGGAGGCTTTTTCTTTTGATTGGCAAGGAAGTTAAAGCAGATGCAGTAAGCAAAGACTACATTTAAAATTAAGGAATATTAGTTGAACTCTTATTTAGAGAAGGAGAGATACAAAAGCGGTTTGTCAAATTCTACCGGGTACTATATAGTTCAGATTCTCATATCACCAGAGAATCAACAGATTGTTATTTATGGAGGGATTTGGGGGGGGGGGGGTTGTTTCTGATGCCCTAAGGGGGTCACCTGAGGCTGATATCTCCCCTACAGAAGTCTATGAGGCTATTAAATCTATGCACTCAGGAAAGGCTCCAGGACTAGACGGCTTCATCTCAAGCTTCTTTAAGACCTCTGTGGTGAAATTAATGTCATTACTGACTTAAGTATTCAAAAATGGAGGCCATCTAGGAGTACACCTCCCAGACACTATGAAAATGGCAGGAATAAATGTGCTCCATAAGTCAGGGAGGAATAGTGCAACCTATGAGTCATACCATCCAATCTCTTTATTGTAATACAGACATCAAAACTTCAGTCAATTTGTTAGCTGGGAGATTGACCTTGGTGCTCCCACAAATCATCCATGCCAACCAAACAGCCTTTGTAGCTGGGCAGCAGAGTGTCGACAACATGAAACAGGCCATTTATTTGATTTGGGTTGCTTGGCAGGAGGGCTTGAGAACTATGCTTTTGGGAGTAGATACACAAAAAAGCATCTAATCACTTGCACTGGGAGTTTATGCTAGCAGTTATGGGGAAAATAAGGACGAGACCTAAATTTTTACACAAGGGCAGCTACAAAAGTCAATGGGGTATATTCAGAGTCCTTTCTGTGGGGGCACACCACCCAACAGAGACGCCCCTTCTCATCCCTTTTGTTTGCTTTGATCATGGAGCCCTTGGCCCAGTGCGTTAAAGCCAATCCAGATATCAAAGGGCTTGCAATAAGGCAGGAAACATAAAACTACTTTATTTGCAGACAATGCCTGAGATACTTAACCGCTAAATTCTATTCTGATACTTCTGATTGAGTAAGAGTATGCTAAAGTCTCTGGGTTCAAAATTAATATTGACAAGACAATTTGTTAGAGACAGAAGATTAGGAACTCAAGATTAATTTCCTGTTACAGTGAGTTAAGACTTCATTGAAGTATCTAGATATACAGATTCCTAGTAGATTAACAGAGCTCTATAAGGTGGACTATTGGGTTCTGGTGGCAAAAGTTAGGGCTGACCTGGACAGAGGGAGGAAACATTCCCTCTCTTGGCTTGGGAGAATAGCTGCGGTAAAAATGAATGGCTGCCGTGCTTCTTGTATTTATTTCAACTGAGACATTGAGCTTGGGCTTGGCGGGAACTGTGGGAGGGAATTTCCACAACAAATCCATATACTTTTCATATTTTGCAACTGTGCTGGAAGTTTCAATAGCAGAATGTGAAAGAGGAAAATATATCTGTGCTAGCCACTGGGAGAAGAAGAGATGGAGGTAGGCTAGGCTGGAAAAGACATGGAGTGGAGAAGTGTTTGAAGCTATTGACGCAGACGGATATCAAATGCTTTTCTCAACTACAAAGGGAATTTTTGATTCCTGCTAATGAATTCTATAATCATCTCTGACTCTGACACTTTATGCAACAAAGAGACTGGAGGGAGGTATGGTAGAGGGTTGCCTATAAAGTGAGAGCAAGTTTGAAAGCTGCACCAGGAAGCTCAAGAATTAATTTCCTCGTTCTTCAGCCTTCTAGTCTCGCTGGGATTTTGTAAGCTACCTTATATGATGGTTTGGGAGAAGGATGTAGAGGTGTGCCTGACTGGAAGGTTGTAGTACTTCATGCTAATAAAATTTCAGCAGTAGCCACTGCTAGGGGTGAACTTGAAGGTTCTTATGTACTGGCATATGACCCATTTGTGCCTGAGGCAAGGATATACACAATAAGAGAAACAGGACTTGCTTTGCTTTGTAGCAACACAGTGAGTCATCGTGGGCTCCTGGAAATCTGCTCACTCAACTCTGGAAAGGTAGAAAAGTGGCTATGTAAAGTACTGTTGATGGAGTCTATCTGCTGAAGGTACACAAGCAGAGAAAGGTGGAGGAACAATGGGATTGGTTGAGGGCAACATAAAAGTTACTTAAGGAGCTGGGGGATCAGAGGGCTAGGGGGCTAGAGGGAGTTGAGGGGATTTTTCTGTATTGTGCTTTGTTTGATGTAATGGGTAATTGAGAATGCAGAACAGGATTCAGGTAAGAGGGTGACATATGACTGTTTTTCTACTATCAGTATTTTGAATGGTTATGCACAGCTCGTGCCTGTGTATTATAGAGAATGTTAGGAGTGCTATGCTCTTGTACATCTATGCTCTTCAATTCATTGGATTTGTCTATCTATACTTTGAATGCCGAATAAAAGAACTGTTATGTCCCAGGTGGCTGTAAGTGGTAGCACTGGGAGTTCTGCCTCTAATTGCCTAACTGGGTGGAAAAGAACAGCAAAAGGTAAAATTATGTATAATCATACCTGATAATTTTCTTTCCATTAATCATAGCTGATCAATCCATAGACTGGTGGGTTGTGTCCATCTACCAGCAGGTGGAGATAGAGAGCAACTTTTGCCTCCCTATATGTGGTCATGTGCTGCCGGAAACTCCTCAGTATGTCGATATCAAAGCTCCAATCCGCAGGACTCAGCACTTAGAGAATTACACCCACGAAGGGACACTCTGCCCAGCTCACCACCGCCGAAACGGGGAGGGGAATTAACCCAGCTCATCCCCACACAAGTGGGGGAGGGGAATCCGTCCAGCTCATCCCCGCGGAGCGGTGGGAGGGACACCACACCCGCCGATGCGGGGGGATCTGGCTTATCCTGCAACCGCAACCGCGGGAGGAGCTGACTGACCCTAACACCGCCGAAGCGGGAGGGGTACAAAGCTGCCCTACAGCCGCACGAAGCGGGAGGGAGTGCCGGCAGAATTTATGTCTCATCCAGCCCCGTAAACGGAGGGGAGAGGAATGCAGCAGCTCACTGTAACACAAACTCGTCTCAACTCTTGAGAATCCAAGTGAAAGAAGAACTTGAACACGAAGTCCTCCTGAAGTAACTGAAGGCTAAACTTGAACCTAAAATTCAACCAGAATATAAACAGTACAGATATCTGGGAGGGGCTATGGATTGATCAGCTATGATTAATGGAAAGAAAATTATCAGGTATGATTATACATAATTTTACCTTCCATATCATCAAGCTGATCAATCCATAGACTGGTGGGATGTACCGAAGCAGTACTCACCCAGGGCGGGACATAGAAATCCCTGACCTCAACACTGAAGCTCCAAACCGGGCCTCCGCCCGTGCAGCCACAGTCAAACGGTAATGCTTGGAGAATGTATGAGCCGAAGCCCCGTTGCCGCCTTGCATATCTCTTCCAAGGAGACGGATCCGGCCTCTGCCATCGAGGCCGCCTGAGCTCTCGTGGATGTGAGCCTTCAGCTGGATAGGCGGCACCTTCCCCGCGGCCACATAAGCCGCTGCAATGGCTTCCTTGACCCATCTTGCACTGTAGGCTTAGCAGCCTGCAGACCCTTACGAGGACCTGCAAACAGGACAAACAGATGATCCGATTTCCGGAAATCATTGGTCACTCCAAGTATCTGATGATGACTCGTCTCACATCCAGATATTCAAGAGCGGAGTACTCCTCTGGGTAGTCCTCCCTACGAAAGGAAGGGAGACAGAGCTGCTGATTCACATGGAAGCGAGAAACAATCTTGGGCAGGAAGGAAGGCACTGTGCGAATAGTCACTCCTGCCTCAGTGAACTGCAGAAAAGGCTCTCGACATGAGAGCGCCTGGAGCTCGGAAACTCTTCTGGCTGAAGTGATAGCCACCAAAAGACTGCTTTCAACGTCAGGTCTTTCAGAGATGCCCTCGACAAGGGTTCAAAAGGCGGCTTCTGCAATGCTCTTAGCACCAGGTTGAGATTCCACGCAGGCACCACTGAGTGCAGAGGAGGGCGCAGGTGATTAACTCCCTTGAGAAAGCGCACCACATCTGGCTGCGAAGCCAGGGAAGCACCCTTCAGGCGGCCCTGAAGCAAGCCAGAGCCGCTACCTGGACCTTTAAGGGAACCTGAGCGACAGGCCTTTCTCCAGACCTTCTTGCAGGAACGCCAACACTGAAGAAATTGGAGCAGTGAAGGGAGAAAGTGAGCCTGCTTCACACCATGCTGCAAAGATACGCCAAACCCTGGCGTAAGCAGTAGAAGTAGAGCGCTTCCTCGCTCTCAGCATAGTGGCGATGACCTTGTCTGAGAAGCCCTTCTTCCTCAGACGCTGCCGCTCAATAGCCAGGCCGTAAGACCAAAGGGAGAGGGATCCTCCATCACCACGGGACCCTGATGTAACAGGCCCTGCTCCACTGACAGCCGCAGAGGATCGTCGACTGAGAGCCTGATCAAGTCCGCATACCAGGGACGTCTGGGCCAATCCGGACCCACCAGGATTACCCTGCCGGGATGCTTTGCCACCCGGTCTAGCACCCTGCCCAACATGGGCCAGGGCGGGACACATAGAGGAGCTCTTGTGTCGGCCACTGTTGGAGAAGAGCATCTACTCCCAGGGATCGAGGGTCCCGTCCTCTGCTGAAGAAGCGCGGCACTTGGCAATTGGCCGATGACGCCATCAGATCTAGGCTCGGCTGGCCCCAGCGCTTCGTGATGTCCAAGAACGCCTGAGCAGATAGTTGCCACTCTCCGGGCTCCAAGGTTATGGCGACTGAGAAAGTCCGCCTTGACATTCATGACTCCGGCAATGTGGGCCGCTGAAAGCTGCTCCAGGTTCGCTTCCGCCCACTGGCAAAGACTCATAGCCTCCTTGGCTAGAGGGGCGCTCTTGGTACCTCCCTGGCGGTTGATATAGGCCACAGCCGTGGCATTGTCCGACAGGACCCGTACAGGCTACAACACCAGTACCGGGATGAACTCCAATAACACCAACTGAATGGCTCTGAGTTCCAGGAGGTTGATAGACCACTTGCCTCGCAGGAGACTAGAGCCCCTGCGCTGTCCTTCCCAAGCAGTGGGCTCCCCAGCCCATCAAAGAGGCGTCTGTCGTGACGACAATCCACTCCGGGGTCACCAGAGGCAATCCTGCAGACAACTTGTCTGTCTGCGTCCACCAGCTCAGCGCCTTGCGCACTGCTGGGTCCACGGGAAGGCGCACAGCATAATCCTCCGACATCGGAGTCCAGCGCAGCAGCAGAGATAGCTGTAGTGGTCTCATATGAGCCCTGGCCCAGGGCACTACTTCCATCGTGGCCGTCATAGAGCCCAACAGCTGCACGTAGTCCCAAGCCCGAATAGGAGAGGCTACTAGGAACTAGTCCACCTGAGCCTGAAGCTTGACAATCCGATTGTCTGGCAGGAACACTCTGCCCACTTGGGTGTCGAATCGAACTCCCAGATACTCCAGGGACTGAGTCGGGCGCAGCTGGCTCTTCTTCCAGTTGATGATCCATCCCAGGGAGCTCACCAGAGCAACTACCCGGTCCATAGCTTTGCCGCACTCTACATAAGAGGGGGCTCGGATCAACCAGTCGTCCAGATAAGGATGGACTTGTACTCCTTCCTTTAGCAGGAAGGCCGCTATGACCCCCATTACTTGGAAAAGGTCCGCGGAGCAGTAGCCAACCCGAAAGGGAGGGCTCTGAACTGGAAGTGTCGACTCAGGACTGTAAAACGCAGAAAGCGTTGGAGAGGAGGCCAGATGGGAATATGCAGGTACGCTTCCTTGATGTCCCAAGGAAGCCAAGAACTCTCCTGCCTTCACTGCCGCTATAACAGAGCGGAGAGTCTCCATGCGAAAGTGCCTCACTTTCCAGGCCCGATTGACCCCTTTGAGGTCGAGGATAGGCCGGACAGAACCTCCTTTCTTTGGAACCACAAAGTAAATGGAGTAACGTCCCTTGCCAATCTGATTTTTTGGCACCGGAACGACCGCACCCAGGCGGATCAGGTTGTCCAAGGTCTGCTGCACTGCCACAGCTTGACCGGAGACTTGCAGGGAGAGAGTACAAACCCATCTCTTAAGGGTTGGCAGAACTCTAGCTTGTAGCCGTCTCTGATGACTTCCAGCACCCACGCGTCTGAAGTTATAGTGGTCCACTCGCCCAGAAACGAGGACAGCCGTCCTCCAATCTGCACTGGGGCGTGGACCAAGGCCCCGTCATTGGGTACGAGACCCTGGGGGAGGACCGGAGGGAGCACCTCCGGGACGGCGGTCTCTGCGAAAGGAATGCTGCTTGGGGGAGAAATTCCTCTTGAAGGAAGAGGGGGCAGAGGAACCCGACTTGCCCGGGCCGGGTACGACGGGCTTCCAGCAACCGTCCTCTGGAGGTACCGGGACGAGTACTAGCCCGAGCCCTGACCTCTGGTAATTTCTTGCCCTTAGACGTGCCGAGATCGGTCACGATTTTGTCCAGCTCGACCCCAAAGAGCAGCTTGCCTTTAAAAGGCAATCTAGCCAGGCGGGATTTAGAGGCGTGGTCAGCCGACCAATGTTTCAGCCAAAGCCACCGCCGCGCAGAGACTGTCTGAGCCATGCCCTTAGCTGAGGCTCTCAAGACATCATACAGCAAGTCTGCCAAATAGGCTAAGCCCGATTCCAGGGCCGGCCAATCAGCCCTCAAGGAAAGATCCGAGGGGGAAGCCCGCTGCACCATAGTCAGGCACGCCCTGGCCACATAGGAGCCGCAAACTGAGGCCTGCAAATTTAACGCAGCTGCCTCAAAGGACGACCTTAAGGCCGCCTCCAATCTTCTGTCTTGGGCGTCCTTTAGGGCCGTGCCACCTTCCACCGGCAACGCCGTTTCTTAGTCACCGCAGTGATTAAAGAATCCACAGTAGGCCACAGATAGGCCTCACGTTCACTCACAGCCAAGGATAGAGGCGGGACATAGCCCTAGCCACTTTAAGGCTCGTTTCCGGGACATCCCATTGAGCCGCAATTAAGGTGTGCATGGCATCATGCACGTGGAAGGATCTAGGCGGGCGCTTCGTCCCCAGCATAATGGCAGAGCCAACAGGGGCTGAGGGAGAGACGTCCTCCGGAGAGGAAATCTTCAAAGTGTCCATGGCCTGTAACAACAGGTTGGGCAATCCTCTGGGCTAAAAAGCCGCGCTGCAGAGGGGTCATCCGCTCCATCCGAGCGGGGATCTATCTCCTCCAAGGAATCCGCAAAAGGACCGTTGGGAGACCTCAGACACGCTGCCCTCATCTACATCGGAGGAGACAAAGTCCTCCAAGGCCTGGAAATCAACCCGAGGGCGTTTACCTCTGGGAACCTCAACCTCTTTATCAGAAGAGGGAGCAGCGGCAGCGTTTTGCATGAGGAAAGCCTGATGCAGCAGCAAAACAAACTCGGGGGAGAAACCCCCCAGACTGTGCACTTCCGCAGCCTGGGCAACAGCCCTAGACGCACTCTCAACCGGCGCTCGCAATAGCGGGGGAGAGACATGCTGCGCATCCAAAATGGCGTCTGGCGCGAAACTCCGCGAAGGAGCCGCGCGGGAAGAACGGCGCTTAACTTTAGCCGCTTTGTGCCGTCGCCCAAATTAAGGGCGTTCATGGCATAATGTCTCCCACCTCAAGGGCGGCCCACGAAGAAGCCGTCCGAGCCGCGTGGCCGGCCAAGATGGCGGAGGCGAGGAGCGGGGGATGGGCGGTTTATGGCGGGAAAAAACCGCCACGCCGGAGGAACGACCCGGGACATTCATCGGTCACTAAAACTGTCACCCATCAAGGGCGAATCAGGTTGTAAAACCCCCGCATCCCCTCTAGAAGCGCTCCAGCGATCCGGGGAGCGACCCTTTGCGCCCTCGCCCTCCGACGCCATATGCCACGAGGAGAAGAATCGGGGAACCCCCGGCCCGCTATAAAAGGTAAAATTACCTGCTTGCCGCTCCGAGCTGTAACGAACTGGTGTCCCAGTGAGTAGCTGCAATGAACGTTTAAAGAAACGTCGAATTAACGCCTTTAAAGACGTTTTAAAATTTTTTTTTTTTTTTTTTTTTAAATGGAGCCAGCGGGAGGGGGGAGAAAAGGAGGGACCTGGCACCACCAGGTTTGCACTTGCTCAAAGAGCCCTCAACCCCAGGCCTCAACAAAACCTAAGGATTAGGCTTGGAGGCCTAGCCAGAGCTGCTGCTGTGTGTGACCACCACCTGCTGAGATAGAGAACATACTGAGGAGTTTCCGGCAGCACATGACCACATATAGGGAGGCAAAAGTTTGCTCTCTATCTCCACCTGCTGGTAGATGGACACAACCACCAGTCTATGGATTGATCAGCTTGATGATATGGAATGTCTTCTTCATTCCCACTCAACACTCAGGCAAGCTACAGGCTCACATAAGACATGAGAACTCTGAACAACAGTGGAACACAGGAACAATGATCAGGTCCAGGCACCAGAATCAAGGAAGCAAATACAACAAACTTCAGGCAACGGCTGGAGATCGACACTCTGTTTTGCTCAATTTTGATTTGTATTTTGTAAATAAAAACAAAGGATATTGAAGCATAACTATGTAAGGGATGTACTCCTCCTGCAGGCTATGATATACCCTTCTTTAGGTAAAATAATTTTAACTTGCAATAAAACATTTATAGGAAATCACTGTAAAGGTGTTAATGCCATGGTATCATTTGTTCAAAACTATAACACAATCTGCCTTACATCTGCTGCACAAAGTAAATAAAATTTTATTTCCTATAAAAATACTAATAGAAAAGTCATTTGATTGACCTCTCAGCCTAGGCGGCCTGTACTAAAATTGTTCCCTATACCTTTTAACAGCGTTACATTGGACCGCAACCTAACACTAGAGAGCCAAGTGACCTCCACAACAAAGAAAATGTTCCAATCAATGTGGAAACTCAAACGCTTGAAACCAGTTCTTCCCGAGAAAACATTTTGCAACCTGATACAATCAATGGTACTAAGCCAGGTACACTACTGAAATGGAATTATGTGGGATGCAAAGAACAAACATTAAAGAAAGTTCAGACCCGCTCAAAACACGGCAGCTAGGCTTATCTTCAGAAAAACACAATTTGAAAGCGCAAAACCCCTCCGCAAAAAAACTATACTGGCTCCCAATCAAAGAACGCACAGCTTTCAAAATCTGCACTCTGGTTCACAAAATTATCTACGGTGAAGCCGAGATACATGATGGGCTTGATTGACCTACCAACTAGAAACACATCCAAATCAACACGAACGTACCTAAATCTGCACTACCCAAGCTGCAAAGGACTCAAATACAAATCAACTTATGCATCCAGTTTCTCCTACATAAGCACACAACTGTGGAATGCATTACCAAAAGCCATAAAACTACGTATGACCACCTAAACTTCCGGAAAAAAACTAAAAACTAACCTGTTTAAACAGGCATACCCTATCAATCCAACATAAATACCTGATCTTTGCAACACAACAAAACTAAAGTACGTAATGGACATAACACAACTCTTCCATTGTACGATTCCATAATGTGGCTGTGCCACATGAGCTTTAGCTAACCACAATATCACTTTGTATTTGTTTACACCGAGTCTGCAAACGCCTCTCTCGGTACTATGTAAGCCACACTGAGCCTACAAATAGGTGGGAAAATGTGGGATACAAATGTAACAAATAAATAAAATAAAGAAAGGAAGCAGCGTTTGCTCACGTCCCATTGAAGTCTGATCCACCGGACAGAGGAAATTACTATACTGTAAATTCATTTAATGAACGCAAGAGCTTTTCACTCAAAGACTACAGATATTATGGATCTCATACAGCAAAACTCAGATCTCTTTTTTATTAAGTGTCCTGACTTGATTCTGTGACATCAGGAGAACTAAGCCCCCCCAGGATATTCAATTTTTCCCTGTACCAGGCTCAGAGCTCAAGTGATGGATGTCTGAAAATCTGGCAGCAGTTTAGATTGAACTTCCTATGATCAAAGGAATAGAATGCCAGTAAGTCGAATTGGAGAAAGAGAAAATGTATCTTTGCCTTGCCCTACAGCAGTGCTTTTCAATCTTTTTGTAGCTGTGATAAGATACCAAATAAAAGTGTTCTGAAGTCGCCCCCCCCCAGAGGTGCAGAAGAATGATAAACATATGAAGAACCCACCCACAGTTTGGGAAGGTCTGCCCTACAGGACTCTTAGAGGGCAAAATGGAAATCTGATATTGTTACTACAAGTGATTACTGATATCAGTTCTTTTACTGGAAGATTTTAACTTGCCTATATTAAAAACTATACCACAGCCCTAGAGTTTTCTAGGATTCACACAATGGCTTGATGGCCCACCTCAAGCTAAAGGTGAGCACTTAGATTGGGTTCTCATTTGTAGTAGGCATTCTTACAAATAGATGGTTGACAGCACGGACATTGTGCTAGTAGTGTGGTCATGACACTTCTTAATTTATTTTTCTATCTCTGGATCTACTGATTTACCAACTGTGACTTATAAATTGCATCATACTCAAAGAACTAACAAGTAAAAGATTAAAAGAAGTCCTAAAGTGGATTTAATACCAAATTTTGATTCACTAGTTAGTCCGAGAAATGGGGAGCTGTTTATAGACAAGGCAGTAAATAATGTGGCTTCTTTTCACAACTAAAGAATTAAAATTAATATAGAAGGCACCCTCCAGGTTCACAGAAGATTTACATACATTTAAAAAGAAAAAAGAAAACTGGAACATACATAACAGAGATAATAAAAGGAAGAAGCTAGGGAAGATAACATGCACCTTAAATGTTATAATTTCAAAGTAAGGGAATGTAAGAATTAACATACTTTTGGAGGTAATATCTCAAGCAAATATACTTAGAGAGCGTTTCCATGTTGTGCACCTTCTGAAGAACCCTACTTTAACAAAGAAATTCAGCTGAATTTCCTCTCTTGAAAACACAAAGCAAATGAGATGGTAAGATAATTCTAAGATAAAATGGAGGACAAGATAGCTAATATTCAAGCTGGACATTTTGATCTCTCTAATGCAAGGGTAGCCATATTACAGCCCACATGCCAAATCCAGCCCAACAACACCTAAATTCTGGCCCACCTTGCATTCATTTTTATATTTTCTTCAGTCCACTGAAACCTACTGCTGCTTCCACCATCATCAAGAGGAAGGCTGAGGCAGAAGAGAACCAATACTCTTACCAGTCATTTTGCTGTCATCATTTGGAGCCCTCAATGTCCACCTTTAATGATGCATGGATACTGGTATTCTATTAAAGGTGGGCATTCAGAGATCAGATTAGCTACATCGGCAGAGGGACTAGCAGAAGCACTGGCACACTCCTGTCGCAGCTTGCTGCTCAGCAGTCGCACCAGCACAAGTGAGTGAATTTCCTATTCCATGCTTTGCCATAACCCACTTTTTATTAGGTTGAGAGAGAGGATCCTAAAGACCTGGTCAGATGTTTGTAAACAGTGACGCAGAGCTCCAAAGAGTGCAGAGACATAGTTACATGTGAGCTGGAACCTGCCTGAAGAATCATCTGTTTAGGACTTAAGTGGGCCCCCCCCCCAACTCCCCCACACATACTCCTCAAATCACATACCACACACCAGTAACCAACCTAGTCGTGGTTACAAATGCAGCAATTGGGCCGAACTCCTTGCTCACCCCTGCTCTAACAGTCAAAATGTAAAGAAATCTAGATCATGGGTTTGATTGTGCCATCTTTCTCTGGACTTTTCTACTACTTTTGACAGCATAGACCACAATATTTTATTATCTCAATTACTGGGTTATGGTGTTGAGAGAAAAACCTACACTGGATCTTATTTTTGAAAGCAAAGTGTGTAAATTTGAGTAATGCATTTTCCACCATGGATGCCCAGTCAGAAAATGTTTGTTTCATTTTCATTTGGATTGGATTTTAAGTTCAAAAGTTTTATTAAGGTTTATGTTAAAACAACAGTAAGAAACAATACACAGCAAAACAAACGCACTTCATAAATTTCATTTTTTTGTTTGTTTTTTGTTCAGAGCGAATGTCTTTAAAAGGGCATACTATTACTGGCAGAGAACGTTTGTTTCAAATGGCAGTCCATCCCTATTCCATCCCATGTAAATTGCAGCTAGGGGTCTATTTTGTCACCAGTGCTTTTCAACTTGTATACATGGCCACTTGTACAGATTATTGTATTGCTCAATATCAACTACATATTTCAAATATACTTCACAACTGGAGAATTTATTCCACTCCAAATATGTAGTTCTCACTCAGCTTATATAAAAGTGGAATAACTAGTATTCTTCACCATGAGCAATCAATATACTCTAATCAGAACAAAGTTACTGATTAGCTGAAGAAAAAAGGCCTCAGTCTCAGCTGAAAAAGCTTCTTGGTAGATTTGGGAACTCATTCAATACCCAACTACTTTCATCATTGGACCGAAAAAACCTCCAAACCAGATTCCATGATTATAGATTTCAAATTAATGATCTTTTTTTTAAATATATTTTTCCTATATGCAATAAATAATATAAATGCAAAGATTCCTCAATTTGTATCATAGCATGTATTTATATGTTCTTATGCAGGAAGAGAAAGAGCACTTAGCTTAAAGTAGACGATCCCATTAATACTCAGCTTCATGGTATTTAAGGGAAAGATAAAGAAGCAGTTATCAAAAATCTAAATGAATATCCTGTGTAGGGCCAAACACTGGTTAAATTCTAAATAAACTAAAATTTAATCCACTCACTCTCTTTGCAACCTTTAGCAAATCACATCATATTCCATCACCTCAGGTACAACTTAGATTGTAAGACCACTTAGGTAGGGAAGTAACTTTAAAAACTTAAAAAATAACTTGTTCTGAGCTCAGTTTCAGAAAAGGCAAGTAAGAAATACAAAAATTCTGGGATCACTGCTGTACTAGCTTTTCATCATGCATAAACAGATCACTTGCCTTTTCTAATTAAGGGGCATTAAATATATGCAGCCCTATTTGAGAGAGGAAGAAATTCTTATGGCTGTACAAGCATCAGTGACAACTTACTTGAACCACTTTAACTCTCTTTACATGAGACTGCCAATAAAAAGAATCAGTCTTATAGATTCCAGCCAGTTAAAAAAAAAAAAAGCAGCATATATAATTACTAAGGTTAAACTTACTTACATTACCCCAATACTCAAATATCTACACTGGTTCCCTTTAAAACTCTAACTGATTTTAAGGTTTTATTCTTGCTTCACAAAATTATTCACTGTTACATACCATTATATCTTGTGTTGTATCCATTGCTATGTTCTGGGATGATGATTGCATTCTTCTCAACAGGTATTGTTGCAAGTCCCAAATGGAACTGCCTTCATATCTACAAAGGTCCAACATACTGGCACTGGGCTTAAAAATTCTAACTGAATTTTCAGAAGCAAAAAAGGCCAACTCATTTAAAAGTGTATTATAATTAATCATTTTTGTTTGTTTTAATGATTATGGTGCATATTGTTACTTGAATTATGTTATTATTGTAATAATTATGAACCACTTGGTAGCTTTTTGGTAAAGGCAGTATATAAATTAGATAAATTAATAAACAAACCTAAGATGAACAATAATGTTCTTTTCAGACAACAGTAGATTCTTCTAAGCTATCTTCCCATGATGAATATTAGTCCCATTCTGTTTTTTCCCCTATGAATGATGCAGGACCCTTCTTATCAGCCACAGACTGATAAAGCCCACATCTGAGGAAGCCAATGGTTGGGATTTGAAGCTCCTGTGCAGGGTGCAGGTCCACAGAGTATTCCGATTTGAGCGCCAACTCAGCACTCAGGCACACTGAGGCGAGCCCCTGGACCCCTCGGCAGAGCAGGCCCACGTTTGTGGCAGTCACAGACCGGGAGCCAAGACCCCCAAACAGGTGCAGGACGGAGGATCCATTCAGTATAATGTCTGCTTGCCCACCGCACCTCTGTGGACCCCGACTCGAAGTGGCCCAGAAGCTGTGACGAGCGAGTGGAGAGAGCAGAGATCCCCGCAGTGCGGAACCCTGAGACAACACTGGCAACTGTGACGTAGGAATGGGGAGAAGCGGTGCTCCTCACTGAGCAGTGTGCCTGATGCAGCACTTCCCTTGGGAGAACTGTGGGTGGCCTTGGCAGCATGTTGCTGAAGACCGAAGCCAAACAGATTTGGACTTAAGTATGCTTCTGAGTTCAAGGAGACAAGAGAGAAAACAGGAGGAGCATGGGAAAGGTGCACCTAAACGCTAAAATCTACATCTAAAGCAGAACCTCGCCTGGAGATCCTACCACCGGAATCGCTTCCCTAATAAGAAGGCCACGGCAAAATCGCTTAAAAATACTGACCTTCACCGGCTGCACTTCAGCTGGCTTGTTCCCAGCAACTCTAGTCTTCTAAATGCCTTTTTGCCGGAGGGGGCCTCTATCCAACTCCCTACACCTGAGACAACTTAACCATTAACCTATCTTAAAGAACACCGAATCCTGAGGTCAATAACATCTTGGCTATCATCCCACACATCAGCCCTTCATACGCAGTTTCACAGGCAGCTGCGCAGACAAAACATACACAACCCAGATCATCTACCCAGATATATCTACTTTTATGTCTCCTCTATACCTCTGACTCCTAGACAAACCTCATGACAAGACACAGCCACTGTTCCACAAGACCCGACAAGATACCCAATGTTTAGCCCTCCTCCTCACCTTACCTGGAGGGTGCAATACTCAGAAGGCCGATGAAGGCTAAACCTTCGGGTGATTCTCCACGGATAAACTCTTACCTTATCCTTTGTCACAGGAAAAAGATTCACCCTTATAATTTTCTTTAATAAATTTAGCTTGTACTGGTAAATAAAAAAAAAAAATACTTAAAAAGAAATTTAGATAAGACCAACAAAGTATTTTGCAAAAAATTTATTAACCAATAAATGTATACATAGATAAGAAAAAAACAAAACAAAATAAAGTTATTTAGTAGTTCACAACTAAAAGCTTGAAACTACAAGATTCACATGGAGGGGCATAATTGAACGGGGCGCCCAAGTTTTCATGAGGGCGTCCTCATAGGACGGCCCCGCGAAGGGGCGGGGAAACCCATATTATCAAAACAAGATGGGCGTCCATCTTTCATTTCGATAATACGATCGGGGACACCCAAATCTCAACATTTAGGTCTATCTTAGAGATGGTCGACCTAAATGTTGAGATGGTCGCCTTAGAGATGGTCATCCCCGGTTTTCGGCGATAATGGAAACCGAGGACGCCCTTCTCAAAAACGACCAAATCCAAGCCCTTTGGTCATGGGAGGAGCCAGAATTCGTAGTGCACTGGTCCCCCTCAAATGCCAGGACACCAACTGGGCATCCTAGAGGGCACTGCAGTGGACTTCACAAATTGCTCCCAGGAACACAGCTCCCTTACCTTGGGTGCTAAGCCCCCCAAAACCCACTACCTACAACTGTACACCACTACCATAGCACTAAGGGGTGAAGGGGGGCACCTACATGTCGGTACAGTGGGTTTCGGGTGGGTTTTGGAGGGCTCACATTTACCATCACAAGTGTAACAGGTAGGGGGGATGGGCCTTGGTCCACCTGCCTGAAGTGCACTGAACCCACTAAAACTGCTCCAAGGACCTGCATACTGCTGGGTATGATATTTGAGGCTGGCATAGGGGCTGGAAAAAAATATTTTTAAAAAATGTTTTTGAGGGTGGGAAGGGTTAGTGATCACTGGGGGAGTAAGGGGAGGTCATCCCCAATTCCCTCCGGTGGTCATCTGGTCATTTAGGGCACATTTTTGTGGCTTGGTTGTAAGAAAAAAAGGACCAGGTAAAGTCGTCCAAGTGTTCGTCAGGGACGCCCTTCTTTTTTCCATTATCAGTCGAGGACACCCATGTGTTAGGCACGCCCCAGGCACGCCTTCGCTACTCCTCCAACACGCCCCCCTGAACTTTGGTCATCCTCGCAACGGAAAGCAGTTGAGGACGCCCAAAATCAACTTTCGATTATGCTGATTTGGCATCCCTGTGAGAAGGACGCCCATCTTGTGATTTGTGTCGAAAGATGGGCGCCCTTCTCTTTCGAAAATAAGCCTGATAGGGTACCGTTTACTAAGACACGCTGTAGGCACACAAACCTTTTAGTATGCGCTAAAAATTAGCGCTAGCTAATGAAAGACACACCCATAGGCATATAATGAGTGTCTCTATCATTAGAGAGCGCTAAAACTTTTGCATGCCTACAGCACAGCTTAGTAAACAGGGCCCATAGATAGGTAAGAGAGTAAAATGGAGTTAGAAAGTAAGGTGACTAATTTAAAGAAAGGTGCACATGAGGACAGAGAGATGGTTAAATATTAGCTAGAGTAGGTATGGATAAGTAGGTAAGGTAAGTAGTGGAGTGCCTCAAGGATCGGTGCTGGGGCCGATTCTGTTCAACATATTTGTGAGTGACATTGCCGATGGGTTAGAAGGTAAAGTTTGCCTATTTGCGGATGATACTAAGATCTGTAACAGAGTGGACACCCCGGAGGGAGTGGAAAACATGAAAAAAGACCTACGGAAGCTAGAAGAATGGTCTAAGGTTTGGCAATTAAAATTCAATGCGAAGAAATGCAAAGTGATGCACTTAGGAAGTAGAAATCCACGGGAGACGTATGTGTTAGGCGGGGAGAGTCTGATAGGTACGGGCGGAGAGAGGGATCTTGGGGTGATAGTATCTGAGGATTTGAAGGCGACGAAACAGTGTGACAAGGCGGTGGCTGTAGCTAGAAGGTTGTTAGGCTGTATAAAAAGAGGTGTGACCAGCAGAAGAAAGGGGGTGTTGATGCCCCTGTATAAGTCATTGGTGAGGCCCCACCTGGAGTATTGTGTTCAGTTTTGGAGGCCGTATCTTGTTAAGGATGTAAAAAGAATTGAAGCGGTGCAAAAAAAAGCTACGAGAATGGTATGGGATTTGCGTTACAAGACGTATGAGGAGAGACTTGCTGAACTAAACATGTATACTCTGGAGGAAAGGAGAAACAGGGGTGATATGATACAGACGTTCAAATATTTGAAAGGTATTAATCCGCAAACGAACCTTTTCCGGAGATGGGAAGGTGGTAGAACGAGAGGACAGGAAATGAGATTGAAGGGGAGCAGACTCAAGAAAAATGTCAGGACGTATTTTTTCACGGAGAGAGTAGTGGATGCTTGGAATGCCCTCCCGCGGGAGGTGGTGGAAATGAAAACGGTAACGGAATTCAAACATGCGTGGGATAAGCATAAAGGAATCCTGTGCCGAAGGAATGGATCCTCAGGAGCTTAGTCAAGATTGGGAGGCGGGGCTGGTGGTTGGGAGGCGGGGATAGGACTGGGCAGACTTATACGGTCTGTGCCAGAGCCGGTGGTGGGAAGCGGGACTGGTGGTTGGGAGGCGGGGATAGTGCGGGGCAGACTTATACAGTCTGTGCCCTGAAAAGCACAGGTAGAAATCAAAGTAGGGTATACACAAAAAGCAGCAAATATGAGTTGTCTTGTTGGGCAGACTGGATGGACCGTGCAGGTCTTTTTCTGCCGTCATCTACTATGTTACTATAAACATGTCCATTATCCCAGCAAAGCAACCTACACATATATCCTATAGTATTGTTATCTTAAGTTCATCTAGCCCACACCTCATACTCCCTGAAAAAAAAATTTAAACTGCTCAATATCACAGCTAGCAATTGCTTCTCATCTAATTGTCATACACTGAAAGGCTAATTCTAATCTTCACTTTACTGAATGGTGGTCTTATCTTTGTTCGAAAAAAAAAAAATAAAATACAAAACAGCACATGCAATCTGATATCACTTTCAAAATCAAGAAAGACTTGGCTACCTTTAGATAAATTTTGTGAATACTCAAACACTTAACTAAACACCTATACTCCAAGGGTATGAGTAGCAATGATATTTGCAATTGTTGTATACTTTCCTGTCAACTACTCTATTAAAAACATAGTGATGTAAGTTTAAGGTTTAACCCATTAGTGCCCAATGTTCCCATAATAAGCCATAAGGGAACAAATTGATGTTTGTCTCAATAACAGACTATGGACTTTTCCTCCAGGAATCTGTCCAAACCATTTTTAAGCCCAGATATGCTAACCGCTGTTACCAAATCCTAAGGCAATGAGTTCCAGAGCTGTTGTTTGAATATTTTTACTGCTGTAATTATGTATCGCTTATGTTTGACTTATTCTTGCTGTACACCACCTTGAGGGGCCCTTTTACTAAGGTGCGCTGAAAAATGGCCTGCGATAATGTAGGCGTGTGTTTTGGGCACGTGCAGATCCATTTTATAGCATGTCTGCAAAAAATGCCATTTAAAAAAACATTTTGCCAAAAATGGACATGCGGCAAAATAAAAATTGGTACGTGTCCATTTTGGATCTGAGACCATACCGCCAGCCACTGACCTAGCGGTAAAGTCTCGTGCATTGCAGACACGCGCCAAAAATGAAATTACCACAAGAGCCACACGGTAGCCAAGCGGTAACTCCAAATTGGCACACTTTGGGGGCGCGTAGACGCTTACACAGCTTAGTAAAATGGCCAGAGTGAATTCCTTCAAAAATGAGGTAAACAAATCATAATTAAATAAATAACTATTCGTTGAGTGAAAAAATATTTCCTCCTATTTGTTTTAAAAGTATTCCCATGTAACTTCCTCAAGTTTTCCCTAGTCTTTCTACTATTGGAACAAGAAAAAAAAAATGATTTACTCATACTCATTCTGTACCACTCAGGATTTTGTAGACCTCAGTCACATCTCACCTCATCAATCTCTTTTCCAAGCTGAAGAGCCTTAAACTCTTTAGCCTTTCCTCATACGAGAGGAGTTTCATCACCTTTATCATTCTGGTCGCTCTTCTTTGAACCTTTTCTAATTCCAATATATCTTTTATGAGATACGGCAGCCAGAATTGAACACAGTACTCAAGGTGCAGATGCACCATGGAGCGATACAAAGGCATTACAGTATTTTCGGTCTTATTCACCATCCCTTTCCTAATAATTCCTAGCATCCTGTTTGCTTTTTTGGCTGCCGCCACACGATGAGCAGAAAATTTCAGTGTATTATCTACGACACCTAGATCTTTTCCTTGAGCACTGACCCCCCCCCCCCCCCCCAAGGTGGACCCGAGTATCAGGTAACTAAGATTTGGATTATTCTTTCTAATGTGCATCGCCTTGCATTTGTCTACATTAAATTTCATCTGCCATTTGGATGCCCAGTCTTCCCATTTCCTAAGGTCTTCCTGTAATATTTCACAGTCCACACGTTTTAACAACCTTGAATAGTTTTGCATCATCTGCAAATTTAATCACTTCACTCATCGTTCCGATTTCCATATCATTTATAAATATGTTAAATAGCACCTGTGAAGAAACAGTGTGTTTTCAGCCTGTAAAATGTATTGGATATTTCCCCACTTTAATTATGTATAAAGTGTATTTCTCCTATTTGGCCAGTAGATGGTGTATGTTTATGCTTAAAGCTGTTATAGGGCACTAAATGTTCCTTTTGATTAACACAAGCAGGAAGCAAGCAGCAATATATGTTTAAAACTTGTTGACTGGGCTTTGATTGGCCTGGAGTCTGAAACTGCCCAGTAGTGCTGGCTGTTGCTTCAGTCTTAGCCTGGACGAATAGGGAGACAGATGTCTTTGCTAGGGATCTATGAACAATTATATATCCTGATCTTCCCAGGTACTGATTAGACAGTATATAGACATTTAGTTTGTGTTATAATTAATCCATATTTCAGTTACCTGTTATTGTTTGCCAATTGCACATTTTTGTCCACTGTTCCAAGTTCTGAGAAGAAACACAGCTGTTTGTTCATTCTGCCTGTCTGGAGTGATAAAAAATCCTGGTGGTTTGTGTGTGTGTGAGTGCTTTCTAGGAACTGTGGGACCACTGAGAGTGTGGCCCCAGCAATCTAGAAATCACTGGGGATAATTTGAGCACGGGTGACTCGCCCAGAGGCAGTTGTGACCCAGTCGGTGGGTGGACAGTGCTAATGTAGAGCACAAGCAGCAGATGCAAGTGGACCTCAGCTGTGCTGGGGAGAGACCCGCTAAGTGGCCGCGGGGTAGGTGGGTGGCTAGGCGTTTTGTCACAGCACCAGTCCCAATACAGAGCCCTGCAGCACTCCACTGTTCACCCTCCTCCATCGAGATAAATGACCATTTAACCCTACCCTCTGTTTTCTGTCCAATAACCAATTCCTAATCCACACCAGAACCTTGCCTCCTATCCTGTGACTCTTTGATTTTCTCAGGAGTCTCTCATGAGGAACTTTATCAAAAGAATCTAGATACACTACACCAACCGGCTCACCTTTATCCACATGTTTATTCATGCCTTCAAAGAAATAAAGCAAACTGGTGAGGCAAGACTTCCCTTAGGTGAACCCATGCTGACTTGGTAATTTTGTATATGTGTTCTGTAATTTTATTCTTTATAATAGTTTCCACTATTTTGCCCTGCACTGACATCAGGCTTATCGGTCTGTAATTTCCCGGATCATCCCTAGAACACTTTTTAAAAATCGGTATCACATTGGCCACCCTCCAATCTTCAGGTACTACAGACGATTTTAATGACAGGTTACATACTCTTAACAGCAGATCAGCAATTTCATGCATGACGTCTTTGAGTACTCTCGGATATATGCCATCGGTCCAGGTGATTTACTACTCGTTAATCTGTCAATTTGGCTCAGTACATCTTCCAGGTTCACCGAGATTTCTTTCATGTCCTTCGCATCATCACCCTTGAAAACTATTTCCGGTACAGGACGATCTCTTACATCTTTTTCTGTTAAGACTGAAGTAGAGAGCTGCACGGCTTCCGTCCCCGCGGGAATCCCGCGGAACCCGCGGGATTCCCGTGGGGACGGAGGCAGTTCCTGCGGGGTTCCCGCGGGGATGGAACCAGTTCTGCGGGGTTCCCGCGGGGACGGAGGCAGTTCCTGCGGGGTTCCCGTGGGGATGGAACCAGTTCTGTGGGCTTCCCGTGGAAGTGTAAGCTGCACCTGCCTCTCATCTACCGAGTACCAATTTATTTGAGTGCTGTCTCCTCCTCTTCTTCCTTGATTTAACAGCATAAATGTGGAAAGTCTTCCATTAAGGAGGTGGTAGAGTCACAAATGATGACGGAATTCAAAAAGGCGTGGGATGAACACAGAGGATCTCTAGTTAGAAAATGGAAGTTATATAAAAGCTAACCTTAAATGGCTGCATGTGTGTGGATGTGTCAAGTGACGCTTAGATGGCGACTCTGGCTGTGATGAACTAGAGCTGATACCTGGCAGACTTGTATGTTCTGTGTCTCATACATGGCAATCTGGTGTAGGATGGGCTGGAAAGGGCTTAGACAGCAACTTCAGTGGCTGGAACATGAGGACAGTGCTGGACAGACTTTTACGGTCTGTGTCCCACAAATGAGAACATGAATAGGCTGGAGTGGGCTTCGATGGCAACTCCAGCAGTTGGAACATAAGGATGGGGCCAGATAGACTCCTGTGGTCTTTGTTCTAGAAACACGAAAGAAAGACCATAATCAAGTATATAATATCACACTCGTTGATTTAATGATGAATTGATCATGAGTGTGACTATTGGGCAGAGTGGATGGACCGTTCAGGTCTATTTGCTGTCACTTACTATGTTACTATTAATCCTCTTTGCTCCCAGGCTGGTGCACAGACCTCAGCTCCGACACAGGCACGAGAATCAGATGTCACCTGACCTACTGGCGCGTGCATGTGGCGGCCTCTCAGCACACAATCCCAGTGAATCAGAGACAAATCTTACATGTGCGCACCAGAGTGTTCCAAGTTCCAACTTCCGGTCCGTCCTTGCCTACAGTGCTGTGGCTCAAATCCAGAAAGGGAGCTGACTGGAACTTTCTTTTATGTACTATTAAATTCTTACGGGGATGGGTGGGGATGGGTTAAATTCTTGCGGGGACGGGTGGGGACGGGTTGGGATGGTTTAAATTTTTGTGGGGATGGGTGGGGACGGGTAAGATTCCAGCGGGGATGGGTGGGGACGGGTAAGATTCCAGCAGGGACGAGCGGGGATGGGTAGGATTTCTGTCCCCGTGCAACTCTCTAGACTGAAGCAAAGAATTCATTAAGTTTCTCCACTATGGCCTTGTCCTCCCCAAGCACCCCTTTTGCCCCTTTGTGATCTAATGGTCCCACAAATTCCTTTGCAGGCTTTCTGCTTCTGATGTACCTGGAAAAGCTGTTACTGTGAGTTTTAATTTCTGTGGCAAGTTTCATATTCTCTTTCAGCCTTCTTTATTAATGCTTTGCATCTGACTTGCCAGTGTTTCTTCTTGCATTAATATGTACATTGAAAATTTTCAATATTTGCAAAAAAAAAAAAAAAAAAAAAGAAATACAACTATTAAAAGAGAAAAACATTCACACACAAAAGGAAGCATTCATAAGTCCAGTAAACCTACCAAGTGCCTAATGTTCAACCCCAGTACTTTATTCTTCTGCAAAAAAAAATGTGTTTTTTAAAAGATTCTCAGACTCTTGGCACTGTACATATTGCTTGAATTGCTTATATTTTGTTTCTCTCCATTGACCATGTTTTCAGCGTTCCTTCGTCTCATCACTTTTTCTTTCATCCTTCTCTTTTTCCATTTTTTTTAAAATTACCCTCATTTTATTTTTAAAATACTCTCATTTCCTATTTCTCCACTATCCTTTAGCTGTCTCCCCATATCAACTCCCTTTCCAATAGTATTTCTCTGGTGGTCTATCTTTGAATCTTCCAATCATTCACTTCCACTTATCTATCCCCCTTTTTCTCTCACCTCTTCATTCCACCTTTCCAGCTCTCCATTTCCAGCTCTCTTTCCCGTTCCTACTAACAATTCTATTCTATGTCTACCAAGATAAATAAAATAAACTGAACTGTGGGTCTGACCAGAAATTACCTCTGTTGCTGAGTGAACACAAACTGTGTCTTAAAGTCTGCATGCATACAGATTGTGGGTTGAATTATGAAAACCCTGTGGTTTAGTAGACCAAACAGCCCTTAAGAGGCTTTTAAAATCCTATTCCTTTACTTTAGAAAAGGCTGAATTTACAGCAAATAACTGCCAGCATGGTTTAATAGTGAGGTAGGAATGGCAACGAAAGCCAAAAGTGCATCCTTCAGAAAATGGAAAGCAGACCCTATGAGGAAAATAGGTATGAGGCCAAGTACTGGCAAGTTATATGTAAAACTACTCACCATATCTAAAAGAATATTCAATTTCTGATGTCACCTCAATAACAGCCACGCAGATTCCCCTCTACTAACTAATAGTGATTTGGGTGGGGGAAGGAAAAAAGAAAGGAATTTTGGATTTAGCTAATGCTTGATCAAGAGTAGGTTAAGGTGAGTTACATTCAGATATAGAAGACATGGCCCTGCCTCAAGAGGGCTTACAGTCTAAGGGGTCGATGCAGAAAGCTATCACGGGTACAGTTTACCTGCTCTTTAAATGGCAAATGTATGCTGAAAGGGTTTGTGTGCTCCTGAAGTAGACATCAGCACACAGCATATTAAAATGCATGCTAAAGAGCTGATCAGCTACCCTAATGCATGCAAAGCTGTGCACTGATGTCTACCATGGGGCTCAATGCAAGAAGCATGCTACCAGGTCTGAGGCTGGCATAGAGCCCCTGCAGTTGGCACTGGCTGCATCTCCTTCCCCTCTGTCTCACTCTAGAACTGTCCTGTTCCCTGAAATCACTTGACGGGTTCCCTCCCTCACCCGACCACGACCATCCCCCTTCCTTCCTTCCTCCCTCTCTTATTTTTACCACCAAAGACAGATTCATTTGTGAATGTCATTTTTACAACACAATAATTTTAAGAGACTCCTGAGGTAGGCACGTTTGTGCCAAAACATGGTACCATGTCAAGTTATCATAAAGAGTCATCAATAAAAGTTTTAATTCCATATTGAGTGTTTCTTGTTCTGTGTTTGAAGTGTCCAGATCCATCTCCCACTCCTGTTTCCTGCTGTGTGCTTCCCTGTGAGATAGTGAATGATACATACCTGTAGCAGGTGTTCTCCGAGGACAGCAGGCTGATTGTTCTCACGACTGGGTTGACGTCCATGGCAGCCCCCACCAACCGGAACAAAACTTTGCGGGCGGTCCCGCACGCAGGGCACGCCCACCGCGCATGCGCGGCCGTCTTCCCGCCCATGCGTGACCGTTCCCGCTCAGTTGAATGACAAGCAAAATGATCAAACGCAACTCCAAAGGGGAGGAGGGAGGGTAGGTGAGAACAATCAGCCTGCTGTCCTCGAAGAACACCTGCTACAGGTATGTATCATTCACTTTCTCCGAGGACAAGCAGGCTGCTTGTTCTCACGACTGGGGTATCCCTAGCTCTCAGGCTCACTCAAAACAAGGTCAATTTAACCTCGCAACGGCGACGGTACAACAGAAATTTGACCTATGAAGAACTAACTGAGAGTGCAGCCTGACCAGAATAAATTCGGGTCCTGGAGGGTGGAGTTGGATTTACAACCCCAAACAGATTCTGCAGCACCGACTGCCCGAACCGACTGTCGCGTCGGGTATCCTGCTGGAGGCAGTAATGTGATGTGAATGTGTGGACAGATGACCACGTCGCAGCCTTGCAAATCTCTTCAATAGTGGCTGACTTCAAGTGGGCCACCGACGCTGCCATGGCTCTGACACTATGAGCCGTGACATGACCCTCAAGAGTCAGCCCAGCCTGGGCGTAAGTGAAGGAAATGCAATCTGCTAGCCAATTGGAGATGGTGCGTTTCCCGACAGCGACCCCTTTCCTATTGGGGTCGAAAGAAACAAACAATTGGGCGGACCGTCTGTGGGGCTGTGTCCGCTCCAAGTAGAAGGCCAATGCTCTCTTGCAGTCCAATGTGTGCAACTGATGTTCAGCAGGGCGGGTATGCGGTCTGGGAAAGAATGTTGGCAAGACAATTGACTAACTAAGTGTATTCTATATACCACACCTAAATCTAGGCGCTGCTTATAGAATAAACTTAGGCGGAAACGTTTTCTATGCAGATTTTCTAGGCATCATATACAGAATCCCTCCCATTATGGTTTACACCACCAGTATATGTTAATTATTGGTTTTACATATATCACTGTTTATGTTTATCATCAATGTGCATACACCATAAATGAATGCTTTTTATTGATTCTGTTTCTGTAATGGGTTATTCATGTCACATTTGGTGGTTTATGATGATGTTTTTATATTCTATTTATTGAACAGTATGTCACACTTGAGATTGGCACATATTTTCGTATGGTTTTTTAAAATGTTTGTCATGGTATTGTTTTTGGTTATTTTTTTAATTATTATATATCTTTATTATTGTTTGATTAATTTATTATTCTGATTATTTATTATTTTGTAGCCTCTGACGCAGCAGCCCCTGTGTGGGCGAAACATGGCCGGTGTTGGGCATCATTCTGATTTGTGTTTTACCAATAAAGATTTGCTTCCATCTCCACTTGATCTGCTTATTTTGTTCCACGTTGGAGTTTGCAGATCGGTTACCCTACTGTTTTTTTTTGGAAATAATACATGTTTACTGTGGAAAACAATCACACATAACTCCTGGCTAATTGTTCATTTGAATCTGGGGCTTGGCGGGGTAGCTGAGGAAGGAATAGTGTTTACATCTCAGGAATGTAAAACCTTCTGGAAATACCAAAACTCAAGAAGAGGAATACCGGATGAAGCTGAAAGAAGCCAAGAGAGAGATACGTCTGGCGAAAGCGCAAGCGGAAGAACAAATGGCTAAAAATGTAAGGAAGGGTGGCAAAAATGTCTTCAGGTACATTAGTGAAAGGAGAAAGACTAAAAAGGGAATTGTGAGACTGAAAGATGCTGCGAACCGCTATGTAGATAATGATGAAGAAAAAGCAAATTTGCTAAACAGATACTTTTGTTCTGTTTTCACAGAAGAAAATCCTGGAGAAGGACCACGAGGGACTGGCAAAAGTACATATGAGAATGAAGTGGATATAGCACCGTTCACGGAAGAGAGTGTATCTGAACAACTTGAAAACCTAAAGATGGACAAAGCCGTGGGGCCGGACGGGATCCACCCCAGGATATTGAGGGAGCTCAGAGAGGTTCTGGCGGGTCCTCTTAAAGATTTGTTTAATAAATCCTTGGAGAAGGGAGAGGTTCCGTGGGATTGGAGAACAGCGGATGTGGTCCCTCTTCACAAAAGTGGTGATAGGGAAGAAGCTGGAAACTACAGGCCGGTAAGCCTCACTTCGGTTATTGGAAAAGTAATGGAAGCGATACTGAAGGAAAGGATAGTAAATTTCCTGGAAGCCAATAAGTTGCAAGATCCGAGACAACATGGTTTTACCAAAGGGAAATCGTGCCAAACGAATCTCACTGAATTATTTGACTGGGTGACCGGAGAACTGAATCAGGGACGTGCTATAGACGTAATCTACTTAGATTTCAGCAAAGCTTTTGACACGGTTCCCCACAGGAGGCTCTTGAATAAACTTGATAGGCTGAAGATAGGACCCGACGTGGTGAACTGGATTAGGAACTGGTTGATGGAGGGTGGTGGTGAATGGAATTCGCTCGGATGAGGGAAAGGTGAGTAGTGGAGTGCCTCAGGGATCAGTGCTGGGGCCGATTCCGTTCAATATATTTGTGAGTGACATTGCCCAAGGGTAAAGTTTGCCCTTTTGCAGATGATACTAAGATTTGTAACAGAGTGGACACCCAGGAGGGAGTGGAAAACATGAAAAAGGATCTGCAGAAGCTAGAAGAATGGTCTAAGGTTTGGCAATTAAATTCAATGCAAAGAAATGCAAAGTGATGCACTTAGGGAGTAGAAATCCACGGGAGACGTATGTGTTAGGCGGTGAGAGTCTGATATGTACAGACGGGGAGAGGCATCTTGGGGTGATAGTATCTGAGGATCTGAAGGCGATGAAACAGTGTGACAAGGCGGTGGCCGTAGCTAGAAGGTTGCTAGGCTGTACAGAGAGAGGTGTGACCAGCAGAAGAAAGGAGGTTTTAATGCCCCTGTATAAGTTATTGGTGAGGCCCCCACCTGGAGTATTGTGTTCAGTTTTGGAGGCCGTATCTTGCTAAGGATATAAAAGAATTGAAGCGGTGCAAAGAAAAGCTACAAGAATGGTATGGGGATTTGCGTTACAAGACGTATGAGGAGAGACTTGCTGACCTGAACATGTATACCCTGGAAGAAAGGAGAAACAGGGGGTGATATGAGATGGGAAGGCAGTAGAATTAGAGGACAGAAATGAGATTGAAGGGGGGCAGACTCAAGAAAAATGTCAGGAAGTATTTTTTCAACAGAGAGAGTGGTGGATACTTGGAACGCCCCTCCCGCGGGAGGTGGTGGAAATGAAACGGTAATGGAATTCAAAAATGCGTGTTATAAACATAAGGAATCCTGTTCAGAAGGAATGCATCCTCAGAAGCTTAGCGGAGATTGGGTGGCAGAACCCGTGGTGGGAGGCGGGGCTAGTGCTGGGCAGACTTCTACGATCTGTGCCCTGAAAATGGCAGATGCAAATCAAGGTCAGGTATACATATAAGTAGCACACAGGAGTTTATCTTGTTAGCAAGCTGGATGGACCATGCATGTCTTTCTCTGCCGTCATCTACTATGTTACTATGTTATGTTACTAGCTTTACAATCACAGCTCCTATTGCCCAAGTTCGACTTTGGATATCAGCTCCAATTGTTTCTCTTCAGACCTGCAGTTTTACAACATTCACCATGAACACATATAAGAAGCAAAACCATTGCTTATACAAGTGGTGCTACTTACATATACAAAATCCCAAGTGATGGCTGCCTATGATATGCCTCACACCAAATGCATGTGCTTCTTTTGCTGCAATACACATGGCTTACAAGAGGCTACACACTAGCCATTTCTAAAATACTAGGTCATTTTAAAATGCTAGGACATAAACATCCATTATACTGCCTAGATGTCCTTATACTAAGTCGTCTTCCACATGTCTACATGGCCTATAGAAATTGCAGGTATAACTTGAAACTTCTAACTTGGATATGTTTTTATACTTGTATTTTCAGCTACACCATCTAAGCAGATAACATTGCTGATTAATATGTATAATTTGGAAATGTTTGAATTATATGGTCATTGTGCAGCTAATTAATGACCTCAATATATTCTTCGAAATTTACTGTATTGTGCAGAATCAGAGGTATGCCTGTATATACTGCTAGTTAGGTACTCTACTGAAATTTATCCCACAGACTACAAAACTGATCATATTTGAACAAAAGGGATAAGAGTAATGCAAATTACAGGTACTATTAATATCACACTACTTCATAAAAACTGAGTCACAACTGCTTTTCCTAATTTAGCAAATGGGTACAATTATCATGGTTGTTTATAGATCAAAAAACAGTATATTAAAAAGTCCATACCTGGATAGCTCATTGTTAACAAGACTACACAGAAAATAAACTAGTTTTTATTCCTACCTGTTAAATTCATCCAAACACAGACGAAGAGTCTCATAAGTTGTCAGGGATATCTCGCACTTTCCTTGCTTGACACGGCAAAGTTCAGCATCTCTCTTGTTGCCATGTAAAAGAGCAACCCTAAAATATCCCCACGTGTCCAATCATCCTTCCAGTTAAAGAGCACAGAAAGAGGAGACACTATCAGGAACATCTAAAATAAAGCATTCATAACATTCGTTAAAATGGCTCTTCAGTTTCCATGATGAAACATGAGATTACCAAAACACATCATTTTCAACTATATGCCACTGGAACAGACTGATACATTAAATAGTATTTATCAAGGAACTACTTGAGAGCCCAACACTTTCCCAAACACAGTAACAATAAAGATGCTCTCTCTTAATGGTTGCCAATATATGAATATGTAAAAAGAATTGGAGAATATTGATCCATTAAAACATAGTTTCCACTTAATAGCCAAAATAGTGATCAAACCAAAACATCATTTGGGAATTTATACAAACAGAGGAAAAGATTCAGTCACTGCTGGATATGTTACATATACTTATAGGAGCCGTGTCCAACACTTAACTCCATCCAACTAGACTCTATCATTGCTTAAAAAACCTCTGAATCTGTACTAATATTCTGTCTTCATTTTCTCAGTACTAATCTTCTATTTTGTCAGTGTTTCTTCTTTTTATATTTTTATTCTGTCACAAAAATTCAACTGTAACCACCAATGTTCCAAAATTACCCAACCACCACGGATTTGTGATTTGTCGATATATGGCCATTACTGGCTTTACATTCAGGATTCCTATTGCCAATATGTTGTACATATCTGAAGACAAAACCACAACCTGAAATATTACTAGCAAAAAGCAAAGATACTTACCTGTAGCAGGTATGCTCCGAGCACAGCACGCCATATATTCTCACATATGGGTAACGCAATCTATGTTATCCAGTCCGGAGCTTGAAAAAGGAGGAAGACATCTGACACTAGTCTGTTGTAGGCCTGGAGCCTGAAACAGAACTGAGGGACTCAGTGATTGGACTGAGTGGCAAAGAGATCCACTGAGGAAGTGCCCCAAGCTCAGAAGATTTCACGGTCAATGCCCATGTTGAGTGACCACTCGTGCGGTTGCATGAACCCTGTTCAGTCTGTCAGCCGGGCTGTTGGATTTGCCCACCAGGTAAATGGCTTTGAGGAGAATTCCATGCTGTACTGTCCTATGCCATATCCCGATGGCCTGCTGACACAGAGGGTGTAATCTGGTATACCCCTGTAGTACACTGCAACCTGACTGGCCAATTTGAATGAGTGCAATTTGGTTGATCAGCCGATCTCTGAAAGCCTTTAGAGCATTCCAGATCACCTGGCGCTCCAGAGATTGATGTGAAAAACTGTCTCCTGGCGACCAAGCACCTTGAGTTGTAAGCCCAAACTAAATGAGCTCCCCACCCCAGAAGAGATGTATCTGTCATCAGTACCTTCCGGGGTCTGAGGAATCGGAATAGGAGACCAGAGTTAACTGGATCGAATAGTCCACCAAAGCAGAGCTGAACCAGCTCTGGTGTCACTCAAATGACATCTGCCAGGTTCCTCGTGGCTGACACACTGAGAAAAGCTTGGTCCACTGGGCAGTTTTCGGTGTGAAGATGTGCCATGTGGCCTAAAACCTCAATATCTGCTGAGCTTTGACCTGCTGACTGGCTTGAACTTGAGTGGCAAGGGCGACAAAGTGTCCAACCTCGGCACAGGAGAAAGGCTCGAGTCCCGCTGCATATCTATTAGGGCTCAGTGAAACTCCAATTGATGGACAGGGAGAAGATAGGATGGGATAGTTTTAAAACAAACCCTAGTGGCTCTAAACACCTGAATAGTCCTCCTCATAGACTCCTGAGCACAGTCTCTCGACATGCTGTTCACTCAGCCAATCGTCCAGACTGGGGAACACATGGACTCCCAGTCTGCATAGTGATGCTGCAGTTACTGCAAGACACTTGGTGAAGACCCTGGGAGCTGATGTGAGGCCAAAAGGCAACATGCAGTACTGGAAGTGATGTGTCCCCACCCAAAATTAAGATACTTCCCGTGACCGGAAGTAACTGGATGCGAGTAAAAGCATCCTTTAAATCCAGAGAGCATAGCCAGTCATTTTCCTAAATCCTGGGAGAAGGGTGCCCAGGGAAACCATCCTCAACTTTTCTCTGACCATGAATTGTTAGGGCCCTGAGGTCTAGAATGGAATGCATCCCCCCTGAATTCTTTTGCACAAGGAAGAACCTGGAATAGAATCCCCTTCCCTTCTTCCCCTGGTGGAATGTGCTTGACCACAGGGCTTTCAGAAGGCAGAGAATTCCTCTGCAAGTACATGCTTGTGCCAAGAGCTGAAGTGATTTGCTCTCAGGGGCAATCTGGTGGTCTCTATCGCCAATGTAGGGCATAATTGAGATGGGCTATTTGAAGACCCCACCAGTTGGAGGTTACAAGGGGCCACCTTTCTTGAAACAATTCAGCCTCCCCCAAACGGCAAGTCGTCCGGGACAGTCACTTTTATTGTGGCTATGCTCTGCTGCAGCCAGTCAAAGGCTTGCCCCATGCTTTTGACTGGGGAGCTGTCTTGGCCTCAGGTGCATGCTGTTGACAACAACAAGCTGCTGGGGCTGAGTCTGCTGAGAAGGAGTGTGCCTACGCCTCTGTGAGTAGTAGGGACCCCTCTTCAACTTGCTCAAAAACCTGGATGAGGAAGCTAGTTGCAGATATATTGGATGCCACATCCACAGGCGCCCCAATCAAAAATTTATGACATGCCTTCTGCTGCTGACCAACTGGCGAAGTGATTCAGCCTGCCTCTGATGGGAGAGAGTCTGCCAAATCAGACCACAAGTACAGGCTCATGTAGAGCTGGTATGATTTATAAGGGAGATGAGCATAGAGGCCTAATACAACTTCCACCCAAAAGAATTCAGGGTTTCTAGCTTCCCTGCCAGGGGGGCACCGAAGCATAGTCCCTAGTACTCTGCCCTTTTCAGCACAGAATCTACAACTAGGGAATGATGAGACAATTGAGGTCTATCAAATCCAGGGAAGACAGAATCTGGTACATGGTGTTGATCTTCTTAGAGAGGGACAGGGACTGACAGATTGAACTCCCAGTTCTTCACTTGAACATTCTGCAAGATCTTGTGAAGTGTGACAGTCACCCGCCTCTCTAGGAGGAGACTCTTAGGTCCAACTCTTCAACATCTTAGCCCTGGGCTCATCCTCACTTCCAAAGGAATGGAAACGCAAGCCACCATGTCCTTAACAAAAGATGGGAAAGAAAGGCTCTCAGGTGGAGATTTTTCTCCTTTCCTGTGAAAGGCGGGGGGGATGAGATGGGATGCCATAGAACTCCTCCTCCTCCAAGAAATACTAGTACATACTCATCTGACTCCATGAGTGCTCCTCATCGGCATCAGCCAGAAATTCCTCATGGGAGGACTGAGGCCACCTCGACAAGGAGGAACTATGTTCTGAGAGAAGCGTTGAGATGTCAGCACCAGCTTCAACTCCGGCGAAAGTTGCCTCCACTGACGTTGAGGGGGTGCTGACACGGGTGCCAGTTGATGCCGACCCCATTAAGTGGTACCGACGGAGACCTACCGCAGGACTGATGACCATGTGGGGCAGCAGCAAAAGTCATAGCAGGCGCAAGCACTCCAGATGCCGATGCACTCCATTGTAATAGCCCCACCAAAGCTCAGGGAGCAAGGCCTGAAGACATTCATCAAGGGCTGACATCAGGAAAGGGTCGGGTGTGGCGGTGTGGAGACAGGCTGCTGAACTGTCGGGGTCAATGTAGGTGCTTGGTCCTGGCTGCATGGAGACACACTCATCGAAACTTCTTGTATGGAGGGGGGAGCGGCCTTCCTGGCACCAATGATTCTCAGGTACCAGGCTATCCCTCAGTGTCCCAAAGCTATCAGCACCACGCGTCGAGGGCCATCGATGTCAATGCTTCTTGGGTTTCCCCTAATGCCGGGTCAACAATGCTCCTCAGTGCTGACAAGGATGATGTAGAATCCTCACGTCACCTCGAGGTCAGGTCCAATCCTGACCGGTCTAGGGGAGCCTGCATAGTGGCCGGCATCGAGGAATGTGGAGACCCACTCAATGCACGGTCACTCCCAGTGTCTAAGGGCCTTGAAGCCACTGGGAACCTTCGATGACATGGAACGAAAGACAGCCATGACACAATGATGCAAAAAAAGGGGGGGGGGCAAAATACCAGAAAGAAGACAGGAAAGCCCAACTGGAGCTCAGGTCTTTGTGTGGCCTACTGAGCATGTAAAAACAAAGAAAACTTTAAAAGGTCCAAAAATAACCTAAACCGTAAGGGAAAGGGGGAAAAAAAGGAACTCTGAAAAAGAACAGGGCAAAAGAACAGGGAAAGCACCAAAAAAAATAAAAAAACAATCTCAAAAAGAAATCACAAATCGCGCTGTGAGGAGTGGTAAAAATGACCATCTCCTCACCGCAGGAAAAAAAAAGAGAACAAGGTCTCACACCTCTCGGAAGAAAGGCACTCTAGCAAGAGCGGTAGGAGTGCAATGTATATAAAGCTTTTTCAAGCTCTGGAACAGCAACACAGACTGCATTATTCACATGGGAGAATTATTGGCCTGCTTGTCCTCAGCGAATGAAGGTACAACATTTTGAGAATAAATTCTAAAAATTACAAGTACAAGAGTGAAGCAAATGATATGAGACTGACCTAGTAAGTAGATTAAAACTAATGATTTTCCAGAAGGCTTTTTTCAGCTGGTATGCACCTTTATAACGCCTTTTGCCTGCCATCAAGAAGCATCCCACCCTATCTAATTAGATAGCTCACTCAAAGACTTTCAGCACGTTTTCTTTCCACTCATGCACAAGCCAGCCTTGAAACTGTGATCTTCAGGTTGAAAAGCAGCCATCTTCCAGATAGAGCTATTCTAGTTTAATTTAACGGTTTGCACACATTACTAATTCCCTTACATTTTATAGGGGTTTTTTTTTTGAGATGGCACTTACCAGTCTGCCTGATAGGTTTCAAACATTTGTTGTACTGCTAGAAAATGTTGTCAGTCATGTTTGAGTTAAGCAACTTTCTGCAGCCCCTAACAATTTTTTGCTTTCATCTGTAGCTGCTCTTATAATTAAAATCTGATATGAGCTACCAGACAGCTCCAGTTCATCAGGGGCAATTTGAATTCGGGCTGATTTACTCTCACTGCATACAATGAAGGTAAAACCAGAAATGGCTCATCCTATCTCTAGATGATCTAGACCTGTCATATAGATTCACTTTTTATAGCATTAATTCCACCTCAGCTGTGCTCCTTGCCAGGTCATAAAAGCAAGCGACACTTCATGTGATTTTACTTCTGGTGTATATTGGTGTTTTAAGGCCATGCAATATCCATGTTCTGTGTTTATGTAAGACAAGTGAGGTTTTTTGCTGATATGTAGTTTATATAGAAAATTAAATTTCTTCTGTTTTTCCAATAAGAGATGTGTTGGTAATATTTTCAGTGTTGCCTTTTTATACGTAGCATGGCTGGTGGCAAGAATGTGGTTGCTGTTGGGTGTGTGGTTGCTGTTGGGTGTGTGGCTACTGTAGGGGTGGAGCCATGGATAATGACCCCATTCCCTAAGGTTCACTCTGTATGAGTAATGGCACCTTTTTTTTTTTTATCTAGGACAACAAAGCCAGCATGGTTAGGAGTGACTGGCATTAGACCACCAGGCCTTGTAAGGAAAGCCTGAAAGGTGAGGGGGGGGACCTAAGGTGGGGGGGGGGGGGGGAACTGAACCAGAGTGGGGCCCATTTACTCTTCATACATATACTACATTGTTCATATTCATAATCAGATACATCTCCCAGACAGTACATAAGCATTGCCATACTGGGAAAGACCAAAGGTCCATCAAGCCCAGCATCCTGTTTCCAACAGTGGCCAATCCAGGTCACAAATACCTGGCAAGATCCCCAAAAGTACTAAACATTTTATACTGCTTACCCAGAAATAGTGGATTTTCACCAAGTCCATTTAATAATGGTCTATGGACTTTTCCTTTAGAAAGCCGTCCAAACCTTTTTTAAACTCCGCTAAGCTAACCGACTTTTCTACATTCTCTGGCAATGAATTCCAGAGTTTAATTACACGTTGAGTGAAGAAACGTTTTCTCCGATTCGTTTTAAATTTACTACATTGTAGTTTCATCGCATGCCCCCTAGTCCTAGTATTTTTGGAAAGCGTAAACAGATGCTTCACATCTACCCGTTCCACTCCACTCCACTCATTATTTTTTTTATATATTATTTACTTATTGAATTTTGCAACTTAAACAGACATAAAAACTGCTAAGTGAAATACAGCTTTAGAAACCAAAACAAACCAGGAATTTGCTTTCCTCAAAAGTAACATAACATTTAGACTCATTAGACCTCAATAAAGGAAGGGGGGTAGGAATTTGTGAAGATTATACTATATTTCCTCTAAATTATTAAAGAAATTGATGCCGCCAGCATTCTCGTTTTACTCCTACAAAGTCTCTATCGTTGTTTAGAGTCTAGGAAAGATTTAAACTGATCGGGATTAAAGAACACATATTTTGTTTGGTTTAACCTTACAACACATTTACATGGGTACACAAAAAGGAAGGATCCTCCTAATTCTATTGTTTTAGACCTCATAGAAAGAAAGAATTTTCTTTTTTGTTGAGTAGTCTTAGTCACATCTGGATAAATCCAGATTTTTTGTCCTCCAAATATGCGATTTGTAGATTTAAAGTAAAGTCTCATTACTGAATTCAGCCACTCATTATTTTATAGACCTCTATCTTATCTCCTCTCAGCCGCCTTTTTCTCCAAGCTGAAGAGCCCTAGCCTCTTTAGCCTTTCCTCATAGGGAAGTTGTCCCATCCCCTTTATCGTTTTCATCGCCCTTCTCTGCACCTTTTCTAATTCCACTATATCTTTTGAGATGCGGCGACCAGAATCTGGTTAGAGATAATTTACTCTTCATACATATACTACAATACTGTATTCTCAATCTAACTTCCTTGGAAGTGACGCATTCTTGAAATCCTCCATAGCATGGTAGATTAAGGTGGCCACTGAGGTGGCCTATATCCTCCTGTGGAAGATGGTGTCTTTGGACTTAGAGACAATTTCACGCAGACACAAGAAACCTCCTGGGGTAGTAGTCCCAGAGGACATTTATATGGTGGAGACTTGGTCACTGCTCCACTCTTATGAGCATTACAAGACGATGTGCCTTCCAGGGATGAAGTGTCCTTTGGCAGAACCATCATTTAGGGGAGTTTGTCTTCCCCACCCCTATGAAGTACTGCTTTATACATTCCATTTGTTTGGGCTGGTCTAGCAGGCATGGAAAGGAAAGTGATACTTTATATTATACGTATAAAGTATAACACTCAATGAGTTTATCTTGTTGGGCAGACTGGATGGACTATCCAGGTCTTTATCTGCCGTTACTATATATATATATATATATATATATATATATATATATATATATAGTAACGGCAGATAAAGACCTGGATAGTCCATCCAGTCTGCCCAACAAGATAAACTCATTGAGTGTTATACTTTATACGTATAATATAAAGTATCACTTTCCTTTCCATGCCTCTCCTGCCCACTTAAAATTGCTTCCCACTGTCTAAGAGGGGATATTTCAACTGCACTCAACCAGAGAATGTCACTGAATATCCCCACAGACAGCCCAACTATAAAGAGGGCATGTCAGGGGCAGCGCTGGAGACAGCACATCGAAGTACCGCAAGGGGCAGGAGTGAGGAAGCTGCGTTCCTGCCCCCAATGACCCCTCAATGGACCTCCAGGGATACAGGTGGGGGGGGGGGGGTCTTCTGGGGGGAGGAGGTTGCCACAGGCTAGGGGTAGGAGGGACTTGTGCTCTTAAAAAGAAATTAAACAAAGTTATGCAGGGCCATTGTCCGATATTCAGCAGGGTCGCATAACTCTTAGGCGGGACCTAGCTGAAAATTTGCGGTCCCCAGTAGAATATCGGCTGGGACTGCATAAGCTCCGGCGCCCAGCCTGCCTGAAATTCGCCCCCAATATTCAGTGCCAGTGCCCAGACATGGCCTGGAAATGAATAGCTGGCAATGATTAGTGTTTTAAAAAATGCTGACAGCCACCAGTTGAATATCATGGGGTTAGTGCAGGCCTGCTAAATAGGCCACCACGGTAACACAGTAACATAGTTAATGACAGCAGATAAAGACCTAAACGGTCCCATGAAATCTGCCCAACAGTCACACTCATTATCAGTTCATGATTAAACCAACAATAAATGTGATATAAAGTACTAAATCTTTGTCTTTCTGGGACATAAAGTCTGCCTGGCACTGTCCTTAGGTTCCAATTATTGGGGTTCTGTCAAAGCCCACTCCAGCCTACTTGAATTTATCTTGTTATTGTGGGACACAACCACAAAAATCTGCCTGGCCCTACCTCACGTTCCCACTACTGGGAGTTTCCATCAAAGCTGGATTACATATATGGGACACAGACTATACAAGTCTGCCCAGCACAGGCCATAGTTCTTCAGAGTCACAATTGCCATCTAAGCAGCACTCAACACATCAACACATACAGCCATTTAAGTTTTGTTTTTTACAACTGAACTACACACATATATTCAGCACTGCTATCTATGCTGATAGAACGCTGAAAACAAGGATTCATTTAAATACTGGGCTTGATGGACCTTTGGTTTGTCCCAGTATAGCAACACTTATGTACTTAATTCAATAACCGTGCTGACTGAAAATTAGTTTGGTAGTAAATAATTTGTCTGCTGAAGCAATTCTCAATATAGCTACGACTTCTTGGTGGAAGCAGAAAGCAATGGAGAAGTGAAGGCAATAGGTCTTGAAGTCCCAGAATGCCAAAATGATATAATTATAGCCAGAACATGTTTAAGATATTAGTAAAATCATTAAACATGATAAAATAATAAAATCAGAGGACAAGACAGAATGTACAAGCCAGCAGTTAGAAAGACAACCATTGGCATCTTCCAAATCTTTCATTTACACTCCAGAGAACAATCAACAAAGTAGTATGGCCTCGGACCTCTCAACGTTTACAGTAGGCTGGTTACTTGAAGCCTCCAATTTTTACTACACTGAGGTGAGGATGTAAAGGGTTCAGCTCCACTTCACGCATTGCATAAAACTAACAGGCCCTTATCAACACAAAGTTAACAGAAACCACATGCCTACCTTTCCAGACCATGATTTCAGTCATGCAAAAAGAGCTAAACTATGAAAATAAACACTATCATTTACTGAATGGCACTGGATGAAGTCTCCTTCACTGTACTAACCAAGGAGGCAGAGAGTGTGTATAATTATGGCATATACTCTAGAGAACTGTGAACCAAGGACAAGTATAACTCATTCACATGCATATCATTCAGAACCAGAGATGACAAATCCAACTAATCAATGACCCAATCCCACAATCCCAACAGAGAAAAAAAAGGGGTGGAGGATCATTTAAAAATCTGAATTAGTGAACTTGAATCTGATAATCTGTCATCATACCAACAGCACCAAGAAATTTAGAGACAGATATTCAAAAGGCTTTATGTGTCTTGCAGGAGTTGCTAAATGTATATACCTCCTACACATGAATTTTCAACAGCACTATATGAATACTGTCGCTGAAAATTCACCTTCTCTCTCTCAGCACACTCCACAAAAGGAGTAATTCTATAATATAGGAGTTGACATTTACGCACCAGTTATGCACGAAGATATTATTTATTACATTTGTACCCTGCGCTTTCCCACACAATGCAGGCTCAATGCGGCTTACATAGTAATTTGAAATACAAAGTCATATAATAGAAATTTCAAAATATTATAAGTTCAGCTTGATAGTGTATGATAAGTTGATCTTGATAAGGTATGATTAGTATAAGAGAGGGTAGACTGGATAGGATAGTGTAAATTTGGGAGAAATGGGGTAAGGCGGGATAAAATAAAGGGGAGAGTGAGAAGAGAAGGATGGGATGAGTAGAGGGGGAATGGGGAGGAGGGTAAGTAAAACCAATGATGTTCGGAATACTAGCATATAAGCACAAACAAGCCAGGTACACGCCTATGAACTATTCCGTAAATCAAGTGGTTCCCAAGCCTGACCTGGGGGAACCCCTAGCCAGTCAGGTTTCAAGATATCCAGAGTGAATTTTATGAGAGAGATCTGTATGTGGTGGAAGAGGTGCATGCTAATCTCTCATGAATATGCATTGTGGATATCCTGAAATCCTGATTGGCTGGGTGTTCCCCTAGGACAGATTTGGGAACCAATGCTGTAAATACACATATATCTTACACAGTGCGCATTTTACAGTAGGCGTGCACAGAGAAACTATAAGTCACATGCGTATCACAGACATGCACATACGCTAAATCGATGGCCAGCACAAGTCGGTCGCACCTAAGCACATATGTACCTATCTACCTGTTAATATTCTATAAGGAACATAGGCATCTTCCTTTATAGAACAGGCACCTACATATAGGCATACATTATAGAATGATCCCTATAGTTGCACAGGCAGAGCAAAGGCATTTCACATGATAATACAGATAAAGGTTTAAATTACCACAGGGAAAATTAAAAAACAAAAAAAACTCTGTCACAACTTAAACCACTCAGCAAAACAAAAAAAAAATATATATATATATATATTTTTTTTTTTGTGGTGGCATTGTCTATATATATTCAGCACTGTCGCCTCTATGGACAGCAGTACTGTATATATGTAGATAGACAGACACTATAATGGCACTTTAAATGCACCTTCACTCCGCTTCTCTTAGGTAACCTGAGAGGCATCGGCCCATTCCATGACAGCCATCTACATTATAGCCTGTACCAGCACAAGATGCATTTTCAAATACTTACATGTCAGCATTCCTAGCTGCTTATCTGTATGTATTGCAAAATGAGTAGTGTCCCAGCAATTACAAATCTTGACACCGATTTACAAGTATTTATTAGCACACAGGGTACAGATTACAGTTAGGGTAATTGATGTTATACCAATGATAGCCTAAACACAAGCAGAACTGAGTGAAAAACAAATCACAAATCATTTTACTTTTGTTCTTTTAAGTATACTATTCGTTGTGTTGTACCTGGCTTTTGTTTGTACTTCTCTTAATCAGCTGCCATTACAAAAACATGGGCACATTGCTCAGCCACACTAGACCAAATGTAGTCATTTGTATCTAATGTATTTGTAGCTGATGCATTTGGATGTACTTGTTCTTAATGACAGTTTTATTGTACTTCACATTTGGAAGTGTAAAATAAGGCAGATATTGTAGTTTATAAATAAAATTAGGATGTATCTCTCTAGAACATTTATAATCCAGAACCAGAAGCTTGAAAAAAAGCTCACAATTTCAAACCACATACTATAAACAACATCGGTGCCAGGCAAAAAGGTAGAGATTATTATAAAAAATATACATAGGCATGGCTTAATGAGACAAAGCCAACATGGATTTAGTCAAAGGAATCTTGCCTCACTAGATCTGCTACATTTCCTTGAAGGGGTGAACAAACATGTGGATAAAGGTGAGCTGGTCAATATTGTGTATCTGGATTTTCAAAAAAGGCATTTGACAAAGCACCCTCATAAAACACTCCTGAAGAAATTAAGTCAGTGTCCTATTGTGGATTAAGAGCTGGTTAAGAGACAAGAACAGAGTAGGGTTTAAATGGTCAGTATTCTCAATGGAGAAGGATAGATAGTGGGGTTCTGCAGGGGTCTGTGCTAGGACCGCTGCTTTTTAGCATATTTATAAATGATCTAGAGAATAAACTAGTTATACACAGTTATTCAAAGTTGTTAAACAAAAAGGGGACTGTGAAAATTGGGAGACTGGGCATCCAAATGGCAGATGACATTTAATGTGAACAAATGCAAAGTGATGCACGTAGGAAAGAGGAACCCAAACTACGCTACATGATGCAAAGTTCCCACATTAGGAGGTCACTGACAGGAAAAGGATCTAGGTGTCATCGTTGATGAGATGTTGAAACTTCTGTTCATGTGCAGTTGCAGCTAGAAAGCAAACAGAATGTTAGGAATGGAGAACAAAATTGAGATTATTATAATGCCTTTGTACTGCTCTATAGTGCGGACAGCACCTCAAATATTGTGTGCGATTTTTGTCGCTGCATCTGAGAAAAAAAAAAAAAAGATATAGCAGAATCAGAAAAGGTACAGAGAAGGGCAACAATAAATGATAAGTGGATGGGGCGACTTCTCTATGAGGAAAGGTTTAAGAAGAGGCTAAGGATCTTCAGCTTGAAGACAGAAGCTGAGAGGAGGGAGATATGAAAAGACACTGAAGCTACTAATAGCAAATCAAGAACAAAAATCAGAGAAAACATTTCTTCACGCACCCCTGAT